>NC_066583.1:429365844-429723725 GCF_024323335.1 Lathyrus oleraceus | reverse complement strand
TTCAGCCCAAAAATGATAGGGCAATTTCTTAGCATGAATCATAGCTCTGGTTGATTCTTGAAGAGTCATATTTTTTCTTTCCACCACACCATTTTGCTGGGGAGTGATGGGGGATGAGAACTCAAGATGAATTCCTTATGAAGAGCAGAATTCAGCAAATTTGTTGTTCTCAAACTCCTTCCCATGATCACTTCTAATTTTGACAACAAGACTTTCTTTTTCCCTTTGAAGTTTCAAACAAAGCTCCTTAAAGACTTCAAATACATCAGATTTTTCTCTTATAAAATTGATCCAGGTGTATCTGGAGAAATCATCCACCACCACATATGCATATTTCTTCCCACCAAGGCTTTCTACTTGCATGGGTCCCATCAAATCCATATGAAGTAGCTCCAGGACTTTGGTAGTTGTGTCATGTCTAAGCCTCTGGTGTGACATCCTTGTTTGTTTTCCAATCTGACATTCTCCACAAATTTTTCCCTCATCAATCTTTAAGTTGGGAATTCCTCTAACAGCTTCAACAGATATGATCCTTTTCATACCTTTAAGGTGCAGATGGCCCAATCTTTGATGCCATATCTTCACCTCTTCTTCTTTGTCTAAAGTACACATTGAAGAGTATCCAGCTTCTTGAGAGCTCCACATGTAGCAGTTGTCTTTGGACCTAACTCCCTTCATGATTACTTTATTTTCTTTGTTAGTAATCAGACATTCAGTTTTGGTGAAGTTTACATTCAGACCTTGATCACACAGTTGACTGATGCTTATAAGATTAGCAGTTAATCCCTTAACAAGTAGGACATCATCAAGGTCAGGAACTCCAGGGCAATCCAGCCTACCCATTCCCTTGATTTCCCCCTTTGCACCATCACCAAAGGTAACATAACTCATGGCATGAGGATGAAGTTCAGTTAGCAGATTTTTGTTCCCAGTCATATGTCTGGAGCAACCACTGTCAAAATACCAATCTTCTTTGGCTGAAACTCTGAGGGAAGTGTGAGCTATGAGACTTGTGACCTTTGTCTTAGGAGCCCATTGCTTTTTGTTGACAGTCTTGTGATGCTTGGACCTTGATTGGTATTGTGACTGAACAGGGCCAGGATAGCCACATAGCTTATAGCAAAAGGGCTTTAGGTGGCCAAATTTTCCACAGTATTGGCATTTCCATCTTTGATGCTTCCCTTTTTGCTGTTGTGACATCTGCTGTGACATCTCAGGTTTTCTTTTAACATGGCTGCACTTAGGTTTGGATTTTGGTTTGCAACCAGTGTAACTGCACTCAGCCTTGAATCCAATACCAGATTTGTTTCCTGTTATTTGGCCAGTCTGGAGAATCCTGTCTAAGATGGCAGATCCATTGTTAAGCATTCTTACATACTTAGTCATCTCATCTAGTTTGGAATTCAAGAATACAACTTCCACCTTCAATTTTGAGATGGTTTCCACAAGCTCTTCCTTTTCATTTTCCAGCTGAGCTATCACTTTCTTCTGGCTTTCAACTTGTCTTCACACTCCTGCCCTTCTGTGGCACAACTCTTTAAGGGTTTTTTCATCATCAATTGACTCTTCCTCAGACCCCCATCTTCCTATCAATGCAGTCACATGATTTGTGGCTTCTTCTGTTTCACTTCCATCAGACCAAGAGGCCACAAGACTCCTCTTTTGTGTTCTTGAGGTAGGTCCCACATTCAGTTTTAATATGACCATACCCATTACACTCATAGCACTGAACTTCTTTGGGCTTTTCTTCAGACTTTGGTTTCTTACCAAAGCTGTTGGATTTACTGATGTCAGATGTGATGTTCTTGACATTGCCCTTTGCTCTCACATCTACCTTTTTTATCAGTCTGTTGAACTGTCTTCCCATCATTGCTATCTCATTTTCCAGATCTTCATCAATATCTTGACCACCTTCCTCATCTTCCTCTTCAGTGTTTGACATAAATGTTATGCTCTTGGCTTTCTTTTCAACTCCATCACATATTCCCATCTCAAATGTTTGGAGGGATCCAATTAGCTCATCAACTCTCATATTTGAGATGTCTTGAGATTCTTCTATGGCTGTTACTTTTATAGCAAATCTCTTGGGGAGTGACCTGAGTATTTTTCTTACTAACTTTTCATCTGACATCTTCTCACCCAAGGCTCCAGAGGCATTGGCAATTTCAAGGATACTCATGTAGAATTCATGAATATTTTCATCTTCTTTCATTCTTAAGTTTTCAAACTTGGAGGTGAGCAGCTGAAGTCTAGACATCTTTACCCTAGAGGTGCCTTCATGAGTGGTCTTGAGAATGTCCCAAGCATCTTTTGCCACTTCACAGTTGTTTACCAGCCTGAAAATATTCTTGTCTACCCCATTGAATATTGCATTCAATGCTTTAGAGTTTCCAAGAGCAAGATCATCCTCCTCCTTGGACCATTGTTCTTCAGGCTTCTTAGTGGTGGCTTCTCCTTCTTTAGTAATGACAAGATGCACCCAACCTATTAACACAACTTTCCAAGCCTTGTTATCAAGGGATTTCAGAAACGCTACCATTCGAGGTTTCCAATAGTCATAGTTAGAAACATCCAAAATTGGTGGCCTATGAACAGATCCTCCATCACTCTCCATTGTACCAGAAAGTATTGCCCCTAGATCTCACCCAGAACCAGAGCAAGATGCCTGCTCTGATACCAATTGAAATTCTGGTATCAGATATAAGATGTCAAAGGTAATGTTACGACACTAATATCTGTTAACACACAATGGATAAAAAATACAGAATGGTAAAGCGAATAACACAAGCAATTGTTAACCCAGTTCGGTGCAACTCACCTACGTCTAGGGGCTACCAAGCCCGGAAGGAAATTCACTAAAATAGAATTAGTTCAAAGACTCTCCGTACACTTCAACAAGTTACAGTCTTTCTCACCTAATCTCTACCCGTGCAATTTCTACCTAAGCACTCTTAGATATGAGAACCCACTCACTTCCCTACAATCATACACCAATGATTTTAAACAACAATCCCTTAAGAAAAGAAAATACTTTTCAATTACAAACTCTTGATTTTACTTCACAGTTTCAATCAAGAAGACACACTCTTGATCTTGCTTCACAACTTTGATCAAGAAGACACACACTCTTGCTTAACAACTTTAGAGTGACAAATTACAACCACAAATCTGTCCAATTCAATCATCAATGGATGACTTGAATGACCTACAAGTCTCACGACTAAACAGACACAAACCCTAGCTCTCTCTCTATATTTCGCTTAGTATTGGTTGTGTATTCAAACAGGTTTTCTAAGTACCTTTTTATAGAAGCATCCAGCTGGGCTTGGACATCTTGAAAACCCTAAATTTATTTTCCAATCAAATATTTTTATAACAGCTGGTTAGATCTCCTTGGAAAATAAGTAAATCTGGTTGTAATCCATGATTGAATGCGCCAGCTAATCATATCTCCAATCATTCAAAGATTGCCATTAATTATGCAATCACAAAACACCAGACATTCATACTGAATGTTCTGTGTACAAGATGTCATGACATCGGGTCTGACATCCTGGAAAAATCTTGCATAATCCAATAATTCCTTTTATAACTTCCAGCAGGTACAGCCATATCAGATGCCATGACCTTGTGTATGTCATCTGAAACAATCCTACATGAACATGTCTTTCATTTAAGCTCCAGCAGGTACATCCAATATCAGAAGCCTTGTCATTGTATGTGGCATTCTGAAACAATCCTGCATGAACATGTTCTTGAACTCCAGCAGATACATAGGATATCTCATGTTAAGACATCACACATAACATCTTGTGAACACTCTTTGTTTTACCAAAATTGCTGCCAACTCTTAGAATCAACAGTTCCAAAGCAATACAATTCTTTGGACCAATCTCTTTCCTTCCCTTCCTATGAATCTTGCGCCAAGCGCGGACCATTCTGCCCTTCAAGTTTTAGGGATCTTTACCCTCTTGAAAGAACACACCTTCTAACAAAATGTTATTAGGTTTATCCTTTAAGGGGAACCCAAGCTGGCGGCGAACCAAAATAGGGTTGTAGTTAATTCCACCACATGTACCAAGAAGAGGCACATTGGAGAATTCACCACAAGAATCAATAATCTGGACACCATCATATACACGGTTATACCAAAAGATATCATCATTAGTGAGAGACATGAGTCTCGTAGACCACCTTAGACATCATTTGTTCTCCTTGAAGGCAAGCGTCTGTGGCAAGTGCGAAATAAACCACTTAAACAACAGAGGGAAACAACACACAATGGTACCACCACCCTTTGCATTCCTCATATGCAAAAAGAAATAAGTGTCACCCAATAGAGTAGGAACGGAATTAAGAGTAGAGAAAATCCTAATGGCGTTCACATCCATAAAATTGTCGATGTTGGGGAATAACACTAACCCATAGATGAGAAGTACAAATATGGCTTCAAAGGCGTCCTCACTCATGGCCTTCCCAAACAAGGTAGCTTGGGCGATGAGAAAATCAGATGGGAGACCTTGAATTCCATCTTTTGTAGTCATATAAGCAACTATATCAGATACATCTATGTGCAACGGATCAACAATCTCTTGGGAAGAAGGAACCCTCTCCAAGCCACTGAACGGAAACTGATCCAACATAGGTATACCCACAAGATAGGCATACTCCTCAAGTGTAGGAAAAAGCTGGAAATCCGGAAAAGTGAAGCAACGGTACAGATGATCGTAGAACTGCACTAGCACACTCATCAGACCTTCATCCACCTGAGTAGAAAGAATACACAGAAGCTTCTCATGGCGAGCTTTGAACTCCAAGGGATCTAATACATAGGATGTCAAACTCCTTAACTCTTTCAAGTCGGGTTGTCTGAAACTATACTTCTTCGTATTCCTTCTTTGCTTACCCATGTCTGAAAATTTGCAAATAGACCTCTTAAGTTCCTTGAAAATTTTCTCATTGTTGATGATATGGATGCAAACGAGTGCATGAATGCATGGATGCAACAATCACACTCAAGGATCAAGCAAGTCACACCACACAAAGGTCACGGGATGGATCAAGTCATCCTCAATATCAATCATCCATTTTGGTGGATTATGGTTTACACCTTATCAACACCCAAGTTCCATTGATATTGAGGATATACAAGAAAGGATCAACCGCGAATCAAGGGTTTGCTGCAAGTCACGAGCATGGAGTCTCGGTTAAGAACCACCCAATGAGAGTGTACTATGGTTAAACCTGACAATCATGTTCTAAAAAGGTTCCCATAGTCATCATCTCATCTTCGGATATTATCAGATAAAACGACTACTCGTACTCCAAAAATATTCTCAAGGGAGACTCTTATGAGTGTAGTATCGCGTAACAATCGTATCAAATCTTACACTTGAACGACCTTCGTACTACATCCTAAAATAGGCCAAGATGGGCTAGTTAATCTAAGGTCCTTGGCTTTTAAGGTTCCTATTGGAAATAGTAATGCCTAACCACGACTACTCGTGACATTATTGATCCCAATATGACCTCCACCAAGTGAATGGGCTTGCAAGTCAACTTGCTAAGGAATAACTCCACACAAGTCAACAAGACTATGCCATTCTCCTATCATAAGTGCACTCGAGTTCGGGTATAGAACCCATCTCACAAGAGACCACCAAGCACACAAGCAATGAATATATCAAGCAATTCATACGTTACAAACAATACAGTCATCCCAAATTTGCACAAAAATATGTCACAAATAAATATAAACATACAATACAACAAGCAAAAAGTAGGCTAAACCCACTAGGAAGATGCAACTTTTCCCCAGCAGAGTCGCCACTTTTCTGTAGCGGGGTATTCATTACCTTTAGATTTATTGACTAAATCAAAAGTAAGCATACAATTTGAGTCGCCACCGCATATCTATTTATCCAAAGGAAAGGTTAGAAAGAGAACAAAAACCAAGAAGTTTTATCAAGTCAAAAACTAATAAAAATGTCAGAGATCTGGGTAAGGGGGTTGGTTATGCAATGGGGAGGTTTTAAGCACCCAAAACATCCTTAGTACTCTAAGGGAGCCCTTTTTGAAAATGTGCATTGTAGGTTGGTATTTGTGAAAAGATTTGTGCAAACATGATTGGGGAGATGAGAAAAGGATATACATATTATTTACAATTTTGTTGTTTGAATGGATAAACCCATTGTCTACGTACCATCACAAAGGTAGGATTAAAACCTCGTAGTTCGGGGTAAAAATCTCAAAAGAAATTGATGAATTGGTTTGATCAAAAGCCTTAAGGTCTTTTGTTATCAAAGGGAGAAAACTCAACCTAAACCAACAATCCACCATGTGAGGAGAGCTTCAACATACTAGTGAGGGATCCACCCTATAATAAGTATGGAAGACTTATAGTTCAATCACTAAGGATAAGGTGAGGTTTACATCAACCACTGTGATAACTCAAACCTATGGCTAATGTTTATGAATAGTTTTAACAAAGATGGCCATTGGAACCACAAAAATCACTTGAAGTGAGTTGTATTTACAAGTTAAAAGTATTCACAAAAATGAAGTCAAATTTGACTTAAGGTTCATTCAACATAAGTGTTAATGAAAAGAGTTTGAAAAATCAACGGCATATGGCCTAGGTTTCTAGTTTTGAAAACATTGTCAATGTTTGCACAAAATGAGTTTGGCTTGGGTTAGAATGGAGAGAAGAAGAGAAGGACTAGTCCTAAACATGAAAAGATAAGAGAAGAGATAAAACCCTTGGAGTTCCTTTCTTGAGATCATAAAGATGATTCAAGATGCTCCTTTCCTTTGGACTTAGCAATTAACTCAAGCAATCAAACAAATATTAAATCAAGCTCCTAGGATCTCCATTTGGCTTGTCTCTCTTAACTTGGCTATTCATGACAATGGTCCTCCTTACTATCTCAAGTTTGGAATCCCTATCACACAACAACAAACAATCAAAAGGTTCATAACACAATAAGAAAAATGGACAAAGAAAGAGTTTTGGATTAGGGGTCCTTTGAAGTCAACTTTTAAGATTTAGCATTCTAAAGGCATGAGGCCTAGTTGCTCTTCAACAATTTTAGCATTCTAAAGGCATGAGGCCTAGTTGCTCTTGAACTCCATTAAGCATAGGTAAGGTCCTAATTCTAAGTCATTTCTCCTTTTTGCATTAGATTCATACAAACAATCACAAAACAAGCACAAAGCCACAATATATTTATCCACAATATATTTATTCACAATAATGAGCTCAAGTGAGCAAAAGGAAAATAGCATAAACATAAAATATGAGCTCAAGTGAGCAAAAGGAAAAGACAATATGAATAAATGAGCAAGAAATTAAATTGCATTAAAGTAAATTGAAAGAATTAAATGCTTGAATTAAAGTTAGTGTTAGTAGTTAATGTTAGTGTGTCATAAGACAATTTAGCGGTATGTTAAGCAATCGTAAGTGGACTAATGTAGTAGTCACACCTATCTGAGGCCGGTCAATAAAACTATAGGCAAATAAACACAAGTTAGAGATCATGACTAGTAAGCCAAGCTCCTACAACTTGTCATGCCAAAAGAAAAGTAGAAAGGCCTTGTATGGATTTTAGGTTTTTTGCTTGACCAAGAAGCAACCTATCTTGGACACAAAGCAATTCATTTGATCTTTGATCAAGTTGAATTTGATTTGGATCAAAGAAGGTTAAGCCTCTCATATGTCAAGGCTAACCACAAATCATTAACTCATTGGCCAAAAGAAAAAGAAGAAAAGAGATGAAGATCAAATGGACAAAATGAGAATTCAAATGACATAATCAAAACACAATGATCAAATGTGAATGGAATCATCATCAACCAATGTAAAACAAAAGTGAAATGAAGATTAGAAGTCAATAAAGGTCAAACATATTTTTGGTATTTTTTGAAGTTAAAATAAATGCATAAAATAAAATGAACAAACTAAGGTCAAACTTCAAATTCAATTCAAATTAACTTGGATAAGTCCAATTGAATCATCATAAGTCTAACATGGTCAAACAAGGTTTGACAAAAAATTTCAACATTTTTTGAAAACAGAAACTATTTTAAAATAATTAAAAACAATTAAATATAACACAAATGAATTAAAATCTCAAATAAATCTCAAATCAATTAAGAAATTGATGAGAATATTTTTCATAGACTTATCATGATCCATATGTGTTAAGAAAATATTTTTGGAATTTTTGGATATCAAAAAGTAATTAAAATGAATTAAAAACTATTAAAAACAAAATAATTCATAAAATAAATATTAAATAGAATCACAAAAATAATTAAAAATCAGATTATGAAACTAGATTTTTCAAGAAAATGTTTGGGGTTGGTCTCATATTTTTGTGATTCCAAATAAAATAGTTATGAATTTTTGAAAATAAATTGAATAAAAGAAAAATAAAACAGAAATTAGAAAATATGAAAAATCAGGGAGCGCTGGATGGAACTCATTAATTGACGTGGACACATCTAATGGTCCAGAAGCGCGCGTACCATGGATATGAGTCAAACACGAAACAAACTGAATTAAAAAGGTCAAATGAAACAAAGGCCAAGATTAGATCCTAGGAGCCAGATCTGAAGGCTATGGTGCATCCACGTGGGGACAGTGGTGGAAACCACTGTCTTCTCTGGTGGATTAATTGATTCCGGCCACCAGTTGCAGGTTTCTTTAACCTCAACCAAAATGTACGAACCTTATACCAAAATGAAGCTGGGGTGATGTACATCACCCCTGTAACCTTGGATTATGCTCAAAATTTCTATGGAATGAGAAATCTGAGCTTGAATTTCCAGGTATGAAAACTGAAATGCTTCAATTCACAAAATCAAAGCCACCACTTGCTTGCCTCTCACACGAGGACTTCAGAAAACCAATTGAACACAAGCAAATCCCATTGTATGGGGAGATTTAGATCAATATAGTTTGAGCATCTACCTTTGAAGAACAACTTTATGCAGCACGATCCACTCAATCTCTTGCTTCCAAATTGATCTTGAGATGTGATATGAATGCAAGGCTAAGGAATAAGTCTTGAAGATCAACTGATTTTGTTGAAATTCAAGCTTGAAATGAGAAAAGAAAAATCAGAATTCCTTTGGTAATGGCTGGGTTTTCACTTGTGCATTGTTTCAGGTTACCTTAAGGTTGATATTTGAATGAAGCAAGCATGGTATTTATAGCTGAGCTGCAAGGCAAGTGAGGAGAAACTCGTGTGCATGAAGCTTTGGGTCCTCCATGCATGGGCCTGCACAGGCGCATGTGAGGCCCAAACTCAAGTGGAAATGCAAGCTGAACTCATTCCAAGTTGAATTGGACGTGCAATTTGAATTGCAATTGCTTGTGCATGAAGATTCCAAGTGGACTTCATATTTGGTCACAAATGTTCCCCTCTAGTCACATATAAAAAATCCAAACATAGGCATGTTAGTAATGGTTGGAAAGGTCTTGACATAAGGAACAAAAGCTATGTTGGACAAAATACCATTTGGAGTTTGGAAAATTGTGAAAACTGATCATGAAGTTTGAGGTACAAAACATGCCTTTGAAAAATTTGCCAAAAGTGGCCAACTTCAAGCCCTTCTGTTTCAATGATGCAAGCCTAAAATGGAAAAACCTCCAATATAAAAGTTGTACATATTTTCAAGATGATCAATTTAGACGCAAATTGTGCATCATTTGGATTTTTTATGAGGAATTTATGGGCACTTGAAGTTGGACTTTTTCAAGATTCAATGGTTTTGGTCCAAAGTGACATATAATGTTTTGTATTATCACATGTGTTTATTTTAGGATTGTGAAATTTTGTCCAACATAAAATTTGAATTAGACATCTTAAAATTTCCAATGCAATTGGTCTCACCTCAAAATCATAAAAAAAGGGGAAGTTGGGTCCTTGGAAGTTGACCCAAATTTAGGGTTTCAGTCAAAATGACCTATAATATTTTGAAATGCATGATGACCTTCCAAGTTTCAAATGGATTTTTGATGAACATTAAAGTTTTTCATATGGTTATTAAGAACATTTGTTCTCTTGGGGTCATCTTCATTTGACAAACACATCAAAAGTTAGGTCTCAGGGATCCTCAGTTTGGTCAGATGACTTGATTGGTCAACTTCTCAAGTCCAAACTTCAAATCTTGATGAATGAAGGATTGAGGACACTCACATAAGCTCATATATGCATAAAATAATGAATGAAAGAATTTCCCTTGATTGAATTTGATCATAGGTTGAGGTTGCTTCATGAGCAAGGTACAATCCATGCATAGTTGAATTAGGATTTCCTTGGGAAACAAGCCTCAAGCCCTTTGGTTTATCTTGATCAAATTGGCAAATTGAGATGCTTGGGAGACATATATGATGATTAGGAACTTTGTGAACCATTTTCATGCTTGCTTTCATCTTCATCTGGCCACTTCATTGAGCATAGGAGCCTCCTAGGAGTAAGGGATCTCATGATTGCTTGAGCTTCAAAGCAAAACAAGTTAATGACATATTTTTGTGCTTTTGGTTAGTAAACAAAATAAGAAAAGCAATAATATACAATTCAAGCCTGCTTGGTGGTCTCAAACCAACCCACACAAGTCCCAACCCAAGGGTTAAGGAGCCACACATGCTATGATCCTTGAGGCAATGCAATGAGCAATGATATGATGCCACGAGGGATCTTAGGATCAAAATTAGGGTCTTACAGATGACCCTATCTAAGGTCATTCTAGTCGGAGATATGAAGGTTAAAATCTTCGTCTCGATGAGGTAGAATGGGCTTAAATAATAACAAAGAGATGAATTTTGGTCCCTAAGAGACCTTATGATGCAAATGTATGCATGCAAAAGTTAATACTCTGTGGGGAAATATGGCCACAAAGAAAAAAGAAATCGGGAGAAACTGAAAATCCATAGGAGTAATGCGCTCACTAAGGAGACAGAGACTCTGGGGGGAAAATAAGGGTAAAATGCGTGAGCAGATCACGACTTGAAAACTTGCTGGGAGACACGAAGGGATTCCATGAAAATAAATCAATGGAAAGACTCGAGTTGACACAAAGATGCATGTATTGGGGAATATGTCAATACAACAAAACTATCCATAAAGGATACTTCAGATAAAAATCCGGACTCGGATGGGGAATATCCAATAAGGGATTCAGCCGAGGAAGAAACAAATGAGATATTACCGGTTACTGGGTAATAAAACTCAAAAAAGAGACATGTGATCAAATACCGGTATAAGGGTGAGAGAATAACACGCTCAGGGAGAAAGAATATCTAAGACTGGTATAAGGGTGAGAGATATCAATCATCCAAAACATCTGAGGAGGACCTAAAAGGTATATCTCAACTCAGGAAAATCTGACTCCACAGGGGACAAAAGGTCATAATAGGGAGCAGAAGGAAGGAACACCAGGGATACCGGTTATTGGGCATATAATAGGTGACCAACCAGGCGTGAATTGGGAATATATCCAAGACACTCATCATCCGAAGGGAGGGTTGAAAAAGCAAACTCGACTTACCGGATGGACATTCGTTTCCACAAGGAAATACGAATCTTACTCAACTGGGGAAGAAAAAGGCTTCGACTAAAGAGCGCATGAGATATATTATCTATTACCGTCAAAACATAGATAACATACTCGCATGGAAGATTATCCAAAACCGGTTACTGGGTTAATAAAGGATAAATCGACCGAAAAGAAAGGACATCGGGATACCGGTTATTGGGTATAAAATGATGACCAATCCAAAGGAGAAACAATCATTACCAAACAAGGGTAAATGAAAGATGACTCGCTGGGGATACATTGACAAAAGCAATGATCCCAAAGATATATCACCGGTTACTGGGTGGTATACTCAAAAATGAAGGAATATCTATACCGAATGTTGAATAAAGATAACCAACAAAGAGGGGATTACATCTACCGGTTACTAGGTAGAAAACCACTGAAATAGGACTTACAACTACCGGTTACTGGGTAGAAGGCCACACAGTTCTTCTGGGGACTAGATGAACAATTACTGGTTACTGAGCAATTGAACAACCGAACCACAGGAACTGCAGGGGAATAACGAGAAAGGAGTCAATCTAGGAACAAACCAGAGAGACACAATGGAACAAGACTCGACCCAATGAGGATATAAATCAGGGGAGTAATTCCATCCCAATACATATTTAGGGAGGAAACTTAAACAAAATCATCCACGAGAACATAACTCAGTGGGGAATGAAGAAAGAACGATAGAAACTTTCTGCCTATAAGGGCTGACTTTATATGGAGAGATCAGACACAATCATCTGCTTGGGGAAGAATATTTCACCACTAGCAAGAGATAACAAACAAAGATATATGGCAAAGAATGCAACATGGATATCTGAATGCTATGATCATGCATGTATATGCATGGTTTATGTATGATTAATGCTGACAAACAGATAAATCTAACACACCCAGGTCCAAGAATCAATGGACAGACATCCAGTATAACATCTCAAAAGAGAAAGGCCAGGTCCACAGGAGAAATCCAATCTAGTGGGGGGCAACAAATACCAGGAAACACCAATCACCGCATGGGACAAAAGCCACTGCTGAGGATCAGAGACCGCTGTTGGGGATCAGCAAAAGGTCACAGCTATCAACTGTCGGGGATCTTCCAGCAATTCTCGGGAACATACAGAGATATTAATAAGATCTGACATAGAAGAAATCTACAGGGGATCCTATCAGGCAATAATATGAAATTCTGTGGGGAACAACCACCAAACAGAAACACATCAATCAAGCATTCTCTTATAACTGCTGGAGAAACATCTCTGCTACCGGGAGAAGGAAAAAATTGCTCAGCTGAGGAAGGAAACGACACATCTTCCTCAAAGTCCCTCAATACTGGAAAATCTCTTCCACTCGGAGGGGACACCAATGTAAAACTAGGATCAGGCAAAGTTAGCTGGGGAACATACAGAGTCAACGCCAGGGATTTGCTGCTGAACAGACAAAAGATCCATCATAGAGGAAACTCTACTGGGGAAGCCGACACGGATAAGATCCGTCGTAGAAGAAACTCTACTGGGGAACTTATCAAGGGATGATATGAACTCTATGGGGAACAACCACCAAACAGAAGTTCTAAGAATCAAAACAACTCTTCTCAACTGCTGGAGAGATATCTCTTCTACGGGGAGAGAGAATCAATGCTCCGCTAGGGATGGACACAACATCTTCACCACCAGCTCTACTAGGAGGAAACTTTCCAATAAGGAGGGGAAAACAAATTATCAGGCTCTGATCAGGAAACTCTACTGGGGATAGACTGTAGGCGATCCAACCAGGGATAGTCTGCTGTGAGCAACCCTACTGGGGGACAAGCTGTAAGCCAAACTTGTTGGGGAGAGACTGCAAGCCAACCTGCTGTTGATAACTACAAGTATCTCCGGGGGAATTATCTTGGCTGAATTCTCCATCCACACGCGCCGTGCTAGGGATGAAAAAGGGGAATAAAACCTTCACCAACTGCTCTAGGCAAATACTGCTGAGGATATATTTGAAAGATAGCCATGCAGGGAACACATGCTCACTATGCTAACGACTTCTACTCATGCTGGGAATTCCTGTTCACGCTGCTGGAGATTTCCATTTATGTTGGGGGAAGACCAACTTCCTCATGAATAAATATCATATCAATTTTTATCAATCTATAAGGGATTTTAGGTCAGTCCACACAAGGGATGACAACCATATAATTGATAAAATACAAATGCTAGATTCAAACTCCCTGGGGAGTTAAGGATGTTTGAGATAGAGGTATACACATCTCTAAAAGATCAAGGCCAAGACTCTAGATTCTCTGGGATTTGATGGCGTATCACCTTCCTCTGCGCTTGCTGAGGAGACAAACAGAAAGATGATGAAAGAGGATACAAACAGGCCAGAATATGAACAAATATCTTACCCTTTTGGAAATCGTACTATCCTTGGGAGAGCACTAAAGACATTCCATTTATCCTTTCAGTCATTGTGAATGTTCACTTTGTTTAAAAACAGTTTATAAAAACTTTATTTGTTTAAAACAATGATATTTATCAATTAAAACATGCAATCATTTGTTAAGCAGAAACAAATAAGAGTGCAAAGAATTGGATAAAGGCTCAAATTTATTTGATAGAATGGTAGTCCGCAAATGGCGAGACTCCATGGATCTTTACAAATTTGAAATTGGTGATATATATTGGAAAAAAAGGCTACATTGAACATAATGATCATTTCTCCACCAACTCTGAATCCAATGTATTTGAAGCTTCAGTTGATGATGACTGAGCGAGAATCTTTGACAGAAGACAGCTTGTAGAATAAAGTCTTGTCAAGATGCAGTTACTTACCAAATCCCTAATTTTTGCCTAGATTGCCCCAGGGTGAGGTACTCAATCTAGCGGGATATATATATTTTTTTATGTCTCTAACTTTTGCCTGGATCGCCCTTTCAGGTTTTCAATCCACCGAGACGCTCATTTTTGCCTAAGCCGCCCTTTCGGGTTTTCAACTTAGCGAGCCATTCTGTTTTTATTTTAGGCGAAGTATTTCTTGACTGCATCTGAGTTCACAAGACGAGTGAAATCCTCCCCATTCATAGTTGTAAGTATCAAAGCACCGCCTAAAAAGGCTCTCTTAACAACATATGGACCTTCATAGTTTGGAGTCCACTTGCCCCTAGAATCGGGCGCAAAAGACAAGAATTTCTTGAGCACGAGGTCACCTTCTCGGAACACAAGAGGCTTGACCTTATTATCAAATGATTTCTTCATCCTTTGCTGATACAACTGACCATGGCACATGGCAGTTAATCTCTTCTCTTCTATCAAATTTAGCTGGTCATAACGACTCTGAACCCATTCAGCCTCAGTCAACTTGGCTTCCATCAAGACTCTCATTGATGGGATATCAACCTCCATGGGGAGCACAACCTCCATGCCATATACAAGAGAGAAAGGGGTTGCCCCTGTTGAAGTGCGGACAGATGTACGATAGCCATGCAAGGCAAATGGCAGAATCTCATGCCAATCTTTGTACGTAACAACCATCTTCTGGATAATCTTCTTGATGTTCTTATTAGCAGCTTCAACAACCCCATTCATCTTGGGTCTATAGGGAGAAGAATTATGATGTGCAATCTTGAACTCGCTACACAACTCCTTCATCATCTTGTTGTTCAAGTTAGATCCATTATCGGTAATGATCTTGTCTAGAATACCATATCGGCATATGAGTTGGTTCTTGATAAACTTCACAACCACTTGCTTGGTCACATTTTCATATGATGCCTCTTCAACCCACTTGGTGAAGTAACCAATTGCTACGAGAATAAAACGGTGACCATTTGACGCCTTTGGCTCTATCATGCCAATCATGTCAACTCCCCACATGGAAAAAGGCCATGGTGAGGAAATAACATTCAGAAGTGTCGGGGGAATATGAATCTTATCCGCATAAATCTGACACTTGTGGCATTTTTTCACATATTTGCAGTAGTCAGACTCCATTGTCAGCCAATAGTAGCTTGCTCTCAATATTTTCTTAGCCATGGCATGTCCATTGGAATGAGTACCAAATGAACCCTCATGGACTTCAGTCATCAACAGGTCTGCTTCGTGTCTATCCATGCATCTGAGCAAAACCATGTCAAAATTCCTCTTATAAAGCACATCACCATTGAGGTAGAAACTGCCAGATAATCTCCTCAAAGTCTTCTTATCTTTAATAGATGCTCCAGGCGGGTAAATCTGACTTTGGAGGAAGCACTTGATATCATAATACCATGGCTTATCATCTTTCACTTCTTCAACTGCAAATACATGAGCTGGTCTATCCAAGCGCATCACAGTGATATTGGGGACTTCATTCCAATATTTCACCATAATCATCGAAGCAAGCGTAGCAAGAGCATCTGCCATCCGATTCTCATCTCGAGGAATATGATGGAAGTCAACCTCAGTAAAGAAAGTTGAAATCCTCCTCGCATAGTCCCTATATGGAATGAGGCCAGGATGATTCGTCTCCCATTCACCCTAAATCTGATTAACAACAAGGGCCGAATCACCATAAACATCAAGATGTTTAATCCTAAGATCAATACACTCTTCCAATCCCATAATACATGCCTCATACTTAGCCATATTATTTGTGTATTTGAAAGTTAGCCTTGATGTAAAAGGAAAATGTGTGCCTTGAGGAGTAATAATCATTGCCCCAATACCATTTCCATACTGATTAACAACGCCATCGAATACCATACTCCATCGGGAACCAGGCTCTGGCCCTTCATCGAGCGTAGGCTCATCGCAATCTTTCATTTTCAAATACAGGATCTCCTCATCAGGGAAGTCGTACTGAACAGACTGATAATCTTCAATTGGTTGATGTGCTAAGTGGTCTGCCAAAATACTACCTTTAATAGCTTTTTGAGCTCGATACTCAATATCATACTCAGATAATAACATCTGCCAACGGGCAATCCTCTCAGTTAAAGCAGGCTTCTCAAAGATATACTTGATTGGATCCATTTTGGATATCAACCAAGTTGTATGATTTAACATATACTGGCGTAAACGCTTAACGGCCCAAGCCAAAGCACAACATGTCTTCTCAAGCATTGAGTATCGAGACTCACAATCAGTGAACTTCTTACTCAAGTAGTATATAGCGTATTCTTTCTTCCTTGATTCATCTTGCTGACCAAGGACACAACCCATAGAGTCATCAAGAACAATTAAGTACATAATCAATGGTCTCCCTTCAACAGGCGGAGACAGAATCAGAGGCTTAGACATATACTCTTTGATACTATCAAAGGCCTTCTGGCAATCCTCGGTCCAATCATGACGCTGATCTTTCCGGAGGAGCTTGAATATAGGCGCACATGTGGCAGTCATGTGGGATATAAATCTAGAAATGTAATTCAAGCGGCCAAGAAAACCTCGGACTTGCTTCTCAGTTTTGGGCGCAGGCATCTCTTGTATTGCTTTGACCTTGGTAGGATCAACTTCAATACCTCTTTCACTGACAATAAAGCCCAATAACTTGCCGGAACGGACTCCAAATATACACTTGTTCGGATTCAGACGAAGTTTGTACCTCCTCAAATGCTGAAAAAGCTTCAACAAGTGTTCTACATGTTCAACTTCCATTCTCGACTTTGCAATCATATCATCAACATACACCTCGATCTCCTTGTGCATCATATCGTGAAACAAGGTAGTCATAGCTCGTTGATACGTGGCTCCGGCGTTCTTCAAACCGAAGGGCATCACTCGATAACAGAATGTTCCCCAAGGTGTGATGAATGTTGTCTTCTCCATATCCTCGGGTGCCATTTTAATCTGGTTATAACCGGAAAATGCGTCCATAAATGAGAAGACATTGAATTTAGTTGTATTATCTACCAACATATCAATGTGTGGTAGAGGAAAATCATCTTTCGGACTAGCTTTATTCAAGTCTCTATAGTCCACACACATTTGGACTTTTCCATCTTTCTTAGGCACAGGCACAATATTGGCCACCCATTGAGGATATGTAGAAGTCACCAGAAACCCCGCATCAATTTTCTTCTGAACTTCTTCTTTAATCTTCACCGCCATATCAGGATGAGTTCTTTTGAGCTTCTGCTTCACAGGCACACACTCAGGCTTCAAAGGCAGGAAATGTTGCCCGATATCAGTATCTATACCAAGCATGTCTTCATATGACCAGGAAAAGACGTCGATATACTCTCGTAGCAACTCAATCTACCCCTTCTTCACAGATTCTTCCAGGAGTGCCCCAATCTTCACCTCACGAACACAATCTTCAGACCCCAAGTTGATTGTTTCCAGATTCTCAAGATGTGGCTGAATGATCTTCTCCTCGTGCTCAAGCAGACGGGTAATCTCATCAGGAATCTCTTCAATATCATCTTCTTCAGCCTCAAATACAGGGAACTCAAAGTTGGGAGATGGTGTTGGATCATTATGTTCAATGGGTTTGATCAACCTGCATAATGATTTTGAGTATAAAAAAGATTTTAGAATTCAAGCAAGGCAAATCATTATGCAAATGAAAAGATTGATTTTATTCTCTTTTTTTAAGGATTTGTGGTGATCACCAATTTCATGCAAAAAGCGAAAAGGGAAAATAATTTGGAAAAACAAACATTTAACATGTAATTTTTGAATGAATATCATTGTATTAATGTGCCAACAATGTCATCACTTCTCCTTTTGGCATGGGATAAGGGTTTTAAAACAAAATGAACATATTACGTGGACTTATGGACAACTGTTGGAACATCAACAGCGACCCGATTATTGCAGACTCCTCCAGGGATGACAAAGTTGCCAAGATCTTCCTCTTCATCATCTTCCACGATGACAACAGCCTCTTGATCTTCAACAGTGTGGATGAAACCTCCACTCTGGAACAGCCCACGATCATTGGAAATGTCTGAAGAATACCATATGCCAGCCCGGGATTTATTATCTTCCAGCTTAATCATTTGCGCTAAACTAGTAGTTGCACCATGCTTAATGGCCAACTTCGCATCATTGTAGGAAGCAAATGAAGAAGGTCCTTTCCTCGAAGGCTCAGTAATGGATAAGGCTTGGAACGGAGTCCCAACCTCATCCTCAACATCTATATAGGAAAAGGAAGATAAATGGCTTGCCAAGAGAGCCTTTTATCCCCCTATCACCACCAACATTTTGTTTTTCACAAATTTCAACTTCTGGTGTAGGATGGATGTCACGGCGCCTGCCTCGTGAATCCATGGTCTGTCAAGCAAACAGTTATATGATGGGTGGATATCCATGACCTGGAAAGTGATCTGAAAATCACTAGGTCCAATCTTGATCGGGAGTTCAACTTCGTCGATCATAGTTTTCCTCGATCCATCAAAAGCTTTAACAACCACTCCATTTTGCCTCATGGGAGGCCCCTCGTAAGAAAGTTTAGCCAAAATGGATTTTGGCAACACATTAAGTGATGATCCTGTGTCTACCAACACATTAGACAAGGCATCATCCTTGCAATTCATGCAAATGTGTAGAGCCAAATTGTGGTCTTTTCCCTCCTCAGGAAGATCAGCATCACAGAAGCTCAAATTGTTACAAGCAGTTATGTTTGTAACAATGCTATCAAACTGTTCAATAGTGACATCGTGGTCCACGTATGCCACTGTAATACCCCAAAATTTACCCTTCATTTTTCCTGAAAAAAAAAAAAAAAAAACGAAAAAAAAAACGAAAAAAAAAAAAACGAAAAAAAAAAACGAAAAAAAAAACGAAAAATAAATAAATAATAATAATTTAATTAATTAATTAATTAATTAATTAATTAAATAAATAAATAAATAAAATAAATAAATAAAATATAACAAATTATTTTGGACTTGGGTCTCCCTCATTTGAGCCCATTACCCACGAAAATCAGTCTATAAATACTGAAGTTTCAGTAGAGGAAAACACACTTGGAGTTACACTGGGAGATTCACTTGAGAAAAAGGGAGAGAAGCAAAATACTCTGAGGTTTCCTTGGAACAAAACCCCGAGGAAAAAGATAGTGAGAGAAGAACTAACAGAGTTCAGAGCAGCCTCCAAACCCTGAAGGGAAATCAACTTGTAAACCTCACGGGTGCAACTCAATTTCAATCAAGCCCTCCAATCAGGTTTGCCCTATATCCATCATCTTTATGCCTTTTATTTGAATGCTCTAAATGTATGAGGTATTATGGGTGAATTTGATACCCTTTTTGTGAGCCTTTTGTGAATTTTGATGGAATTATATGTGGTTACATTTTGATTTAGGGGCAACTCTGGGTTACCCTATTTTGTTTATTCTAACCTGTCTTGTGTTTCCATGGCATTGTTTTCTCTTGATTTCATCCTACTACTCTAACCCTTTGTCGAGTTTTGTGAGGGCTCACATGGCTTTCGCAGAGACACTCGCGTGGTTTCCCACTTTATTTGTGGGATACCCCCTGGAGTTTTATTCTGATTATTCGTGTTGACTGATTTCCTTTGACGGTCCAGCTGGAGACATTTCAGGGTTTCTTGCCCCTTTAACTGCTATAGCTTCGGATCTTTATCCGTGTGGTAATTTTTTCCCTTTCTCATACTTTATCGCTTTCTTAGCTGGAAGACCTCGATAGGAGGCAATGTTTGAGCCCCTTGGTGGCATTTTACTTTGAGATACATGTTTTGTGTTTTGTATTCATATCCCTGCAGGTAGCGCGGTTCCTTCGTCAAGGACTGCCTTTTTGCCCTCGAGCATCCCAAACCCTAAAACCCAAAGCAACACGTTTACTCCTTCTACTACAGGCGAGTAAGTCTCCAAAGGTCGAGCATCCGGTAGATTGCGTAGTAACGTTGTTCGTCCAAAACCCAATCCATAACCCCGTAGTTAGCCGAACTACGGCTTGCTCTGATTCTCATTCCAAATGAGATACGTAGGCATAAGACGCGATGTCTTAGCGAGCACACATCCCCCCAACTCATAGGTCAGCCGAGCTACGAAGACTCTGATTCTCATATTCAGATGAGATACGTATGCAGTGGATGCGACATCCGCGCGAGTCATTTCTCTTAACCTTTTTAGTAAATAAACACATTAGGTAAACCCGCACCCTTTAGACAAAAACTACAAAAGTGGATCCCGTAGAGTACTATGGATGCGTAGGGGTGCTAATACCTTCCCTTCGCATAACCGACTCCCGAACCCAAGATTTGGTTGCGAGACCCCGTCTTGTCCTTTCCTTTTTCAGGTTTACTTCGAGCGTTTCCTTTCCCTCCTTTGGGATGAATAACGCACGGTGGCGACTCTTCTGTCATTCTCTTTCGCCGGTTGTTTTTTTCGCACACTGTATTTTTCAGGTTGCGACAACTGGCGACTCCACTGGGGATATTAAGAAGTTGACCTCTTGCTGGTCCATCTTCCCTAAGCGAGTCCCTCCTAGCTTTTGTAGTTTGTTTGTTTATTGGGTGTTCATGCTTTTGTACAGTTATTTATTTACCTGCTTTACCTTATTACATTGTGTACATATCATTGTTGTATCTGTTTCTGTTGGCTGGCTGCTTGGTGATCTTTGTGAGATGAGTTCTATACCCGAACTCGAGTGCACTTAAGATAGGAGAATGGCATAGTCCTGTCAACTTGTGTGGAGTATTCCTTAGCGAGTTGACTTGCAAGCCCATTCACTTGGTGGAGGTCATGTTGAGATCAATAATGTCACATAAGTAAGTTGTGGTTAGACATTACTTGTTCCAATATAGACCTAAGAAGCCAAGGACCTTAGTTTACCTAACCCATCTTGGCCTATTCGTAGGACGTAGTGCGAAAGTCGTTCAAATGTAAGATTTGATACGATTGTTACGCGATACTACACTCATAAGAGTCTCTCTTGAGAATATTGTTGGAATACGAGTAGTCGTTCCTCTAATAATATCCGAAAGATGGGATTATGACTATGGGAACCTTTTTGTAGAACATGTTTGGCAGGTTTAAACCTTAGTACACTCCTTTTGGGTGGTTCTTAACCTAAACTCCATGCTCGTGACTTGCGACAAACCCTTGATTCATGGTTGATCCGATCAGGTATCCTTAATATCAATGAAACTCGGGTGTTGATAAGGTGTAAACCATAATCCGCCAAAATGGGTGGTTGATATTAAGGATAACATGATCCATCCCATGACCTTTGTTTGGTGTGCTCTTAATTTCTCTCCAGACAGTGCAACCTGACAGATGTTCAAGCAGATATAGCAATCCTGATTGACATACCACTGCATTGCATTCACATCATCACATC
Source organism: Lathyrus oleraceus (assembly GCF_024323335.1). Taxonomy (NCBI): domain Eukaryota; kingdom Viridiplantae; phylum Streptophyta; class Magnoliopsida; order Fabales; family Fabaceae; genus Lathyrus; species Lathyrus oleraceus. The sequence goes on along the minus strand of NC_066583.1, from coordinate 429,701,857 downwards.
ATTTGCATTCATATCATTTAACACATGTTTATCCTTTTCAAGGGGGTTTAAATCTTCTTCTTGATTCTAGTCGGGGTTTTCTTCTTACGCTGTTTATCAAATGTGAGACTGGAATCAAGGAGGTAGAATACCTTTTGGAATTGATAAACATGTCATTGCATTTGCATAGTCATCCGCATGTCTTGCATAACAGGTACCGCCACAGTGTTCTCAGTTTGTTTGGTGTCCCACTAGCAGGATAGCTGACTCAGGCATTCATCGATACGGTACCCGAAGGAATCAACAGAGAGCAATGGAGAGCCTACAAGCAGAGCTCGCCGAGATGAAGATTCGCATGAATCAATTCATGGATTTGGTTCAAGGGGTGGCTCAAGGACAGCAGGAGCTTAGATTGTTGGTACAGAGGGATCCCCCTATTACTCAACCGGAGACGTTGGCTGATCCTCCAGCTGGAGAGGCTAATGGTCCCAATGGACCAGGGCCTATCCCGATCCCGCGTATCAACCTAGATCAACAACCCATTCAGGATGGTCAGGATGATCAGTTCCCTTTGCTTCAGGAAGACTTTGGCATGGACCCCATGTTTAAAAGATTGGAAGAGAGGTTGAAAGCAGTGGAAGGACAGAATCTTCTGGGAGTAGATGTTGCTGACTTGGGGCTGGTCCCAGGTGTGCGAGTGCCACCGAAATTCAAGGTCCCGATATTTGACAAATACAATGGCAGCTCTTGCCCCAAAACTCACGTGCAAGCCTATTTCCGTAAAATGGTTGCATACTCTGACGACGAGAAGCTACTTATGTACTTCTTCCAGGACAGCCTGGCTGGGGCATCCTTGGAATGGTATATGAGGCTGGACAGAGTCCACATCCGTTGCTGGAGGGATTTGGCGGAGGCTTTCGTGAAGCAGTACCAGTATAATGCAGACATGGCTCCGGACAGAACTCAACTTCAGAATCTGTCTCTTAAAAGCAATGAGTGCTTCAGGGAATACGCTCAACGCTGGAGGGATACAGCTTCCCGTGTTCAGCCTCCTATGTTGGAAAAGGAAATGGCCAACATGTTCATGAATACGCTGCCTGGACCTTATCTGGAGCGTCTGGTGGGGTGCAATGCTTCCAACTTTGCTGATGTGGTCTCTACCGGAGAAAGGGTGGAGAATTACCTAAAGACCTATAAGAGCCAAAATGGAGTTGGATCCTCATCAGGGGTGAAGAAGCCGTTCATTCAGGGACAGAAGAGGAGAGAAGGGGATGCAAGTGCCGTATCTTCTTATCATAACAGGGATAACCGGAGGAATAATTTTCAGAATTATCATCAGCAACCGTATGTTGCGGCTGTGACCATTCCAGCTGCAGCACCACTACAACAACAACAATCACAACGTCAACCAGCTCAGTATCAACAGAAGCAACAACCGGGTAACAGACCCGCTTATCAACAGAGGCAAAGGATGATGGACCGGCGTTTCGACACCCTTCCAATGTCGTACGCCCAGTTGCTTTCTAGTCTTCAACAACTACAACTTGTGCAGCTGCGCACTCTGGCTCCTCCTGTTGGTAGACTTCCGGTGGGTTACGACGCCAACGCTAGGTGTAGCTTCCACTCTGGGGCACCTGGCCATGACATTGAGAACTGCAAAGCTTTTTTAAGCACGTAGTTCAGGACCTCATAGATTCAAAGGCCATCGACCTTGCACCAGCTCCGAATGTCGTCAACAATCCCATGCCCCAGCATGGTGGTGCGAACGTTAATTTGGTAGAGGGAGAAGCCAAGTCCATTAAGGATGTGTTGAAGCTGAAGACTCCATTGTTGGATATCAAAGGATGCTTGCTAAAGGCCGATGTTTTCCCCGGTTGTGGGAAGGGTTGTTTGGATTGTGCTACTCAGGGCGGAGGTTGTTTGAAGCTACAGCAGGGTATCCAGGCCTTGCTCGACAAAGGTATCCTCCAGGTTGAAGATTTGTCTGTCCAAGAGTCTGTGGAAGAGGTTAAAGCGGGTGCCTCTATCTCATCCTTTAAGCAGGCACGGGCCGTGGTGGATTCAGGTGTTGCTCCCGGTTGGGGGCGTCTGTTGGAATTACCAGTGAAAGAAGATAAGTTCGGGATTGGATATCAGCCAGCTTTGACTTCTACAACACTTCAGGGGCCGATCACTTTCTCCAGTGCTGGCATCATTCAGTATGGTCAAGTCTCTGCAGTCGACGAAGAAGATGGGGATAGTGATTGTGACATTGACAACTGGGTGCGTCCGAGGATCCCGGGTGATGTTCTCAACAATTGGTCTTCTGAGAAGATTATCCAAGTCACTCTTCTTGAAGAGTAATTTTCTTTGTTTATTCATGCATATCCAAGTCTTACGTTCCGCCCAGGGCGTAATGACTCATTGTAGGGCCCACCTATGTGACACTTGCATTTTTTATCATAAATAAAGGACGTCTTTTTGCATTCAAATATTTCGTTCCCTGTCTTTCTATTTTTGCAGTTTTTCAAAATAAAAAAAATGGCAATGTTTTGTTTATTTTTCACTTCTTGTTCACACTCATAAGCACATACCATCACTCATGCAGATGCACAACACCGGATCCTATTGATAACGGTTCTGCTATGGCTCGTTTCGACTTTGAAAATCCAATCTTTCAAGCTGAAGAAGAGGGTGATGAAGACTGTGAACTCCCTGAAGAGCTTACCAGGTTATTAAAACAAGAGGAAAGGGTTATTCAACCGCATCAAGAGTCTGTTGAAGTGATTAATCTCGGCACCGACGACACCAAGAGAGAAATCAAGATAGGGGCTGCTTTAGAAGACAATGTGAAGAAAGGGCTGATTGAATTGCTGCAAGAATACGTTGACATCTTCGCCTGGTCTTATCAGGACATGCCTGGGCTGGACACAGACATCGTGGTGCACCGCTTGCCTCTCAAAGAAGGTTGTCCTCCGGTCAAGCAGAAGCTCAGAAGAACAAGACCAGAGATGGCTGTCAAGATAAAGAAAGAAGTGCAAAAGCAGTTGGATGCAGGGTTTCTAGCAGTCACCAATTATCCGCCATGGGTTGCAAACATCGTCCCAGTACCTAAGAAGGACGAAAAGGTACGGATGTGTGTCGACTATCGGGATCTGAACAGAGCTAGCCCTAAAGATGATTTCCCATTACCTCACATCGACGTTTTGGTGGATAATACAGCTCAGTTCTCGGTATTCTCCTTCATGGATGGCTTTTCTGGCTATAACCAAATCAAGATGGCACCAGAAGACATGGAAAAGACAACTTTCATAACCCCATGGGGCACCTTCTGCTACAAGGTGATGCCGTTTGGTCTGAAAAATGCCGGAGCAACATATCAGCGAGCAATGGTGACTCTGTTCCATGATATGATTCATCATGAAATCGAGGTTTATGTGGACGATATGATTGCCAAATCTCAGACAGAAGAAGAACATTTGTTGAATTTGCAGAAACTGTTTGAGCGTTTGAGGAAATTCAAACTGAGACTTAATCCGAATAAGTGCACTTTCGGGGTGAGATCGGGAAAATTGTTGGGTTTTATTGTTAGCGGAAAAGGGATTGAGGTGGATCCTGACAAAGTAAAAGCAATACAGGAAATGTCTGAGCCAAGAACAGAGAAGCAAGTCCGTAGTTTCTTAGGGAGGTTGAACTACATTGCAAGGTTCATCTCTCACCTAACAACCACGTGTGAGCCAATTTTCAAATTGCTGAGGAAGGATCAGGCTATCAGGTGGAATGAAGATTGTCAAAGGGCTTTCGAGAAGATAAAAGAGTATCTACAGAAACCTCCGATCCTTATACCTCCAGTTCCTGGGAGACCTCTGATAATGTACCTATCAGTGACCGAGAACTCGATGGGGTGTGTATTGGGACAGCATGACGAGTCTGGTCGAAAAGAGCATGCCATATACTACCTTAGCAAAAAGTTTACCGACTGTGAAATCAAATATTCGCAGCCTGAGAAAACTTGCTGTGCTTTGGCCTGGGCTGCTCGCCGACTGAGACAGTATATGTTGAACCATACTACCTTGTTGATTTCTAAGATGGATCCAGTGAAATACATATTCGAGAAGCCAGCTCTCACCGGAAGGGTCGCTCGTTGGCAAATGATTTTAACAGAGTATGATATTCAGTACACGTCACAGAAGGCCATCAAAGGGAGTATTCTGTCAGACTACCTTGCCGAGCAACCGATTGATGATTATGAGCCAATGAAGTTTGAATTCCCTGATGAAGACATCATGTTCCTCAAGATGAAAGACTGTGAAGAGCCAGTTGTTGAGGAGGGACCTGATCCAAACGAAAAGTGGACTTTGTTGTTTGATGGGGCTGTCAATGCTAGAGGTAGTGGAATTGGCGCTGTCATTACTACTCCGAAGGGTGCCCACTTGCCTTTCACCGCTCGTTTGACTTTTGAGTGCACAAATAATGAAGCTGAGTACGAGGCCTGTATCTTGGGTATTGAGCAAGCCATTGATTTGAGAATCAAGACTCTGGACATCTTCGGAGATTCAGCTCTGGTGATTAATCAAGTGAATGGTGATTGGAATACTCTCCAGCCCACTCTAGTCCCCTACAGAGATTACACGAGAAGACTTTTGACTTTCTTCACAACGGTAAAATTGTATCATATACCTCGTGATGAGAACCAGATGGCAGACGCACTTGCTACTCTATCCTCCATGATCAAGGTAATTCGTTGGAACCATGCTCTCAGGATCGATGTGATGCGCCTTGACAGGGCCGCGTATGTGTTTGCTGCTGAACTGGTAGTCGATGACAAGCCCTGGTATCACGATATCAAGTGCTTTCTGAAGAATCAAGAGTACCCTGCAGGGGCATCCAACAATGACAGAAAGACTTTGAGAAGATTGGCAGGCAGTTTCTTCTTGAACAAAGACGATGTGCTGTATAAGAGGAACTTCGACATGGTTTTGCTCAGATGCGTGGACAGACACGAGGCGGACATGTTAATGCAGGAAGTTCATGAAGGTTCCTTCGGTACTCATGCCGGCGGACATGCAATGGCTAAGAAATTGTTGAGAGCGGGTTATTATTGGATGACCATGGAATCAGATTGTTTCAAGTATGCTCGGAAGTGTCATAAGTGCCAGATTTATGCTGATAAGGTGCATGTACCGCCGAATCCTCTGAATGTGATGTCTTCGCCGTGGCCGTTTGCCATGTGGGGCATTGACATGATTGGAAAGATTGAGCCGACTGCTTCCAATGGGCATCGCTTCATCCTTGTTGCCATCGACTATTTCACCAAGTGGGTCGAGGCAGCGTCGTTCGCGAATGTCACCAGACATGTGGTTGCCCGTTTCATCAAGAAAGAAATCATTTGTCGCTATGGGATTCCCGAAAGAATCATTACTGATAATGGTTCTAATCTCAACAACAAAATGATGAAGGAGTTGTGTCAGAACTTCAACATTCAGCATCACAATTCTTCCCCTTACCGCCCTAAGATGAACGGCGCTGTTGAGGCGGCAAATAAGAACATAAAGAAGATTGTGCAGAAGATGGTCGTCACGTACAGAGATTGGCATGAGATGCTACCTTTCGCCTTGCATGGGTACCGTACTTCAGTATGTACATCGACCGGGGCAACCCCCTACTCCCTTGTGTATGGTATGGAAGCAGTCCTACCTGTTGAAGTGGAGATCCCTTCTCTAAGAGTCTTGTTGGATATCAAGCTAGACGAAGCTGAATGGATTCGGACAAGGTTCAATGAGTTGAGTCTTATCGAAGAGAAGCGAATGGCAGCCATTTGTCATGGGCAGTTGTATCAGAGTCGGATGAAGAGAGCCTTTTATCAGAAAGTGCGTCCTCGTTGTTTCCAAGTCGGAGATTTAGTTTTGAAAAGGATCCTTCCTCCTCAGACAGATCGCAGGGGCAAGTGGACTCCTAACTATGATGGACCGTATATCGTCACCAAGGTTTTTAATGGTGGGGCTTTAATGCTTGCAACTATGGATGGTGAAAACTTCACTTCCCCTGTGAACTCAGACGCAGTTAAAAAATACTTCGCATAAAATAGACCCGCTGGACAGTAAAAAGAATAGTCCAGGCAAAAAATGGGCATCCCGGCGAACCAAGAAAATGAAAAGGTTCGGGCAAAAATTAGGGACAAAAATAAAAAAAAAGATTGTACACCCAGTAAGTTGAAAACCTGAAAAGGCAACTTAGGCAAAAATGGGTATCCCGGTGGATTGAAAACCCGAAAAGGGCGATCCAGGCAAAAGTTAGGGATTAAGCGAATGACTGCGTTCTGAGTAGTTCTGAATCTCATCTCGTGCCAATGACTGGAAATTTTTGAAGGATAGGAAACAGTCCAATCACTCTTTCAGAAGGCTGATTATCTGGAGGATCTTGAAGACGAGCAAGTCATAGCAGAATTGGAACCCAATAGAAATCCATTTCACATTGCCATTAGATTAATTTCTGTTTTTATCTATTGTGCGATTACCTCTTTCCAGGGATTGCTTCCTAATGTAAATGCCTATTCAGAGGCCATTCAATCAATAAAATCATGTTATTCAGTATATCTCTGTTTTCATTTTCATTTTACTGTTTTGTTTGCAAAAATGACGTTCGAATTTTTGATAAACATTGCATCATGACACATAAGGGCTTTACAGGTACAGGCTTAATAAACATTTAAAATTGCTGTAAATTTTAAGTGCTTTGGATCGTCTATTCAGAACAGATACCCTCGGGGCATTTCCTTAAAATCTCCTGCAGATGGTCGTGAATATCTTCCCCAGTGAAGTCGCCAACAGACGAATTCAGTGTCTTGACCCTGCAGAGCTGATCAGAGTGTTGGATTCTTCAATCCCCAGCAGTTTCTCACCACCGTACTTCCCCAAGCGGTTGTTTCAAGACATACACTCCCCAGTAGAGTTGACAGTGTCAGACTATATATCCCCAGCGGAGTTGACAGTGCCAGACTGTATCTTCCCAGCAGAAGTGGCTGCTCCTTAGAGTTCGATGCCAGATCGATAATCCCAATGCCAGATCCATGGTTTCTTTCCTTGAAGCAGAACCTCGGTACCGTATCAGTGTTTGCTCCCCCTGCTGAGTCATCTCTCGCAAATCGTGGTTGCCAGAACCATTGTAGCTTTCCTCAGCAGCAGGCTTCCAATGCCATTCTTTCCCCGATCAGAGTCTCGGTATGGCCAGAACACCGCATGGCTAGTCATCTCCCAACAGAGTTCTTTGCGCTGTGCATCTCCAACAGCCTTGCCAGGGTCCAGAAGATGGTGATCATTTCTCCAGCAGATCCCTTGCCTCAGCTTGACATTCTACCCAGCATTTCGCATCCCTGCATGTAGAATCATATTGCATTGCATCCTTCCAAATCGCGTAGCATTTCCATTTTCATGGAGCATTACGCCATTGAAAAATTCAAACATACGCATGTAAGCATAAAACATTCTCGGTATCCCAAGTGATAAGCTAGAAGTTGTTTCCAGTACTCAGACTGAAGATTGTTCATGACTTACCTTTGTTATCCCCAGCAAGTGTCATTGGCCCATGCACCGCCTCTATCATTCCCTATTTCTGGCAATGCTGACAGGCATGAAGTTTTCCGATGTTCAAATCGAAGAAGTTTCCGACGTTCAGGTCGATGCAACTTGTGGCATTCAAGCCAGTGTTCCGATATTCAGATCGAAGTGGCATTCAGGCTAATTTTCCGATATTCAGATCGAAGAAGTTTCCGACGTTCAGGTCAATGCGACTTGTGGCATTCAGGCCAATTTTCCGGTATCCAGACCGAAGTGGCATTCAGGCCAATTTTCCGATATCCAGACCGAAGTGGCATTCAGGCCAATTTTCCGATATTCAGATCGAAGTGGCATTCAGGCCAAGTCTTTCCGATGTTCAGATCGAAGAAGTTTCCGACGTTCAGGTCGATGCAACTTGTTGCATTAAGGTCAGTTTTCCGGTATTCAGATCGAAGTGGCATTCAGGCCAATTTTCCGATGTTCAGATCGAAGAAGGTTCCGACGTTCAGGTCGATGCGACTTGTGGCATTCAGGCCCATTTTCCGATGTTCAGATCGAAATCCTTTCCAGTATTCAGACTGATGAGCGGCATTCAAGCCATGGTTATTTCTGTGTTACAATTTATTTTGGTATCCAGTTTAACATTCTTTTTCGATATTCAAACTGACTCTCACCGTACCAGACGAATTCTTCTTTCAAGACCACCTCTTTGCTGATTCTGACAGACATTGTTACTTCACTTCACTTCAGTGCAAATTTTTGGGCTTTTATTGTATTCAATCCCTTGATACCTCGAAAGTACGAAAGCAACTGCCATCTTCTTTCCGGGTCTCCAGTTGATTGAATAGGGGCAGCTGTAATACCCCAAAATTTACCCTTCATTTTTCCTGAAAAAAAAAAAAAAATAAAAAAAAAAAAATAAAAAAAAAAAAATTTAATTAATTATATTATTAATTAATTAATTAAATAAATAAATAAAATAAATAAATAAAATATAACAAATTATTTTGGACTTGGGTCTCCCTCATTTGAGCCCATTACCCACGAAAATCAGTCTATAAATACTGAAGTTTCAGTAGAGGAAAACACACTTGGAGTTACACTGGGAGATTCACTTGAGAAAAAGGGAGAGAAGCAAAATACTCTGAGGTTTCCTTGGAACAAAACCCCGAGGAAAAAGATAGTGAGAGAAGAACTAACAGAGTTCAGAGCAGCCTCCAAACCCTGAAGGGAAATCAACTTGTAAACCTCACGGGTGCAACTCAATTTCAATCAAGCCCTCCAATCAGGTTTGCCCTATATCCATCATCTTTATGCCTTTTATTTGAATGCTCTAAATGTATGAGGTATTATGGGTGAATTTGATACCCTTTTTGTGAGCCTTTTGTGAATTTTGATGGAATTATATGTGGTTACATTTTGATTTAGGGGCAACTCTGGGTTACCCTATTTTGTTTATTCTAACCTGTCTTGTGTTTCCATGGCATTGTTTTCTCTTGATTTCATCCTACTACTCTAACCCTTTGTCGAGTTTTGTGAGGGCTCACATGGCTTTCGCAGAGACACTCGCGTGGTTTCCCACTTTATTTGTGGGATACCCCCTGGAGTTTTATTCTGATTATTCGTGTTGACTGATTTCCTTTGACGGTCCAGCTGGAGACATTTCAGGGTTTCTTGCCCCTTTAACTGCTATAGCTTCGGATCTTTATCCGTGTGGTAATTTTTTCCCTTTCTCATACTTTATCGCTTTCTTAGCTGGAAGACCTCGATAGGAGGCAATGTTTGAGCCCCTTGGTGGCATTTTACTTTGAGATACATGTTTTGTGTTTTGTATTCATATCCCTGCAGGTAGCGCGGTTCCTTCGTCAAGGACTGCCTTTTTGCCCTCGAGCATCCCAAACCCTAAAACCCAAAGCAACACGTTTACTCCTTCTACTACAGGCGAGTAAGTCTCCAAAGGTCGAGCATCCGGTAGATTGCGTAGTAACGTTGTTCGTCCAAAACCCAATCCATAACCCCGTAGTTAGCCGAACTACGGCTTGCTCTGATTCTCATTCCAGATGAGATACGTAGGCATAAGACGCAATGTCTTAGCGAGCACACATCCCCCCAACTCATAGGTCAGCCGAGCTACGAAGACTCTGATTCTCATATTCAGATGAGATACGTATGCAGTGGATGCGACATCCGCGCGAGTCATTTCTCTTAACCTTTTTAGTAAATAAACACATTAGGTAAACCCGCACCCTTTAGACAAAAACTACAAAAGTGGATCCCGTAGAGTACTATGGATGCGTAGGGGTGCTAATACCTTCCCTTCGCATAACCGACTCCCGAACCCAAGATTTGGTTGCGAGACCCCGTCTTGTCCTTTCCTTTTTCAGGTTTACTTCGAGCGTTTCCTTTTCCTCCTTTGGGATGAATAACGCACGGTGGCGACTCTTCTGTCATTCTCTTTCGCCGGTTGTTTTTTTCGCACACTGTATTTTTCAGGTTGCGACAGCCACGTCCAACACCCTCTGCAAAGCTTCACGGTGTGGCTCTGAATTCATCAACAAAGATAACACAGATATCTTTGATGGAGTTTGAAGCATCTGATCAACAACATTGTACTCGCTCCTTTTGATGAGCCTCAGCATCTCATCACAGTCCTCTTTCAGAAAGCCATGCTGGCCAACCAGGACAGGAGCTTTATCAATAACAGCATGGTCAACGCCCTTCACAACAAGTGCCGGATTCGAAGAAGAAGTCCCCACAGGACCGACAAGATTAACAACAGTAGTTCTTCTCACGACATCTTCGTGGGGTTTCAGCGGCGCCGAGAAAACACGACCGCTACGGGTCACACCACTTACGTTTGATATACTCACAACAGAGGTGGAGGGCAACGACACTTCCTTCCCATCTTCCAGCATAACGGCGTTATACCTGTAGGGAACAGCTTTACCTGAGGAATATGGGACAGGGCCCGCTGGCTTTATCACAAGAGTGGGAGAAACCTTCTTCTTGCTGCCATCATATTTGACAACAACAGGTTCTGGTATTCTGAAAATAGAAGATATAACATCAACTTCGTCCTCATTACGATTCTGAAGTATCTCGATCACACCCTGACCAGCATCTCCTGGATGTCCTTCCTGACTTGGCAGCATCCTCTCTCGTTGGCAGTGTATACTTGGCACCTGTCATGGTCATGCTCGTAATGACTGTATCCACATAACAGTCTGTGCATCTCGACCAAAGATTGCCTGATATCATTGACATATAGGACTTTATATTTGCCAGGGCAACCCTGGACCATGTTCACAGCAGCTTTCCCATGCTTGGGCAATGGGTTCTTCTTCACGTTAGGGCCTACGTCCTCGAAAAACAAAATCCCACTTCTAACAAGGTCTTGCACCTTGGTCTTCAGGGGATAGCAATTCTCCACATCATATCCGGGAGCACCGGAATGATATACACAGTATAGCTCAGGCTTGTACCACCACGGAGGGTTGGTAGGTACAGCAGGTGGGTCACGTGGAGTAATCAACTTTCTATCTATCAGAGATGGATAAAGTTCAGCGTAGGTCATTGGAATTGGATCAAAAGTGACCCTCTTCCTATCGTAGCTGGTGCTGGTATTATTGTTGTTTCGAGGCTGGTAGGCCTGCTGTTGTGGACGATGTTGTTATTGATAATGTTGTTGTTGTTGTTGTTGAACTTCTCGGAAGGTAGGTGCTATATGAGCCACCTGGTGTTGGCTGACGGCAGGGCGAACAGTCTTCCTCTTCACAGAGGGTCTTCGTTTAATATGGGAAGACACAACATGTGTCTCTCCCTCCTTCTTCTTCACAAAGCCCCCATATCGCTTTGCAGAAGAGCCTTCATCTCTAGACAGACGTCCTTCACGGACGCCTTCCTCTAGCCTCATCCCCATATTCACCATTTCGGTGAAGTCCGAGGGAGCACTTGCTATCATCCGCTCATAGTAGAAAGAGCTTAAAGTCTTTAAAAAGATCTTCGTCATTTCTTTCTCTTCGAGGGGTGGCACAATCTGAGCGGCCAACTCACGCCACCTCTGAGCGTACTCTTTGAAAGTCTCATTTTCTTTCAGTGACATCGCCCTTAACTGGTCCCTATCGGGAGCCATATCCACATTGTACTTATATTGCTTGACGAAAGCTTTGCCAAGATCATTGAAGGTGAGGATGTTCGTGCTGTCCAGACCCATGTACCATCTGAGAGCGGCACCTGACAGGCTGTCCTGGAAGTAGTGGATGAGAAGTTGATCATTCTTTGTCTAAGTCGACATCTTGCGAGCGTACATCACAAGATGGCTGAGAGGGCAAGTGTTTCCCTTATATTTCTCAAAGTCAAGTACTTTGAATTTAATAGGTATTTTGACGTTGGGCACAAGGCACAACTCAACAGTAGTTTTACCAAAGAGGTCTTTCCCTCTTAGGGTCTTCAGTTCCTTGCGCAGCTCAAGGAATTGGTCGTTCATGGCGTCCATTTTCTCATAAACATCTGGGCCCTCAAATGGCTCAGAATGATAAATGGTGTCTTCAACTCTACATAACGTATGCACAACGGCAGGTGGCATAGCAAGGACCAGGCTAGATGCCGGCAGAGAAGCGAAGGTAGGAGCAAGGCCCTCATGCACAAAGTTAGCAGGCATTCCCCAGGGGAACCCGGCTGGCATAGTTGGTGCGAAGTAGGCTGTTGCGGCAAGCACAGTAGAGGAAGCTACCTCTGAGATAACCGTCCTCGTGGGAGGAGTTGCAGGAGTTGGAGACGATTGGCTTTGAGCAGCCAGTACTGACTCCATCATGGCAGTCAGCCTAGCTACCTCCTCTTTCAGTTCATGGTTCTCTTGCTCCAGATGATCCATCAACTTTGGAAGATTTTCCCTGGTGTTATACCGGTGCGTCAACTTGTCTTCAAAATAAATGAAGAGCAAAGCGTTAGACGACTGATCAGAGCTGAATAAAACCTGCTTATGCATATGATGCATGCAATGTTTGTGCATATTATTTATTTTTATTTGGAGGAACTTTATAGAGATCTATTTGGAAATATTAATCATTTAAGACATATAGGAAATGCTCATAGCAATAATATTTGGAAAATTTTTTACACCAAAGAAGAAGTACAGTCTTGGTAACCAAATACAATACAAGAGAGAAGGAAAATGAACATCCTATGAAGCCCTAGAAACAATCGTCCAAAGCTCTCAAGACCGGAAGATAAGCTGCACGAAGCCTCTTCACCTCCCTCTCATAGGCTTCCTCCATATTTGCCTTCTCCTTGGCAAGTCGATCATACTTCCTCTTCCAGAACCTAGAAGACTGAGGAAGAAGAGAAGTAGCCACATAATCAGGCTCATCGATAACCTGATGCTCCACAAATTCTATCACATCATCCTTATCTCTGAGTTGCTGAAGTAGTTCCTCTCGCTCACGGACCCAAGCACGCGAACGGTCTTCATCTCTCAACTCCTCTAATCCTTGGTTAGGGAGGATTGAAGGCCCAACCATAACCATAGGTGTAGGTCTCAGATAGTCATAGGGCATGCGGTACTTAGAAGCTCTCCTCCTCACCCAAGAGGTGTAGGGTTCCTGAAATTCTGGTATCAGATATAAGATGTCGAAGGTAATGTTACCACACTAATATCTGTTAACACACAATGGATAAAAAATACAGAATGGTAAAGCGAATAACACAAGCAATTGTTAACCAAGTTCGGTGCAACTCACCTACGTCTGGGGGCTACCAAGCCAGGAAGGAAATTCACTAAAATAGAATTAGTTCAAAGACTTTCCGTACACTTCAACAAGTTACAGTCTTTCTCACCTAATCTCTACCCGTGCAATTTCTACCTAAGCACTCTTAGATATGAGAACCCACTCACTTCCCTACAATCACACACCAGTGATTTTAAACAACAATCCCTTGAGAAAAGAAAATACTTTTCAATTACACACTCTTGATTTTACTTCACAGTTTCAATCAAGAAGACACACTCTTGATCTTGCTTCACAGCTTTGATCAAGAAGACACACACTCTTGCTTAACAGCTTTAGAGTGACAAATTACAACCACAAATCAGTCCAATTCAATCATCAATGGATGACATGAATGACCTACAAGTCTCACGACTAAATAGACACAAACCCTAGCTCTCTCTCTATATTTCGCTTAGTATTGGTTGTGTATTCAAACAGGTTTTCTAAGTCCCTTTTTATAGAAGCATCCAGCTGGGCTTGGACATCTTGAAAACCCTAAATCTATTTTCCAATCAAATCTTTTTATAACAGCTGGTTAGATCTCCTTGGAAAATAAGTAAATCTGGTTGTAATCCGTGATTGAATGCGCCAACTAATCATATCTTCAATCATCCAAAGATTGCCATTAATTGTGCAATCACAAAACACCAGACATTCATACTGAATGTTCTGTGTACAGGATGTCATGACATCGGGTTTGACATCCTGGAAAAATCCTGCATAATCCAATAATTTCTTTTATAACTTCCAGCAGGTACAGCCATATCAGATGCCATGACCTTGTGTATGTCATCTGAAACAATCCTGCATGAACATGTCTTTCATTTAAGCTCCAGCAGGTACATCCAATATCAGAAGCCTTGTCATTGTACGTGGCATTCTGAAACAATCCTGCATGAACATGTTCTTGAACTCCAGCAGGTACATAGGATATCTCATGTTAAGACATCACACATAACATCTTGTGAACACTCTTTGTTTTACCAAAATTGCTGCCAACTCTTAGAATCAACAAACTCCCCTTTGGCAAATTTTGGCTAAAACATATATCTGTCCTTTTTGTTCACAAGGTAAACTATCAGCAGTTAAACCACATAACAGTAGTTTAATCAGCAGCAGAAGCAAAACAATTACTAGCTATGGCTACTAGTAATACACACATGCACAAGGGTACTTCTCCTCCCCCTAAATCTGTGCAACAAAAACAGAATTACTAGTTATGGATGCAACTAGTAAGACACACAAATGCACAAGGGTACTCCTTCTCCCCCTAAATCTGTGCACACAACAAACAGTCTCCATGAACATAACAGCTACTGTAACTCCAGCTCCTGTACCAGCCAGAATGTCATTCTGACATCTGCTTCAACAACACCACTTGTGCATCATATCAGACATCCTCTTTGACATCTGTAAACAGAATAGCATTCTGTTTTAACACCTGTGCACTTCCTTTAATAATAGCTGTAAATACATCTCACAACTTCCACAACAGCTTCCATATCAGCACTTCTCCCCCTTTTTAGTCAAAATTGACCAAAGGTGACCAATTAGACAAAATAAAACTTCATTCTTTCAAACCTCAGCATCAGAATAGCTTCCAGCCACACAGTCTAGTCCTTGCCACATTATAGTTTACCCAGTCAGAAATATCCTCTAGGATAACCACAAACTCCTTTACTTGCTATAGGTTCTCATGAACACAGATCCCCAACTTCCCCCTTAAACATTCAAATTGATTGGCATCCAAAGCTTTAGTGAAAATGTCTGCTAATTGCTTTTCAGTAGTAACATGCTCCAGAGTTATGATCTTCTCTTTTACGAGTTCTCTGATGAAGTGATGATGAATGTCAATGTGCTTTGTCCTGCTATGTTGAATAGGATTTTTGGAAATATTTATGGCACTCAGGTTATCACAGTATAGTGTCATGACTTCTTGTGTGACATTGTATTCAGACAACATCTGCTTCATCCAGACCAGTTGAGAACAACTACTCCCAACTGCTATGTATTCAGCTTCAGCAGTGGATAGAGATACACAGTTTTGTTTCTTGCTAAACCATGAAATCATATTGTTCCCCAAAAAGAAGCATCCCCCGGATGTGCTTTTCCTATCATCAGCACTTCCAGCCCAGTCAGCATCACAATAACCAGTCAACATGGATCCAGATCCATGAGTATACAACATCCCATAGTCACTGGTGCCATTGACATATTTTAGTATTCTCTTCACTTGGTTTATGTGACTGACTTTTGGTTCAGCTTGATACCTAGCACAAACACCTATAGCAAATGTAATGTCAGGTCTGCTTGCTGTGAGGTATAGCAGACTTCCTATCATGCTTCTATATAGACTCTGATCTACACTGACACCATTTTCGTCTTTGGAGATTTTCACATGAGTAGGAGAAGGTGTCCTTTTATGGCTTGCATTTTCCATTCCAAACTTCTTCACAATGTTCTTGGCATACTTGCTTTGAGATAGAAAGATAGAGTCTTCCATCTGTTTGACTTGTAGCCCAAGAAAGTAGGTCAGTTCTCCAACAAGGCTCATCTCAAACTCAGATTGCATTTGTCTAACAAAATGTTCAACCATCTGTTCTGACATCCCACCAAAAACAATGTCATCTACATATATTTGTGCCACCATGAGCTTTCCTCCTTCATTCTTCACAAACGGAGTTTTGTCAATACCTCCCTTTTTGTATCCATTGTCAGTGAGGAACACTGTGAGTCTCTCATACCAAGCCCTGGGAGCTTGCTTCAACCCATAGAGGGCTTTTTTTAATCTGTACACATGTTGTGGAAGATTTGGATCTGTGAATCCTTTAGGCTGTTCAACATATACTTCTTCATTTAAGTAGCCATTTAGGAAGGCACTTTTTACATCCATTTGAAACAGCTTGAATTTCAGAATGCATGCAACTCCAAGCAATAGTCTAATGGACTCAAGGCGAGCTACAGGAGCAAATGTTTCACCAAAGTCTACTCCTTCAACTTGAGTATATCCTTGAGCTACTAATCTAGCTTTGTTTTTAGTAACAACCCCTTGTTCATCAGATTTATTCTTATATACCCACTTTGTTCCTATGACATTTACTCCTTCAGGTCTAGGAACCAATTCCCATACTTCATTCCTCTTGAATTGGCCTAACTTCTCTTGCATTGCATTGATCCAGAACTCATCAGTCAAGGCTTCCTTGATATTTCTGGGTTCAATCTTTGACACAAAGCAGCCATGTGAGATCACTTCCCTTGATCTGGTAGTGACTCCTTTATCTGGATCTCCTATGATAAGATCTTTGGGATGATCCTTCTGAATTCTGATAGAGGGTTCCTTGTTTATTTTGTCATCTTCAGGTTCAGCTTGAGGAGGTTCTTCTTCCTTATTTTTGTCTGAGAGGTCAACTAGAGAATCATTCAGAGATGTCTCAACATCGTCTGTGACATCCGTCTGTTGGTCATCAACCACAACATTAATGGATTCCATCAATACATTAGTTCTGGAATTAAAGACCCTGTAGGCTCTGCTATTTGTTGAATAGCCCAGAAATATTCCTTCATCACTTTTGGGATACATCTTCCTTCTTTGCTCACGATCAGCCAGGATATAGCATTTACTACCAAATACATGGAAATATTTGACTGTGGGTTTTCTTCCTTTCCAGACTTCATAAAGGGTTGTGGGAGTTCCTTTCTTCAATGTCACTCTGTTGTGAACATAGCAGGTTGTATTCATGGCTTCAGCCCAAAAATGATAGGGCAATTTCTTAACATGAATCATAGCTCTGGCTGATTCTTGAAGAGTCCTATTTTTTCTTTCCACCACACCATTTTGCTGGGGAGTGATGGGGGATGAGAACTCATGATGAATTCCTTCTGAAGAGTAGAATTCAGCAAATTTGTTGATCTCAAACTCCTTCCCATGATCACTTCTAATTTTGACAACATGA
This sequence comes from Lathyrus oleraceus, assembly GCF_024323335.1. Taxonomy (NCBI): domain Eukaryota; kingdom Viridiplantae; phylum Streptophyta; class Magnoliopsida; order Fabales; family Fabaceae; genus Lathyrus; species Lathyrus oleraceus. The sequence goes on along the minus strand of NC_066583.1, from coordinate 429,684,622 downwards.
CTTTCTTTTTCCCTTTGAAGTTTCAAACAAAGCTCCTTAAAGACTTCAAATACATCAGATTTTTCTCTTATAAAATTGATCCAGGTGTATCTGGAGAAATCATCCACCACCACATATGCATATTTCTTCCCACCAAGGCTTTCTACTTGCATGGGTCCCTGTAACACCTCAAAATTTGCCCTCCTCTCTTGGGACTAGCTTAGCATATTGCATATCATTTTTAGGTCATTAGGCATTGCATATTTGCACATCATATGGCCACAACAAGCAAGTCATCCTCCTAGGTCTTGATCAGAAGATAAAGAGGTTAAGATGCAAGTTAGGGTTTCATTGGATGGGTCACTAATCATCTGAGGGTTTGTGATTCAAATTAGGATTTCTTGATTCCTCAAGGAGATTGATCATCATCTTGGTTGAAATGGTACATCATCATCATCATGGTTTTGTCATCACCAAGGGATTCATTGTGCTTGATCATATTCCTTGAGATTAGGGTTTTGACCTCTGGTCAACCCTAATCATCTGCATTGTGCCAATCAGGGCTTGTCAAGGAGATGAGGTTTTCAATGGATATGGGGGTAATCATATGATTATATTGAGCTTATGGAAGCAAGGGTTTCATCATTGAGCCATTTCATCAGGAGTTTGAGGCTCAAGTTCAACAGTCAAGCTGAAATTCATCTATTAGTCAACAAAAGTCAACCAAAGGTCAACTGATGGATTTGGAGGTGGGAGAGGGCAAGAGACACTTCATTCATCTCTAAACAAGTTTCATTTTACATTTCAAACATCAAGAATGAAGAAAATAAAGTCAGATGGAAACTTTCCAAAAATAGAAAGTGACTTGTAATTCAAAACTGCCAAAAATGGAAAGGTTTTCTCCTCAAAATTACATGTCCAAAAATGCTTCAAATGAAATTTTGTCCAACATGAAAGTTGTAGATCTTGCTCTCACCTTTCCAAAAAGTCCAAGAACATGAATTTCTCATTTGTGGTTGGCAAGTTATGGATTGATCTTTGTCAAGAAAAGTTGAATTTCAAAGGTGCATAACTTTTGATTCACAAGGCCAAATGGAGTGGGACTTTTTTGAGCAAAATTCTTTTGATCTCCTCTATTCAATTCAAGCATTACATTTCAGGAATTTTGCTCACACAAAAAGTCCATTTTTCAAGTGAACCTATTTTGAATTTGGAGGGAAAAAAGGTCATTTTGAAAATTATTCATTGTTTTCACATAATTCCACTTGCATTGGCCTAGAAACCACATTTCTGATGAGAATTGGTACAGAAACCTGCACTGTTACATTGATTTTCATGTGAAGGGTGAATTGGCCAAAATGCTAAAATGCACCAAAACTTGATTTCACTTAAACCATTGCATTTACACTAATCATGATTAACAACATCATTAACATCACATATATAAACTAAATCCTAACTGTTTTCTGATTAACCATAACAGAATTGTGAATTCTAGATCTAGATCTCAAACTTTTTCATTTTTCTCTCAACATTCTTCATCAATTTTCTTCATTCTTTTTGCCTTGCCTTCAATCAATTCATCATCTACATGCATTTTGGAAGCTAATTGAAGCAAGATTTCATCACTATCAAGCCAAATCGTGGACTGTTAAAGTGAGGTGAAACAATGGCAAATGGAGATTTCATCAAGATCGTGCGTAATTGAGCAACAAACCTTGTTCCATTCACCTATCCAAGCATCCTAGAAGTTCTGTTTTCACATTCCAAGGCTTAAAACGCGCGAATTCATCACTGTGCTTCAAAGAAGGTCAGATTTCGAGTTTGATAATTCATGAAATTGTTTGATGCTTCTTGTAGATCTTTCTTAGTAGATCATTCTGCACTTTGTTCCATTAAATTTGGTTGAGAAACGAACAAGTTATGTTGATTTGAAGTTTTGTGCTCAAATATGTTTTGATTCGATTCTCTTAAATTAGGATGAATTAGGCTTAATGAATGTGATATTGTTGATGTACGTTGTGAGACCTTTCCATTGATATAAGGTTTGTATGATTTGGTGAAAAATTGTTCATGAGTGATGAATGTATGAAGAACATGAATGAAGGTTTGAAAATTTTTCCAGAAACGCACTTTGATCCATAATTTCGCGTTTGGCTTGTGGTTATGTGTTTGCGCGCGCTCCAATTTTAAAACCGGACCTGCTTCGATTCCGCTGTAGTGCAATTCTCATTTTGCCTTTTTCAATTTATTTTCATTATGCTTCATATGTTCCACATGCCATTCCATACATTTTTTTTATTTTTCTTCCAATTGAAAAATTCATAACTTCTTCAATACTTGTCCAAATAATGTGAGGTTTTTTCATAGTGATCCTTGTAATCTCTAGAATTTAATGATGATTTTTGCAAAAATTGTGCATGTGTGGATTTCTGTTTTGCCTAGGGTTTGTTCATGTATGTTCTTTTTTGCACAATGCTTGGTATTTTGATCATGAAATGATGATGCTTAACTGGATGGAGCTGACATTTTGTATACTTATTCTAGACACCTTTAGGGATGTTTTGGCTTTGAGTTTGCTATTTTATCATTCCTGGATTGTGAGATATGCCATGATGAATCTAGGTGTGACAATTTGTGTCACACCATGTCTTGCCTAACTTCTTAATTTTTGTTACCATGCCATATGAATTCAAAATGAGCTGAATTTTTTCATGATGATGCTTATGAATGTTGATAATGCTTGTGAATTTTCCTGGAAGTTTTGGATGCATTTCCAATTTGTTTGAGATTTTCCTCCCTGTTTGACCAATTGTGAACCTTTTGTGAGTCATGATTTTATATGTTTTGTGAAATTCTGGTGGTTTATTGGATGAACTTGAAATTTGGCATGTGTATTGTAGACATCTGGAAGTTTGTCATGGCTTTGATTTGGTTCATTTATCATGTGTAGTTTCTGTTTTATGATTGCTTGAAGTGGATGCATGTTTTGGTGCCTTGTGTGAGCTTGTTTGAACTTGTGTTGACTTGATGAATTTAATTGACTTACTTCCCTTGGTCCAAATGGCTTGAAATTTGGTGTGATGATCCTTTAATGAGTGCTGTTTAGCCATGAATTTTTGGGAATTTATTGAATTGTTTGTGAGTTGATTTGAATTGGATCTTTCTGTTTGGTCCTATGAGGTTCTAAATTGCATACTTTGTACTCTTTGCCTCATGAAATGATAATGGTTGATGATATGAATGTGAAACCACTTGGATTTGTTTCTAAATTGATTGAACTTGATTTTTTCCAATTTTCATGTTCTGTTTTGAAATATTTCTCTCCTTTTGACCCTAGGCTTTGTCCTAGGGTTTGCTTCTCATGTTTGAATTGTATTTTCAGGACAAAAGGCATATGGCATTGGAGGAATTAATTCACTTGGCTTGAGTTGCTTGTTTTGATTGATGTTGATTAACATTAAGTTTGTTTTCTAGGTGGCTTCTAAGTCATTTGTGTTGAGCATTGGCTTATGCTTTGCTTGATGCATTGCTTATGTACAGTTAATTGTTGACTTTTAGCTTGTCTGTTTGACTGTTTGTGCTGAGTATTGATTATGTTAGATTGATTTCAGGTACATTAGTTGCTATAGTTCATTGTGAACTTGCTTGTGCTGCTGCTTGGTTGTTTAAACCAATTGAGGTAGAATCACTAACTCCATGTAGTCTGGAAGACCTGGCCTGTTACTTGGCCAGGCACCTGTCTGAAGTCCTCCTTAAGAGGCAATGCTTGTGCTTGTTTATCTTTGTCCCCAAGCAGGAAAAGACCTTTGTTAAGGCAATTGGCAGACACAAGAGATGTGCAATCCATCTCCTGCTATTCTGTTGAGTCGTCCCTTGGCTCACATCACATGTTGATGCCTTGTGGACATTAACCCCAAGATCTATGTTGAGTCAGTGTCATAAGTGTAGAAGGGTTCCCACTTTCTGAACCCACACTTCTTTGTCTGAAGCTCTCCCTGGCCAGGGATAAGAGCTGTGAGGCACACCCCTCACTTCCTATTTCATCTGGCTTCACCCTGACTCTCAATGTCAGGGTTAAGAGCTAACATCACCTGATACAGTTGGCTTGCTTCTGCAGCCTAACCTTTGTTTGAGCCCACTTCGTCTGGATATAGTGTGTGCTAATTGTGAATGTTTGCTTTGTTCTGATTATGCTTGCATGCTTTGCTTTTCCTGTTTAGGATTAGCTTGCTACCTGTGCAAGTTAGATAGCAACCTTAACTTAGGGATGATATGCATGATAACATCTAGGCTCGAGTCATAGTCTCCCTAGTTGTGTCTCCCTCTGTATCTGGTTAGGCTAGTCTTTCTCCCCTGTTCAGGGGAACTACGTTGCCCTGATCCTCATACCAGATGAGGTACGTAGGTAGGAGATCGTACGAGATCTCTCCGGGCACCCTTTTTTCTTTTTGCGTGTGTTTGCTTGACAGTTGCTAGGCTCGAGTTCCCGACTCCTTAGTAACTTGTTGCTTGTTTCTTCTTGAGTGTGTTAGGAGATGGACATAAGCCCAGCGATTGGCAGTCCGTATCCTATTGTTGTGTGCTTGGAGTCCGGTATAAGTCTATCAAGTGGCGTCTGGTTTCTAGTGTGGGTTTGTTTGGTTCGGAAGCTGATGTAAGTCCAGCGATTGGCGTTCGGGTTCCATGTTTGCCTTTTTGTGTTTTGTTTTGTTTCGGCGTGCGTGAGCCGAACTACGGTAGCTCTGATTCTCATTCCAGACGAGATACGTAGGCATAGGATGCGATATCCTAGCGAGCCCTTTCCCCCTTTTTCCACCTGTGTTGTTTTCAGTGTGTGTGTGTGTGATGTTTGTGAGCAGTTTTAGCAACCTTTTCCTATCTTTTAAGCGTGGATCCCGTCGAGTACGACAGATGCGTAGGGGTGCTAATACCTTCCCTTCGCATAACCGACTCCCGATCCCATTCTCTTTGGTCGCGAGACCATGCTTTTTCCAGGTTTACTTCGAGCGTTTCCTTTCCCTCTTTTGGGATAAATAACGCACGGTGGCGGCTCTGTGTTGTTTTGTTTTAGCCCGCCGGTTGTTTTTCGCGGATGCCACAGCTGGCGACTCTGCTGGGGACCCTGGAGATGTTGACCTGTGCTGGTCCATCTTCCCTAAGCGAGTCTCTCCTAGCGCTTTAGGATAGTTTAGGTTGCTTGTGCTGCTATTTATTGCATTTATCATTATTCTGTTGTGTATATATTTGCATAAATGTTTGCATGCATCATACTATCATCGTGCTGTCCTCTGTGCAGGTGGTTCCTCTGTTTTGGGGTGGGTGTTCTGAGTGGGGCTAAAACCCAGGCCCGAGTATACACCTAGGATTAGTGTGGTCTCACGTTCCTCACATGTTGGTTGGGCATGTTGTTGCAACGTGACATACCACAAGCCGGACGAGGTTCATCTGAGAGTGCTCTTCCTCAGTGGGGTTTTCCACTTTGGTTGGGTTACCTCTTTTGAGCTATTGACTTCGGTGACCGATCATTTCCTGGATCTTTGGTTTAGAGGATCTCAAGAGAGCTACAATGGCACACCCGAAAGGGCAAACCCATTGAGTATCTCTGCCCGATTGTCGAGACTATTATCCGCCTTAGGATGACCTGATTAGAATTTACCTGTGAGGGGAGGGTGATTCTTACAGATGCATTGTTCTGTTGGTGACTTTGATGGTGACTATTGGTTCCGTTGATCAGAGTCTTATTTATAAGTCGGATTTATGGACATTTATTGTCGAGACGTCGGAGTGCTGTCCATGGTATTTATCAGTGGGGATCCGTTTATTTCAGGATTCCCCGGGCCGATTCAGAGGTTGTTGTGGTTATCTGCTCAAAGATTGTCTGGTGATGATGGTGATGTACCTTTCATTTCCGTTTATTTCGGAACTCCTTTGAGTTGGATTTGTGGTTACATATTCCTTCAGATGGTTGTGATCGATTCAGAGATCGGGGGCTCCGTACAACAGATGATCAGATGACTTGGAGGATGGCACCGTGCATTGCATTCACGCATCAGCATCATCCACATGTTGCATTCATCTGCATCTAACTCACGTCTATCCATACTCAGGGTACATTCTCGATTGAGATTCTGGTTGAGAGACATCCTGATGTCAGAAAGTTATTGTCGAAATATTATCTGTCTCGATGAAACCAGGATCGAAAGACAGAAGCTTCCTCGTATGGATAGATGTTGCATTCATGCACATTAACCTGTTTGCTATTTTGCAGGTATCAGTTCTAACGTGCTTGATTGTTTCAGGAATCATTGCTCGAGCGCGCAGAGTTATACCTTTGCACTCAACACGCCCTCACAGATACTTCACCCGACGCAACACTCCCAGACTGATGGATCTCCCTAATTCAGACATCCTCGAGCTGAAAGATAAGATGAGAGAACTGATCAACATCAGGCAAGGGTTTGTAGTTGGTCAGAAAGCTCTGGCTGATAAAGTTGAGAAGCTCGAGTGGGCTTCAGCTGCCAACAACGGTGTTAACCTGGATGGTGTCTCCAACCAGGGGCTGGGTGGTTCCAAAGATGGTGGAAAAAGAACGACCGTGGGTATAGTGAACGATGCCGGTGGTTTTGGTGCTGCCACTGGTGGTCAACCTGTTCAAATGGGCAACAATATGAAAGATAGTCTTTTCCCGCCATTCTTTGGGGTTGATAACGACAGAGAGGAGGACCGAGAAGCTGATCAGTTTTCCATGCACAATGAACCGTTCAGTCAGTACGATGCCCAACCACAGAATAAGGAGATCCAATTGCTGGCTGAAAAGATCAGAGCTTTGGAAAGCTATGCCACTCCTGGGGTTGTCAACATGTCAAATATGGGGCTAGTCGAGGGGATTGTGATCCCACAGAAATTTAAAGCGCCCGCATTTGATAAATACAATGGGAATTCCTGCCCGGAAACTCACCTGCAAGCATTTGTCCGCAAGATCTCTGCATACACTATGGACCAGAATCTGTGGATGTACTTCTTCCAGGACAGCCTGTCCGGAGGCTCCTTGGAGTGGTACACCAAGCTTAAGTCGTCTGATATCAAGAGCTGGCAAGATCTTGGGGATGCCTTCTTTAAACAGTATCAGTTCAATGCTGATATGGCCCCGAGTCGTACCCAGCTGCAGGGTATGTCTCAGAAGAATAACGAGGGGTTTAAAGAATATGCTCAAAGGTGGAGGGAGTTGGCTGCCAGAGTTCAACCTCCACTGGTGGACAGAGAGATGTCTGACCTCTTCATGGGTACCCTGCAAGGAGTTTTTGCTGAAAGAATGGTGGGTTGTCCCATCACAAACTTCGCAGACATTGTGGTGGCTGGGGAGAGGATTGAAAGTTGGTTGAGAATGGGGAAGATCCAGGGTGGTAATGCTTCATCATCAGGATCGAAGAAGCCCTTCGGAAATGGTCAAAGGAAGAATGAGGGAGAATCAAGTGATGTGTATGCCCAGAGAGGACACGGTAGAGATCGTTACTACCAGCACACTGCTGCGGTAACCATCCCTGCTGGTAATCAGTCAGTACGACAACAACGTTAGCCACCTCAACAGAGAGCCGGGTACCAAGTGAGGGGAAAAGGGATTGATCGTCAGTTCGATAAACCGCCCGTGACATATGTTGTTCTGTTCAAGAAGCTGATGGATCTTGGGTTGGTTCAGCCAAGGACGATGGTTCCGTTAAGATCAGATCAGAGGCCTCCTAACTATGATGAGAACGCCCAGTGTGAATTCCATTCTGGTACGCCAGGGCATAACATTGAGGGCTGTAGAGCTTTTAAGCATGTTGTCCAGGATCTGGTAGACTCCAAGGCCATCAATTTTGCACCGTCGCCGAATGTTAATGCTAATCCCATACCGACACATGGTCAGGCGATGGTGAGTGCAATTGCTGAAGATTCGGATCACGCCTGTGCGGTAGGTGAAGAGACTGACAGTGACTGCGAGTTTGACGGTTGGATAAAGTCGTGCGTACCAGGGAACTGGAGGGCCTAACAAGATCATCACTGTCACTCGTCCGGAAGAGTAATGATTTCTGTTTTTCAGTTTTATTTGCATGAAAGCCATACGTGTTGCCCGACAGGTAATGGTTCATTGTAAGGGCCACCTCATGTTTCATTTTGCAGCATTTTGCATCATAAATAAAAGGATGTTTTTCAATTAAAAGCGGTGTTCCCTGTTTTTCATTCATTTTTGCAGTTTAAAACAAATAAAAATGGAAATGTTTGTTTTCATTTTTCCTTTGTGATTCGTCTCGTTCCGACTTCGAAAAGTAATTCTCCGGATCTCATTGATAACAATTCGGTTATGTAACACCCTTCTAAAATACCCCAAATATTTAATTAAAACAACAAAATATAAATCAGAGTAGATATGCAATTTTAAGGGTGTCACACTTGACACTTCACACCATTCACCAAATATAGTTTGTCATGCTCATTTATTAATCAACATAAGATATTGCACAATTCGCAGCGGATATAAACCTGACAACATGCAAATCCATGTAACATATTACATGTAAAATTGTCCAACAACAAAATGAAAACAAGGTAAAACATCCCGTCCCGACGTTACATATACCAGAGCATGACCCACTAAGGAACTACACTAGACTCCAAGCACTAGCTTCTACTCAATCACTGCTCGTTACCTGAAACATAGTTGTAAGGGTGAGTTCCTCAATCTATATAATAAGCATTATAAAATATCATGTAATGCTAAGTAATTTAACACATTTCATCACCCAAATCAGATCACACATTCAGCAACGGCAACATCAACTCAAAATCATAATCATACTCAACCCAACACAAAACACACGTATAATATTGGAATACATCCATTCATATTATACGCCATACATACATTATGCAATGAGACTCTATGCATGCGGTACCGACTATTCGTGAACACATAGTTCAACCTCACCGATCAAACCCAGATACGGCTACCAAGCTCACTAGTCCCACTCATTTGAGACCTAGTGACTCATTCACTAATTCCTCACCATGGGAATTAGCTACCACCATAAAGGCCATGCTATGCACGCTAAATCACCTAGCATGCAAACATCAACAACAATCCAAGATAGACATATGCTCACACTCTAAGCCATAAACAGTCCATTCACAATTGCATACATAACAGATACATTCACAGCATTTTGCATACCATCATACATCATCAGCATATTTATCACAGAATCATATTCATATCATGCCAAATAATAAATCACAGTATTAGCACACTCTACTAATACCTATACTGCTCAAAACAACGGGAAATGATCCCTACTATATCATACACCAATATAGGCCAAACGTCAAATATGTACACAATATTTGAATATCAATTTTCCACTTTCCAAACAGTGTTAACCGGTTAACGCCCTGGGTTAACCGGTTAACGCAACACAGAACACGCTTTCTGGCAATTTTTAACAGTGTTAACCGGTTAACACCCTGGGTTAACCGGTTAACGCAAGACAGACAGCAATTTCTCATAATTCATAACAGTGTTAACCGGTTAACACCCTGGGTTAACCGGTTAACGCAAGACAGAAAGCTGTTCCTGCGCTAACACGAAAACATAATGCATATTTCCCGCATTTTCCGCCGTTGGAGGACTTCCGGACCTCCGATTCCGATTCCGTAAAAAGCTACACGTCCAGCAAATTACGACTCACCCACATATAGATTCAATTACAGTTTTTAACATAACTTATTCATCACAATATGCAACATTCATCATCCAAATTAGGGTCAATTCAATGGCTTATTACTACCCATTACATGTTAACCCATAATACCCATTAAACGACGATAAACCCCCCTTACCTGAGTTAATCCGGCAATCCTTTAGCTTCAAGCTTTTCCCTTCTTCAACCCTTGTTCTCTTGCTCTTCCTCTTTGCCCTTTTCTCACTTTCTGTCGCTTCTCTGGTTTTCACGTGAAAAACCCTTTTTACCAAATGGAACTCTTTATATATATATATTCCAACTTTATTATTCCAATAATAATAATCCAATCATATTCCAATTATTTAATTAAATTAATAAATATACTATTAACTTAAATTAAATAATTATCATATTTTATCGGGGTGTTACAACTCTCCCCCACTAAAAGAGTTTTCGTCCTCGAAAACATACCTCAAGCGAATAACTCTGGATAAGACTCCTTCATCTGACTCTCAAGTTCCCAAGTTACATTGCCACCTGCTGGTCCTCCCCAAGCTACCTTTACCAAAGCAATCTCTTTACCCCGCAACTGCTTCAACTCTCGATCCTCGATCCTCATAGGTGGTGTTTCAACAGTCAGGTTATCTCTCACCTGTACATCATCTACTTGGACCACATGCGACGGATCAGGAATGTACCTCCTCAACTGAGACACATGAAAAACCTCATGCAAATTCGCAAGTGACGGCGGTAAAGCGATACGATAGGCTACCTCCCCTATCCTCTCCAAAATCTGATAAGGACCAATAAATCGAGGTGTCAACTTCTTCGACTTCAAAGCTCGACCAACCCCAGTTATCGGAGTAACACGAAGAAACACATGATCTCCCTCTTGGAACTCAAGTGACTTCCTCCTCTTGTCGTGATAACTCTTCTGACGACTCTGAGCAATCCTCATCTTCTCCTGAATCATCTTAATCTTTTCCGTAGTTTGTTGAACAATCTCCGGTCCAACCACAACACTCTCACCGGACTCATACCAACATAAAGGTGTCCGACATCTCCTACCATACAAAGCTTCAAACGGTGCCATACCAATGCTCGAATGAAAACTATTGTTGTAGGTAAACTCAATCAAAGGTAAATAACAATCCCAATGCTCTGATACCACTAATGTAACACCCTTCTAAAATACCCCAAATATTTAATTAAAACAACAAAATATAAATCAGAGTAGATATGCAATTTTAAGGGTGTCACACTTGACACTTCACACCATTCACCAAATATAGTTTGTCATGCTCATTTATTAATCAACATAAGATATTGCACAATTCGCAGCGGATATAAACCTGACAACATGCAAATCCATGTAACACATTACATGTAAAATTGTCCAACAACAAAATGAAAACAAGGTAAAACATCCCGTCCCGACGTTACATATACCAGAGCATGACCCACTAAGGAACTACACTAGACTCCAAGCACTAGCTTCTACTCAATCACCGCTCGTTACCTGAAACATAGTTGTAAGGGTGAGTTCCTCAATCAATATAATAAGCATTATAAAATATCATGTAATGCTAAGTAATTTAACACATTTCATCACCCAAATCAGATCACACATTCAGCAACGACAACATCAACTCAAAATCATTGACTTCTGACAAGTCAAACAAGAATAAACAAAACTCGCAATTTCTCTTTTCATTCCCGGCCACCAAAATAACTTTTTCAAATCATGATACATCTTCGTAGCCCCAGGATGAATACTCAGGCCACTACGATGTCCTTCCTCAAGAATACTCTTCTTAAGTTCGGTAACATCCGGAATACACACCCGATTACCAAATTTCAAAACACCATTCTCATCAACTCTGAATTCACCACCTTGACCTTGATTCACTAGAGTCAACTTATCAACCAAAAGCACATCGGATTTCTGACCCTTTCTAATCTCATCCAGAATACCACTCGTTAACTTCAACATTCCCAATTTAACACTATTGTGAGTACTCTCACACACCAAACTCAAGTCTCTAAACTGCTCAATTAAATCCAATTCCTTAACCATTAACATAGACATATGCAATGATTTCCGACTCAATGCATCAGCCACTACGTTTGCTTTACCCGGATGGTAATTCAAACCAAAGTCATAATCCTTTAGAAACTCTAACCATCTCCTCTGTCTCATATTCAGCTCTTTCTGATCAAACAAATACTTTAAACTTTTATGGTCACTGAAAACCTCAAATCTTGACCCGTACAAGTAATGCCTCCATAACTTCAGAACAACCACCACAACTTCCAACTCTAAATCATGTGTCGGATAGTTCCTCTCATGAACCTTCAGTTGTCTCGAAGCATAAGCTACAACCTGCTTATTCTGCATCAAAACACCACCCAAACCCAACAATGAAGCATCACAGTAAACCTCAAATAGTTCCGATGGACTCGGTAATATCAGAATAGGAGCAGTAGTTAACCTTCTCTTTAACTCTTGGAAACCTTCTTCACATTTTGAGTCCCAAACAAACGCTTGGCCCTTTCTAGTCAACATCGTTAACGGTAACGCCAACTTAGAAAATCCCTCAATGAATTTCCTATAATAACCTGCAAGTCCAAGAAAACTCCTTATCTCAGAAACTGACTTCAGAGCTTCCCACTTAGATACCGCTTCTATCTTAGAAGGATCAACAGCAACACCACCTCTTGAAACCACATGACCAAGAAAACTAACCTCTTCTAACCAAAATTCACACTTGGACAGTTTAGCAAATAACTTCTTTTCTCGTAGAACTCCTAAAACCACTCTCAAATGTTCAGCATCCTCTTCTTCAGATTTCGAATACACCAAAATATCGTCAATAAACACCACGACAAACTTGTCTAGGTACGGATGGAAAATCCTATTCATATACTCCATAAATACCCCAGGCGCATTAGTTACACCAAAAGGCATTACAGAATACTCATAATGTCCATACCTTGTTCTGAAAGCAGTCTTCTGAATATCCTCAGTTTTCACACGTATCTGATGATACCCCGATCTCAAATCTATTTTGCTGAACACACTCGCACCAACCAACTGATCCATTAAATCATCAATCCTCGGCAAAGGATACCGATTCTTGATCGTCACTTTATTCAGTTGCCTGTAGTCCACACACAACCTCATAGTACCTTCTTTCTTCTTGACCAATAACACTGGTGCGCCCCACGGTGACACACTCAGACGAATAAATTTCTTATCCAACAGATCTTCCAGCTGACTCTTCAATTCAGTTAACTCAACAGCAGACATACGGTACAGAGCCATCGACATCGGCCTAGTACCAGGTACTAAATCAATCGAGAACTCAACTTCACGCTCTGGCGGCAATTCATTCACTTCTTCAGGAAACACATCAGGAAAATCACACACCACGGCTAGATCGCAAATCACCAGTTTATCTTTAGCCTCCAAAGTCGCTAACAGCATAAACAACTCTGCCCCATCTACTACTGCCTCATTCACCTGCCTTGCTGATAGAAACAAACTCTTTCCTTCCTCAATCTCAGGAAAGATCACAGTCTTATCAAAACAGTTGATATAAACTCGGTTAAACACCAACCAGTTCATACCCAGGATAACATCAATCTGCACTAGTGGAAGACACACGAGGTCCATCCCAAAGTCCCTACCAAAAATGCTCAAAGGACAATTTAAACAAACTGAAGTAGTAGTCACTGAACCCTTCGCAGGAGTATCAATCACCATACTCCCATGCATCTCAGATATCTCTAATTTAAGTTTCACAGCACAGTCCAAAGATATAAAGGAATGAGTCGCACCTGTGTCAATAATAGCTACAAGAGGAAAGCCATTAATATAACACGTACCTCGGATCAAACGATCATCTGTAGAAGTCTCAGAACCCGATAAAGCAAAGACCTTGCCTCCCGACTGGTTCTCTTTCTTTGGCTTAGGACACTGTGGACTGATATGACCCACCTCTCCACAGTTGAAACAAGTCATAGTCTTCAACCGGCACTCTGCAGCCAAGTGACCACCTTTGCCACACTTGAAACACTTCTTCTCAGTACTGGTACACTCATGGATATGGTGTCCAGCCTGACCACATCTGTAACACTTAGCAGGGGCACTGGAGTCTCCCCCACTAGGTCTCTTCATCCCACTCTGTCTCTGGAAACCTTTGCCAGCTGCATACGGTTTTCCACGATCATTCTGATTCTTGCCTTTCCTATCAACCCTCTGCTGATAGCTCTCTGCTCTGGCCTTGGTATCCTGTTCAAAAATCCTGCAACAGTCAACCAAGTCAGAAAACACTCTGATCCGCTGATACCCAATAGCCTGCTTGATCTCGGGGCGTAACCCGTTCTCAAACTTCACACATTTTGAAAATTCCCCAGCAGCCTCATCATAGAGAGTGTAATACTTCGACAGCTCTGTGAACTTAGCAGCATACTCAGTAACAGACCGATTGCCCTGCTTCAATTCTAAGAACTCTATCTCTTTCTTTCCTCTGACATCCTCTGGAAAGTACTTCCTCAGGAATCTCTCTCTGAACACCGCCCAAGTGATCTCAGCACTCCCAGCAGCTTCCAACTCAGTGCGGGCAGCAACCCACCAATCATCTGCTTCCTCTGATAGCATATGCGTACCGAACCTAACCTTCTGGTTATCGGCACACTCAGTCACTCGGAAGATCCTCTCGATCTCCTTCAACCACTTCTGAGCACCATCTGGATCGTATGCTCCCTTGAACATTGGAGGATTGTTCTTCTGGAACTCACTCAGTTGACGAGCAGCTCCCAATCCCACAACATTCGGATTCCCTCCAAGTACTCCAGCTAGCATACCCAGAGCCTCAGCAATCGCAGCATCGTCTCTACCTCTTCCAGCCATCCCTATTCTGAAAGCTCAACAAGCTAAAACAATAAGTACTGATAGGGTTACACAACACCTATCCCGTACAGGGAAACAGAATAATTACGACTCGACTCGACCGACTATGCTCTGATACCACTAATGTAACACCCTTCTAAAATACCCCAAATATTTAATTAAAACAACAAAATATAAATCAGAGTAGATATGCAATTTTAAGGGTGTCACACTTGACACTTCACACCATTCACCAAATATAGTTTGTCATGCTCATTTATTAATCAACATAAGATATTGCACAATTCGCAGCGGATATAAACCTGACAACATGCAAATCCATGTAACACATTACATGTAAAATTGTCCAACAACAAAATGAAAACAAGGTAAAACATCCCGTCCCGACGTTACATATACCAGAGCATGACCCACTAATGAACTACACTAGACTCCAAGCACTAGCTTCTACTCAATCACTGCTCGTTACCTGAAACATAGTTGTAAGGGTGAGTTCCTCAATCTATATAATAAGCATTATAAAATATCATGTAATGCTAAGTAATTTAACACATTTCATCACCCAAATCAAATCACACATTCAGCAACGACAACATCAACTCAAAATCATAATCATACTCAACCCAACACAAAACACACGTATAATATTGGAATACATCCATTCATATTATACGCCATACATACATTATGCAATGAGACTCTATGCATGCGGTAGCGACTATTCGTGAACACATAGTTCAACCTCACCGATCAAACCCAGATACGGCTACCAAGCTCACTAGTCCCACTCATTTGAGACCTAGTGACTCACTCACTAATTCCTCACCATGGAAATTAGCTACCACCATAAAGGCCATGCTATGCACGCTAAATCACCTAGCATGCAAACATCAACAACAATCCAAGATAGACATATGCTCACACTCTAAGCCATAAACAGTCCATTCACAATTGCATACATAACAGATACATTCACAACATTATGCATACCATCATACATCATCAGCATATTTATCACAGAATCATATTCATATCATGCCAAATAATAAATCACAGTATTAGCACACTCTACTAATACCTATACTGCTCAAAACAACGGGAAATGATCCCTACTATATCATACACCAATATAGGCCAAACGTCAAATATGTACACAATATTTGAATATCAATTTTCCACTTTCCAAACAGTGTTAACCGGTTAACGCCCTGGGTTAACCAGTTAACGCAACACAGAACACGCTTTCTGGCAATTTTTAACAGTGTTAACCGGTTAACACCCTGGGTTAACCGGTTAACGCAAGACAGACAGCAATTTCTCATAATTCATAACAGTGTTAACCGGTTAACACCCTGGGTTAACCGGTTAACGCAAGACAGAAAGCTGTTCCTGCGCTAACACGAAAACAGAATGCAGATTTCCCGCATTTTCCGCCGTTGGAGGACTTCCGGACCTCCGATTCCGATTCCGTAAAAAGCTACACGTCCAGCAAATTACGACTCACCCACATATAGATTCAATTACAGTTTTTAACATAACTTATTCATCACAATATGCAACATTCATCATCCAAATTAGGGTCAATTCAATGGCTTATTACTACCCATTACATGTTAACCCATAATACCCATTAAACGACGATAAACCCCCCTTACCTGAGTTAATCCGGCAATCCTTTAGCTTCAAGCTTTTCCCTTCTTCAACCCTTGTTCTCTTGCTCTTCCTCTTTGCCCTTTTCTCACTTTCTGTCGCTTCTCTGGTTTTCACGTGAAAAACCCTTTTTACCAAATGGAACTCTTTATATATATATTCCAACTTTATTATTCCAATAATAATAATCCAATCATATTCCAATTATTTAATTAAATTAATAAATATACTATTAACTTAAATTAAATAATTATCATATTTTATCGGGGTGTTACAGGTTACACCTCATATGACTTCGACAATCCGATCTATCATGCCGAAGAAGAAGGTGAAGAAGATTGTGATCTGCTGGAATTAGCCAGGTTGTTGAAATAAGAGGAGAAGGTGATTCGGCTGCACGAAGGGCGAGTTGAGCTTGTTAACTGGTACACCACCGAGGTCAGAAGGGAAGTGAAATCGGGGCCGTTTCAGAGGCGAGTCGAGAGCAGAATGGTAGCCCTGTTGAAAGAGCATGTGGATACCTTCGTCTGGTCGTGTCAGGATACGCCAGGGTCGGATACCGATGTCGTTGTGCACAAGCTACCATGGAGAGAAGACTGTCCTCTAGAGAAGCAGAACGCCGGTGCTACTTATCAGAGAGCCAGGGTGACTTTGTTTCATGATATGATTCATCATGAAATTGAATGCTATGTTGATGACATGATAGCAGAGTCCCAAATCGGAAGAGGGGCATCTGGCAGATCTGGCCAAGCTGAGTGGACCAGTTGAGATAATTCAGACTGAGGTTGAATTCAATTAAGTGCACTATCAGAGTGCGGGCCGATAAGCTGCTGGGGTTCATTGTAAGAGAGGGATCGAGGTCGATCCTGCTAAAAAAAAAAAGGAAAAAAAACAAAATAAGAAATGCCTGAACCGAGAATGGAAAGAGAGGTTCGTGGTTTCTTAGGTAGATTGAACTACATGTCATGGTTCATATCTCATCTGTCAGCCACGTGTGAACCGATATTCAAGCTGAAAAAAAGAAAATCAATCAAACGGTCAGGTGAAATAAGGATTGCCAAGGGGAATTGAAAAATAAAAGAATGAGTTGCAGGAGCCTCCGATTCTGTTGCCTCCCTATGGAGAGAGACTGTTAATCTGGTACTTGACAGCCCTCGAGGGGTCTATGGGGTGTGTATTGGGGCAGCATGACGAGTCTGGTCGAAAAGAGCATGCCATATACTACCTTAGCAAAAAGTTTACCGACTGTGAAACAAGATATTCACTGCTCGAGAAAACTTGCTGTACTTTGGCATAGGCTGCTCGCCGACTGAGACAGTGTATGTTGGTTCATACCACTTTGTGGATTTCAAGATGGATCTGATCAAGTACATATCTGAGAAGCCAGCAGTGACCGGACGGGTTGCAGGAGGGCAAATGGTTTTGACTGATGTGATATTCAGTATACCTCCCAGGAAGCAATCGAGGGGAGTGTATTGTCTGATTACCTCGCCCAGCAACCTGTTGAGGATTATCAACCGAGGAAGTTTGAGTTCCCTGATGAGGACATCTCGAGGTGCTCAAATCGAAAGATTGTGAGGAACCGATCCCGGAGGAGGGGCCTGACCCTGAATCCGAACGGATTTTGATGTCTGATGGGGTTAATGTGAAGGAGTTAGTGCCGTTTTGGTTGCACCAAAAGGATCCCACGTTCCTTTTTGCTACCCGACTAGCATTTGAATGCACCGGCAGTGTGATTGAGTATGAAGCTGGTATCCTGGGTATTGAACTTCGGTACGTACATCTACTGGGGCAACGCCTTTCTCTTTGGTATATGGAATGGAAGCCGTGTTACCGGTTGAGGTTCAGATTCCCTCTTTGAGGGTCCTGATGGACGTAAAGTTGCAAGAGGCGGAATGGGTAAGGACCCGGTATGAAGAGTTAAGCCTAATTGAGGAAAAGAGGCTAGCAGCCATCTGTCATGGGCAGTTGTATCAGCAGCGGGTGAAACGTGCTTTTGACAGAAAGGTGCGACCTCGGGTATATCACGTAGGTGATATGGTGCTGAAAAGGATCCTTCCTCCTCAAAACGATCGAAGGGGCAAAGGGACACCCAATTATGAAGGTCCATTCGTGGTCAAGAAGGTTTTCTCTGGCGGAGCCTTGTTGTTGATGACCATGGATGACGAGGATTTTCCATTCCCTGTGAATGCGGACGCAGTTAAAAAATACTTTGTGTAAAGAGACCCGCTGGACGAAAGGAATAAAATAGTCCAGGCAAAAAGGGGCATCCCGGCGAACCAAGTAAAAAGAGAAAAGGTTCGGGCAAAAATTAGGGATAAAAAGGAAAATGTACACCCGGCAAGTCGAAAACCTGGAAAGGCGACTTGGGCAAAAAAGGGTATCCCGGTGGACTGAAAACCCGAAAGGGCGGTCCAGGCAAAAGAGGGATTGAAACGAACAACTGCGTCTGGCATGATCGTTTGTACTGTGGATATGACATGGATAATACCCGGTAGGGATCAATCAGAAGCGTCTTGTTCGGAAGGCAGAAAGCACGGAGAGTCTGAGGACATAAGGGGTGTAACCGAGTTGGAACTCGATGAGATTACGGGTTTCACATTGCCATTAGGATAGATTTTCCTTTTGTGCGCAATTACCTCTTTTCAGGAATTGCTTCCTTTGTATTGCTCAATTTGAGCCACACTTTCAATCAATAAAATGCATATTCAGTCAAATAATTTTGTTTTTGTTTTTCATTACCGCTTTGATTGCAAAAACATCCAATTATTTTGATAAAGAATCTTGCATTTTAAGACATACAGGTCCCTTCCAATGCATGCTTATAAGATTAAAGATTTGAAATCTTATTCAGAAGGTTGAGTGACCCAAGTGTTGAAATCTTGACACGCCTGGGGCACGGTTTTATCTAACGATCTTTTGCAGGTGTTGTTAGATATCTTTCTCTCACTTGCAGGTTGTGATGTGGAAGCTGTTGACAAGACAATCCCCACAGAGTCCAATCAGGGACGAATGAATAAAAGAACGGTGAAAAGACGGCAAGGACGTACGACGATCCTTGAGATTAATCAAGAAGACTCTTCAAAGTCTGAAAATTGAAAAGTCTGTGTAAATCCCAGGAGTTCGCTTTCCGTCGAGTGTGGAGCGGTTGGTGTAACACCTCAAAATTTGCCCTCCTCTCTTGGGACTAGCTTAGCATATTGCATATCATTCTTAGGTCATTAGACATTGCATATTTGCATAACATGTGGCTACATTGGGCAAGTCATCCTCCTAAGTCTTGATCAGAAGATAAAAGGTTGATGTATGCAAGTTAGGGTTTCATTGAATTGATCACTGATCATCTGAGGGTTGGTGATTCCAATTAGGGTTTTGATTCTTAAGGAGATTGAGCTTAATTTTGGTTGAAATGATACATCATCATCATCATGGTTTTGTCATCACCAAGAGCTTGATCAGATACCTTGAGATTAGGGTTTTGACCACTGGTCAACCCTAATCATCTACATTGGGCCAATCAGGGCTTGGCAAGGAGACGGGGTCTACAATGGATATGGGGATCATCATGTGTTTGTATTGAATTTGTGAAAGCTAGGGTTTCATCATTGAGCCATTTCATCAGGAGTTTGAGGCTCAACTTGACCAGTGCATAGCCAGATTCATCTATCAGTCAGAAAAGTCAACTGTGGTCAACTGTGCCTGAAATGATGGATTTGGAGGTGGGAGAGAGTTGGATACACTTCATTCATGTCTAGACAAGTTTCATTTGACATTTCAAACATCAAGAATGAAGAAAATAAAGTCAGGTGAAAACTTTCCAAAAATAGAAAGTGACCTATAATTGGAAGTTTCCCAAAATGGAAAGTTTTTCATCTCAAAATTACATGTCCAAAAATGCTTCAAATGAAATTTTGTTCAACATGAAAGTTGTAGATCTTGCTCTCACCTTTCCAAAAAGTCCAAGAACATGAATTTCTCATTTGTGGTTGGCAAGTTATGATCAAATCATTTTTCAAAAATGCCTAAATTCAAAGTGGCATAACTTTCACATGGAATGGCCAAATTGAGTGATCTTTCTTTGAGCAAACCACATTTCACATGTACTTTCATGATGCATCATCACATTTTATCAAAAACCATCATGGCAAAAAGTCATTTTTCAAGTGATTCCTTTTGTATTTTTGGTGTGAAATGGTGAATTTTCAAATTACAAGGCATTGGCTCACAAAACTCATTCCAACACATTCCAAATGGCCAATGTGACTTGCTTGAACTGATTTTCTACTGTTACATTGCCTAATTTGCAAAAGGACATTTTTGCCTTTTCACATGAAAACTCATTTTCACTAATTTCACTTCATTTGCTAATTGTGATTAAGAAATGGATTAAGCATGTGGTATAAGATGTTAATTGTAACAGAATTGATAATCACATTTCATTCTCCAAGATCTAACAAACTTTCCCTCCAAATTCTCTCATTTTTCTCAAAACTTTTTTCCAACTTTTTTCATCATTTCTCATTGAATTCTTCATCAATTTGGCTCGTTCTTGTTGGATCCACCTTCTACATGCATCATTGAGGAACTGTTTCATCAAATCAAGGCCAAAAGGTTGCTGAATCGTGACTGTTGAAAGCTTGATCTACCATGGCAAATTGAAGAATCTTTGAGCTGGAGCTGTTTTGAGCTGAGGCATTCATTCCATTCAACTTCCACAACGTTGATCTTCATCTGTTTCACCTTCTTGGACTTGGAAACGCGTGATTCAACATCTGCTTCATCCATAAGGTAAATTTTCGATCTCAACCATTGCTTGAATTAAGATGTGGCTTAGATAGATCTTTCAACGTAGGATAACATGCTGCTCGTGGTTTTGAATTTGGTTGAGTATCGAGAGAGAAATCTTGATTGGAAGTTTGATGTGCAAACCTATTTTTGCTCGATCCGGTTAACATGAGTAGAATTAGGAGAAACTAATTTCATATTCATGATGTACGTGATTAGACGGTGATTTTGATGTATGGCATGTGTATTTTGGTTGAGATTAGTTCATGATGATTTTCTGGAAATTGTTTGACGAAGATGATGAAGAATATGCGTGTTTGATCTCGTTTTCGCCTGGCTGTGTTTGAATTGTTGTTTCCCGCTAGCCTTCAACCAATAGCAGCGTGCCAACAAATAAAATGAAACGACCGCGTTTGGCTTCGTGGCTCAAAAATTACCAAAACTACCATTATTTCATATTAATTTGTATTATTTCATTCTTTTTCATTTTTCATTTCATTTTTGATCATGCATCTTAGAAAATTCATAAGTGATTCATTTCTTGTCCAAATTTGATGAGACTTTTTGCATTATTCTCCTTGTGATGTGTAGTTTTTTTTGGTGAATTTTATTATTTTTTGTGCACGTGTGGAAAAATAAATGACCTAGGGTTTGGTTGAATGTATCATTTGTGTACCATGCTCACCATATCATTCATAAAATGATGATGCTTCCATAGAAATGCTTGAAATTTTTTGTGCATGTTCTGGACTCTTTGCTGGTGATTTTGATGTATGGTTTGCAATTTTTGGATCCCTGGTTGATGAGATATGAATTTTTGATTAGAGGTGTGACAATTTGTGTCACACCATTCTTTGTGAATTTCATGATTTTATTTGATGTGCTTGTGGACATTGGATTGAGCCAAATTTTTGCATGATTGAGCATATGGATGTTGAGGATACAGGTGATTTGTTCTGGAATTATTGATGGCATTTCCTATTTGATTGGAATTTTCTCCCCTGGTTGGTCATTTGTTGATTTGTTGTGACACATGTTTGTATTTGCTTTGTGAAATTCTGGTCATTAATTGGATGGATGTGAAATTTGACATGTGAATTCTAGACACATTATAGGTCATTATGGTTTTGATCCCATTCATTTATCATGTTTTGTCACTGTTTTATGATTGATGGAAGTTGATGCTTGTTTGGATGCCTTGTGTTGGCTTACTTTAACTTGTCTGGACTTTATGAATTTAATTTCCCTACTTCCACTTGTCCAAATAGCATGAAATTTGATATGCTACTCATTGAATGTGTTCTGTTTAGGCTTGAATGTTTGTGGAATTTATTGAGCTGTTGTGATATTGATTTGATGGTGATCATTCTGTTTGGTCCTTTGAGGTTGCAAATTGCATGTTTGGTGCCTTTTCTTTCATGAAATGATGATGATGAATGATATGAGCATGGGACCAATGGGATTTGTTTCTAATTTGTTTGATTGTGATTTTGATTAATTTTCACTTGCTGTTTTGGATTTTTCATCTCCTTTTGACCCTAGGCTTGTCCTAGTTGTCTTGTCTCTCACTTTTGAATTGTGTTTCAGGTTGAGATGCAAATGCTTTAAGGAGAAAAATGCAAGTTGATTAAATTGAGTTTGGTTGCTTGTTGTGAACTAACTTGTGTGTTTTGTAGGATGCTTGGCTCAATTGAGTTGGTTGTGCTCTGCACATTGCATTGATTGTACATTGACTGTTGGTTATTATACTGTTGGTTTTTATTGTTTGTTTTGACTGTGTGGTGGGTATACTGACTGTATTAGATTGATTTCAGGTACCATAGTCGCTTTAGTTCTTTAAGAACTTGCTGTGCTGCTGCTTGGTTGTATAAACCAATTGAGGTAGACTCTCTTGCCTCCATGTAGTCTGGAAGACCTGGCTTGTTATTTAGCCAGGCAACTGTCTGAAGTCCTCCTTAAGAGGCGATGTTTGTGATTGTTTACTTTTGTCCCCAAGCAGGTAAAGACCTCTATGAGGCAATTGGCAAAACCCAAGGGATGTGCAATCCATCCCCTGCTATTCTTGTTGAGTCGTCCCTCTGCTCACACCACTGTGTTGATGCATTGGGACATTAACCCAAGATCAGTTGAGTCAGAGTCTTGAGTGTAGAAGGGTTCCCATTTTCTGGACCCACGCTCCTTTGTCTGAAGCTCTCCCTGGCCAGGGATAAGAGCTGTGAAGTCTAATCTTCACTCACCTTTCATCTGGCTTCACCCTGACTCTCAATGTCAGGGTTAAGAGCTAACACCACCCTTGTACAGATGACTTGCCTTGGCAGTCTGACCCTTTGTTTGAGCCCACTTTTGACTGGATATAGTGTGTGCTGTTTGAAATGTTTGCTTTGCTGTGTTTATGCTTGCATGCTTTGCTTTTTCCTGGTTAGGATTAGCTTGCTGTTGTGCAAGTAGGTAGTGAACCTTAACATAGGGCAATGATGCATGATAACACCTAGGCTCGAGTACAGCTCCCTAGTAGTGTGTCTCCCTTTGTATCTGGTTAGAATTTCTTTCCCGTTCAGGGGAACTATGTTGCCTTGATCCTCATACCAGATGAGGTACGTAGGCAGGAGACCGTGCGAGGTCTCTCCGGGCACTTTTTTTCTTTTTGTGTGTGTTTGCTTGTTAATTCTCTTGTGTGTCAGGATATGGATGTAAGCCCAGCGATTGGCTGTCCGTATCCTGATTGTGTTTGTTTATTTCGGAAGCTGATGTAAGTCCAGCGATTGGCATTCGGGTTCCAAGTTTGCCCGTGTTTGTGTGTGTCTTGTTTGGCGTGCGTGAGCCGAACTACGGCAGCTCTGATTCTCGTTCCAGACGAGATACGTAGGCATAGGACGCGATGTCCTAGCGAGCCCTCTCCTCTTTTACCCCACCTGTGTTGTCTTTAGTGTGTGTATGTGTGATGTTTGTTTTAGCAACCTTTTCTTTCTTTTAGAGCGTGGATCCCGTCGAGTACGACGGACGTGAGGGGTGTTAATACCTTCCCCTTGCGTAACCGACTCCCGTACCCTTTCTCTTTGGTCGCGAGACCATGCTTTTTCCAGGTTTACTCTGAGCGTTTCCTTTCCCTATTTTGGGATAAATAACGCACGGTGGCGGCTCTGTGTTGTTTTTGTTTCAGCTCGCCGGTTGTTTTTCGCGGATGCGACAGTTGGGAATACAAGATGATGGAGCAGAAAAGGTCCAGACGAGTCTGGGAGTTCTCAAAATTGGAAAGCTGACAATGGATTTGGATGATGAATACCAATGGGTCGACGAGTCGACGGGTGTTCGGTATCAGATTTTCCTCATCTCCCCAAGCAGAGTCATGAGGACTGAATTCCCCAGCAGATTCAAGGTCTGTAACTTCCCTAGCAGGGTCAGGATGGTTATCCCCAGCAGGTTTTAGATCGATGCTTCCCCAGTCGCCAGGACTGAAGGTGGCAATCTCCCCAGCAGAGGTATCTGTGAGCGGTGGTGTACCAAGCAGAGTCTGGAGTGTTATATCCCCAGCAAGTCAAAGACCTGGCCTGTTACTTGGCCAGGCACCTGTCTGAAGTCCTCCTTAAGAGGCAATGCTTGTGCTTGTTTATCTTTGTCCCCAAGCAGGAAAAGACCTTTGTTAAGGCAATTGGCAGACACAAGAGATGTGCAATCCATCTCCTGCTATTCTGTAGAGTCGTCCCTTGGCTCACATCACATGTTGATGCCTTGTGGACATTAACCCCAAGATCTATGTTGAGTCAGTGTCATAAGTGTAGAAGGATTCCCACTTTCTGAACCCACACTTCTTTGTCTGAAGCTCTCCCTGGCCAGGGATAAGAGCTGTGAGGCACACCCCTCACTTCCTATTTCATCTGGCTTCACCCTGACTCTCAATGTCAGGGTTAAGAGCTAACATCACCTGATACAGTTGGCTTGCTTCTGCAGCCTAACCTTTGTTTGAGCCCACTTCGTCTGGATATAGTGTGTGCTAATTGTGAATGTTTGCTTTGTTCTAATTATGCTTGCATGCTTTGCTTTGCCTGTTTAGGATTAGCTTGCTACCTGTGCAAGTTAGATAGCAACCTTAACTTAGGGATGATATGCATGATAACATCTAGGCTCGAGTCATAGTCTCCCTAGTTGTGTCTCCCTCTGTATCTGGTTAGGCTAGTCTTTCTCCCCTGTTCAGGGGAACTACGTTGCCCTGATCCTCATACCAGATGAGGTACGTAGGTAGGAGATCGTACGAGATCTCTCCGGGCACCCTTTTTTCTTTTTGCGTGTGTTTGCTTGACAGTTGCTAGGCTCGAGTTCCCGACTCCTTAGTAACTTGTTGCTTGTTTCTTCTTGAGTGTGTTAGGAGATGGACATAAGCCCAGCGATTGGCAGTCCGTATCCTATTGTTGTGTGCTTGGAGTCCGGTATTAGTCCATCAAGTGGCGTCTGGTTTCCAGTGTGGGTTTGTTTGGTTCGGAAGCTGATGTAAGTCCAGCGATTGGCGTTCGGGTTCCATGTTTGCCTTTTTGTGTTTTGTTTTGTTTCGGCGTGCGTGAGCCGAACTACGGTAGCTCTGATTCTCATTCCAGACGAGATACGTAGGCATAGGATGCGATATCCTAGCGAGCCCTTTCCCCCTTTTTCCACCTGTGTTGTTTTCAGTGTGTGTGTGTGTGATGTTTGTGAGCAGTTTTAGCAACCTTTTCCTATCTTTAGAGCGTGGATCCCGTCGAGTACGACGGATGCGTAGGGGTGCTAATACCTTCCCTTCGCATAACCGACTCCCGATCCCATTCTCTTTGGTCGCGAGACCATGCATTTTCCAGGTTTACTTCGAGCGTTTCCTTTCCCTCTTTTGGGATAAATAACGCACGGTGGCGGCTCTGTGTTGTTTTGTTTTAGCCCGCCGGTTGTTTTTTGCGGATGCCACAGTCCCATCAAATCCATATGAAGTAGCTCCAGGACTTTGGTAGTTGTGTCATGTCTAAGCCTCTGGTGTGACATCCTTGTTTGTTTTCCAATCTGACATTCTCCACAGATTTTTCCCTCATCAATCTTTAAGTTGGAAATTCCTCTAACAGCTTCAACAGATATGATCCTTTTCATACCTTTAAGGTGCAGATGGCCCAATCTTTGATGCCATATCTTCACCTCTTCTTCTTTGGCTAAAGTACACATTGAAGAGTATCCAGTTTCTTGAGAGCTCCACATGTAGCAGTTGTCTTTGGACCTAACTCCCTTCATGATTACTTTATTTTCTTTGTTAGTAATCAGACATTCAGTTTTGGTGAAGTTTACATTCAAACCTTGATCACATAGTTGACTGATGCTTATAAGATTAGCAGTTAATCCCTTAACAAGTAGGACATCATCAAGGTCAATAACTTCAGGGCAATCCAGCCTACCCATTCCCTTGATTTCCCCCTTTGCACCATCACCAAAGGTAACATAACTCATGGCATGAGGATGAAGTTCAGTTAGCAGATTTTTGTTCCCAGTCATATGTCTGGAGCAACCACTGTCAAAATACCAATCTTCTTTGGCTGAAACTCTGAGGGAAGTGTGAGCTATGAGACTTGTGACCTTTGTCTTAGGAGCCCATTGCTTTTTGTTGATAGTCTTGTGATGCTTCGACCTTGATTGGTATTGAGACTGAACAGGGCCAGGATAGCCACATAGCTTATAGCAAAAGGGCTTCAGGTGGCCAAATTTTCCACAGTATTGGCATTTCCATCTTTGATGCTTCCCTTTTTGTTGTTGTGACATCTGTTGTGACATCTCAGGTTTGCTTTTAACATGGCTGCACTTAGGTTTGGATTTTGGTTTGCAACCAGTGTAACTGCACTCAGCCTTGAATCCAATACCAGATTTGTTTCCTGTTATTTGGCCAGTCTGGAGAATCTTGTCTAAGATGGCAGATCCATTGTTAAGCATTCTTACATACTTAGTCATCTCATCTAGTTTGGAATTCAAGAATACAACTTCCACCTTCAATTTTGAGATGGTTTCCACAAGCTCTTCCTTTTCATTTTCCAGCTGAGCTATCACTTTCTTCTGGCTTTCAACTTGTCTGCACACTTCTGCCCTTCTGTGGCATAACTCTTTAAGGGTTCTTTCATCAACAATTGACTCTTCCTCAGACCCCCATCTTCCTGTCAATGCAGTCACATGATTTGTGGCTTCTTCTGTTTCACTTCCATCAGACCAAGAGGCCACAAGAATCCTCTTTTGTTTCTTGAGGTAGGTCCCACATTCAGTTTTAATATGACCAAACCCATTACACTCATAGCACTGAACTTCTTTGGGCTTTTCTTCAGACTTTGGTTTCTTACCAAAGCTGTTGGATTTACTGATGTCAGATGTGATGTTCTTGACCTTGCCCTTTGCTCTCATATCTACCTTTTTTATCAGTCTGCTAAACTGTCTTCCCAGCATTGCTATCTCACTTGCCAGGTCTTCATCAATATCTTGACCACCTTCCTCATCTTCCTCTTCAGTGTTTGACATAAATGCTATGCTCTTGGCTTTCTTTTCAACTCCATCACATATTCCCATCTCAAATGTTTGGAGGGATCCAATTAGCTCATCAACTCTCATATTTGAGATGTCTTGATATTCTTCTATGGCTGTTACTTTCATAGCAAATCTTTTGGGGAGTGATCTGAGTATTTTTCTTACTAACTTTTCATCTGACATCTTCTCACCCAAGGCTCCAGAGGCATTGGCAATTTCAAGGATACTCATGTAGAATTCATGAATATTTTCATCTTCTTTCATTCTTAAGTTTTCAAACTTGGAGGTGAGCAGCTGAAGGCTAGACATCTTTACCCTAGAGGTGCCTTCATGAGTGGTCTTGAGAATGTCCCAAGCATCTTTTGCGACTTCACAGTTGTTTACTAGCCTGAAAATATTCTTGTCTACCCCATTGAATATTGCATTCAATGCTTTAGAGTTTCCAAGAGCAAGATCATCCTCCTCCTTGGACCATTGTTCTTCAGGCTTCTTAGTGGTGGCTTCTCTTTCTTTAGTAATGACAGAATGCACCCAACCTGTTAACACAACTTTCCAAGCCTTGTTATCAAGGGATTTCAGAAATGCTACCATTCGAGGTTTCCAATAGTCATAGTTAGAACCATCCAAAATTGGTGGCCTATGAACAGATCCTCCATCTCTCTCTATTGTACCAAAAAGTATTGCCCCTAGATCTCACCCAGAACCAGAGCAGGATGCCTGCTCTGATACCAATTGAAATTCTGGTATCAGATATAAGATGTCGAAGGTAATGTTACGACACTAATATCTGTTAACACACAATGGATAAAAAATACAGAATGTTAAAGCGAATAACACAAGCAATTGTTAACCCAGTTCGGTGCAACTCACCTACGTCTTGGGGCTACCAAGCCAGGAAGGAAATTCACTAAAATAGAATTAGTTCAAAGACTCTCCGTACACTTCAACAAGTTACAGTATTTCTCACCTAATCTCTACCCGTGCAATTTCAACCTAAGCACTCTTAGATATGAGAACCCACTCACTTCCCTACAATCACACACTAGTGATTTTAAACAACAATCCCTTGAGAAAAGAAAATACTTTTCAATTACACACTCTTGATTTTACTTCACAGTTTCAATCAAGAAGACACACTCTTGATCTTGCTTCACAACTTTGATCAAGAAGACACACACTCTTGCTTAACAGCTTTAGAGTGACAAATTACAACCACAAATCAGTCCAATTCAATCATCAATGGATGACTTGAATGACCTACAAGTCTCACGACTAAACAGACACAAACCATAGCTCTCTCTCTATATTTTGCTCAGTATTGGTTGTGTATTCAAACAGGTTTTCTAAGTCCCTTTTTATAGAAGCATCCAGCTGGGCTTGGACATCTTGAAAACTCTAAATCTATTTTCCAATCAAATCTTTTTATAACAGCTGGTTAGATCTCCTTGGAAAATAAGTAAATCTGGTTGTAATCCATGATTGAATGTGCCAGCTAATCATATCTTCAATCATCCAAAGATTTCCATTAATTATGCAATCACAAAACACCAGACATTCATACTAAATATTCTGTGTACAGGATGTCATGACATCGGGTCTGACATCCTGGAAAAATCCTGCATAATCCAATAATTCCTTTTATAACTTCCAGCAAGTACAACCATATCAGATGCCATGACCTTGTGTATGTCATCTGAAACAATCCTGCATGAACATGTCTTTCATTTAAGCTCCAGCAGGTACATCCAATATCAGAAGCCTTGTCATTGTATGTGGCATTCTGAAACAATCCTGCATGAACATGTTCTTGAACTCCAGCAGATACATAGGATATCTCATGTTAAGACATCACACATAACATCTTGTGAACACTCTTTGTTTTACCAAAATTGCTGCCAACTCTTAGAATCAACAGTTCCAAAGCAACACAATTCTTTGGACCAAGCTCTTTCCTTCCCTTCCTATGAATCTTGCGCCAAGCGCGGACCATTCTGCCCTTCAAGTTCTGGGGATCTTTACCCTCTTGAAAGAACACACCTTCTAACAAAATGTTATTAGGTTTATCCTTTAAGGGGAACTCAAGCTGGCGGCGAGCCAAAATAGGGTTGTAGTTAATTCCACCACATGTACCAAGAAGAGGCACATTGGAGAATTCACCACAAGAATCAATAATCTGGACACCATCATATACACGGTTATGCCAAAAGATATCATCATTAGTGAGAGACATGAGTCTCGTAGACCACCGTAGACATCCTTTGTTCTCCTTGAAGGCAAGCGTCTATGGCAAGTGCGAAATAAACCACTTAAACAACAGAGGGAAACAACATACAATGGTACCACCACCCTTTGCATTCCTCATATGCAAAAAGAAATAAGTGTCACCCAATAGAGTAGGAACGGGATTAAGAGTAGAGAAAATCCTAATGGCGTTCACATCCACAAAATTGTCGATGTTGGGGAATAACACTAGCCCATAGATGAGAAGTACAAATATGGCTTCAAAGGCGTCCGCACTCATGGCCTTCCCAAACAAGGTAGCTTGGGCGATGAGAAAATCAGATGGGAGAGCTTGAATTCCACCTTTTGTAGTCATATGAGCAACTATATCAGATACATCTATGTGCAACAGATCATCAATCTCTTGGGAAGAAGGAACCCTCTCCAAGCCACTGAACGGCAACTGATCCAACATAGGTATACCCACAAGATAGGCATACTCCTCAAGTCTAGGCAAAAGCTGGAAATCCAGAAAAGTGAAGCAACGGTACAGATGATCGTAGAACTGCACTAGCGCACTCATCAGACCTTCATCCACCTGAGTAGAAAGAATACACAGAAGCTTCTCATGGCGAGCTTTGGACTCCAAGGGATCTAATACATAGGATATCAAACTCCTTAACTCTTTCAAGTCGAATTGTCTGAAACTATACTTCTTTGTATTCCTTCTTTGCTTACCCATGTCTGAAAATTTGCAAATAGACCTCTTAAGTTCCTTGAAAATTTTCTCATTGTTGATGATATGGATGCAAATGAGTGCATGAATGCAGGATGCAACAATCACACTCAAGGATCAAGCAAGTCACACCACACAAAGGTCACGGGATGGATCAAGTCATCCTCAATATCAATCATCCATTTTGGTGGATTATGGTTTACACCTTATCAACACCCAAGTTCCATTGATATTGAGGATATACGAGAACGGATCAACCGCGAATCAAGGGTTTGCTGCAAGTCACGAGCATGGAGTCTCGGTTAAGAACCACCCAATGGGAGTGTACTATGGTTAAACCTGACAATCATGTTCTAAAAAGGTTCCCATAGTCATCATCTCATCTTTCGGATATTATCGGATAAAACGACTACTCGTACTCCAAAAATATTCTCAAGGGAGACTCTTATGAGTGTAGTATCGCGTAACAATCGTATCAAATCTTACACTTGAACGACCTTCGCACTACGTCCTAAAATATGCCAAGATGGGCTAGTTAATCTAAGGTCCTTGGCTTCTAAGGTTCCTATTGGAAAGAGTAATGCGTAACCACGACTACTCGTGACATTATTGATCCCAATATGACCTCCACCAAGTGAATGGGCTTGCAAATCAACTTGCTAAGGAATAACTCCACACAAGTCAACAAGACTATGCCATTCTCCTATCATAAGTGCACTCGAGTTCGGGTATAGAACCCATCTCACAATAGACCACCAAGCACATAAGAAATGAATATATCAAGCAATTCATACGTTATAAACAATACAGTCATCCCAAATTTGCACAAAAATATGTCACAAATAAATATAAATATACAATACAACAAGCAAAAAGTAGGCTAAACCCACTAGGAAGATGCAACTTTTCCCCAGCAGAGTCGCCACTTTTCTGTAGCGGGGTATTCGTTACCTTTAGATTTATTGACTAAATCAAAAGTAAGCATACAATTTGAGTCGCCACCGCACATCTATTTATCCAAAGGAAAGGTTAGAAAGCGAACAAAAACCAAGAAGTTTTATCAAGTCAAAAACTAATAAAAATGTCAGAGATCTGGGTAAGGGGGTTGGTTATGCAATGGGGAGGTTTTAAGCACCCAAAACATCCTTAGTACTCTAAGGGAGCCCTTTTTGAAAATGTGTATTGTAGGTTGGTATTTGTGAAAAGATTTGTGCAAACATGATTTGGGAGATGAGAAAAGAATATACATATTATTTACAATTTTGTTGTTTGAATGGATAAACCCATTGCCTACGTACCATCACAAAGGTAGGATCAAAACCTCGTAGTTCGGGGTAAAAATCTCAAAAGAAATTGATGAATTGATTTGATCAAAAGCCTTAAGGTCTTTTGTTATCAAAGGAGAAAACTCAACCTAAACCAACAATCCACCATGTGAGGAGAGCTTCAACATACTAGTGAGGAATCCACCCTATAATAAGTATGGAAGACTTATAGTTCAATCACTAAGGATAAGGTGAGGTTTACATCAACCACTATGATAACTCAAACCTATGGCTAATGTTTATGAAAAGTTTTAACAAAGGTGGCCATTGAAACCACAAAAATCACTTGAAGTGAGTTGTATTTACAAGTTAAAAGTATTCACAAAAATGAAGTCAAAGTTGACTTAAGGTTCATTCAACATAAGTGTTAATGAAAAGAGTTTGAAAAATCAAAGGCATATGGCCTAGGTTTCTAGTTTTGAAAATAATGTCAATGTTTGCACAAAATGAGTTTGGCTTGGGTTAGAGTGGAGAGAAGAAGAGAAGGACTAGTCCTAAACATGCAAAGATAAGAGAAGAGATAAAACCCTTGGAGTTCCTTTCTTGAGATCATAAAGATGATTCAAGATGCTCCTTTCCTTTGGACTTAGCAATTAACTCAAGCAATCAAACAAATATTAAATCAAGCTCCTAGGATCTCCATTTGGCTTGTCTCTCTTAACTTGGCTATTCATGACAATGGTCCTCCTTACTATCTCAAGTTTGGAATCCCTATCACACAAGAACAAACAATCAAAAGGTTCACAACACAATAAGAAAAATGGACAAAGAAAGAGTTTTGGATTAGGGGTCCTTTGAAGTCAACTTTTAAGATTTAGCATTCTAAAGGAATGAGGCCTAGTTGCTCTTCAACAATTTTAGCATTCTAAAGGCATGAGACCTAGTTGCTCTTGAACTCCATTAAGCATAGGTAAGGTCCTAATTCTAAATCCTTTCTCCTTTTTGCATTAGATTCACACAAACAATCACAAAACAAGCACAAAGCCACAATATATTTATTCACAATAATGAGCTCAAGTGAGAAAAAGGAAAATAGCATAAACATAAAATATGAGCTCAAGTGAGCAAAAGGAAAAGGCAATATGAATAAATGAGCAAGAAATTAAATTGCATTAAAGTAAATTGCAAGAATTAAATGCTTGAATTAAAGTTAGTGTTAGTAGTTAATGTTAGTGTGTCATAAGACAATTTAGCGGTATGTTAAGCAATCGTAAGTGGACTAATGTAGTAGTCACACCTATCTGAGGCCGGTCAATAAAACTATAGGAAAATAAACACAAGTTAGAGATCATGACTAGTAAGCCAAGCTCCTATAACTTGTCATGCCAAAAGAAAAGAAGAAAGGCCTTGTATGGATTTTAGGTTTTTTGCTTGACCAAGAAGCAACCTATCTTGGACACAAAGCAATTCACTTGATCTTTGATCAAGTTGAATTTGATTTGGATCAAAGAAGGTTAAGTCTCTCATATGTCAAGGCTAACCACAAATCATTAACTCATTGGCCAAAAGAAAAAGAAGAAGAAAAGAGATGAAGATCAAATGGACAAAATGAGAATTCAAATGACATAATCAAAACACAATGATCAAATGTGAATGGAATCATCATCAACCAATGTAAAACAGAAGTGAAATGAATATTAGAAGTCAATAAAGGTCAAGCATATTTTTGGTATTTTTTGAAGTTAAAATAAATGCATAAAATAAAATGAACAAACTAAGGTCAAACTTCCAATTCAATTCAAATTAACTTGGATAAGTCCAATTGAATCATCATAAGTCTAACATGGTCAAACAAGATTTGACAAAACTTTTCAACATTTTTTGAAAACAGAAACTATTTTAAAACAATTAAAAACAATTAAAAACAATTAAATATAACACAAATGAATTAAAATCTCAAATAAACCTCAAATCAATTAAGGAATTGACGAGAATATTTTTCATAGACTTATCATGATCCATATGTGTTAAGAAAATATTTTTGGATATCAAAAAGTAATTAAAATGAATTAAAAACTATTAAAAACAAAATAGTTCATAAAAAAATATTAAATGGAATCACAAAAATAATTAAAAATCAGTTTATAAAACTAGATTTTTCAAGAAAATTTTTGGTGTTGGTCTCATATTTTTGTGATTCCAAATAAAATAGTTGTGAATTTTTGAAAATAAATGGAAAAAAAGAAAAATAAAACAGAAGTTAGAAAATATGAAAAATCAGGGAGCGCTGGATGGAACTCATTAATTGACGTGGACACATCTAATGGTCCAGAAGCGCGCGCGTACCATGGATATGAGTCAAACGCGAAACAAACTGAATTAAAAAGGTCAAATGAAACAAAGGCCAAAATTAGATCCTAGGAGCCAGATCTGAAGGCTATGGTGCATCCACGTGGGGACAGTGGTGGAAACCACCGTCTTCTCTGGTGGACTAACTGATTTCGGCCACCAGTTGCAGATTTCTTCAACCTCAACCAAGATGCACGAACCTTATACCAAAATGAAGTTGGGGTGATGTACATCACCCCTGTAACCTTGGATTATGCTCAAAGTTTCTATGGAATGAGAAATCTGAGCTTGAATTTCCAGGTATGAAAATTGAAATGCTTTAATTCACAAAATCAAAGCCACCACTTTCTTTCCTCTCACACGAGGACTTCAGAAAACCAATTGAACACAAGCAAATCCCATTGTATGGGGAGATTTAGATCAAAACAGTTTGAGCATCTACCTTTGAAGAACAACTTTATGTAGCACGATCCACTCAATCTCTTGCTTCCAAATTGATCTTGAGATGTGATATGAATGCAAGGCTAAGGAATAAGTCTTGAAGATCAACTGATTTTGTTGAAATTCAAGCTTGAAATGAGAAAAGAAAAATCAGAATTCCTTTGGTAATGGCTGGGTTTTCACTTGTGCAGCGTTTCAGGTTACCTTATGGTTGATATTTGAATGAGGCAAGCATGGTATTTATAGCTGAGCTGCAAGGCAAGTGAGGAGCAACTCGTGTGCATGAAGCTTTGGGTCCTCCATGCATGGGCCTGTACAGGCGCATGTGAGGCCCAAACTCAAGTGGAAATGCAAGTTGAACTCATTCCAAATTGAATTGGACGTGTAATTTGAATTGCAATTGCTTGTGCATGAAGATTCCAAGTGGAATTCATATTTGGTCACAAATGTTCCCCTCTTCGAAAGTCACACATAAAAAATCCAAACATAGGCATGTTAGTAATGGTTGGAAAGGTCTTGACATAAGGAGCAAAAGATATGTTGGACAAAAATCTATTTGGAGTTTGGAAAATTGTGAAAACTGATCATGAAGTTTGAGGTACAAAACATGCCTTTGAAAAATTTGCCAAAAGTGGCCAACTTCAAGCCCTTCTGTTTCAATGATGCAAGCCTAAAATGGAAAAACCCCCAACATCAAAGTTGTATATATTTTCAATATGATCAATTTAGACTCAAATTCTGCATCATTTGGATTTTTTATGAGGAATTTATGGGCACTTGAAGTTGGACTTTTTCAAGATTCAATGGTTTTGGTCAAAAGTGACATATAATGTTTTGTATTATCACATGTGTTTATTTTAGGATTATGAAATTTTGTCCAAAATAAAATTTGAATTAGACATCTTAAAATTTCCAATGCAATTGGTCTCACCTCAAAATCATAAAAAAAGAGGAAGTTGGGTCCTTGGAAGTTGACCCAAAATTAGGGTTTCAGTCAAAATGACCTATAATGTTTTGAAATGCATGATGACCTTCCAAGTTTCAAATGGATTTTTGATGAATATTAAAGTTGTTCATATGGTTATTAAGAACATTTGTTCTCTTGGGGTCATCTTCATTTGACAAACACATCAAAAGTTAGGTCTCAGGGATCCTCAGTTTGGTCAGATGACTTGACCGGCCAACTTCTCAAGTCCAAACTTCAAATCTTGATGAATGATTGATTGAGGACACTCACATAAGCTCATATATGCATAAAATAATTAATGAAAGAACTTTCCTTGATTGAATTTGATCATAGGTTGAGGTTGCTTCATGAGCAAGGTACAGTCAATGCACAGTTGAATTAGGGTTTTCTTCGGAAACAAGCCTCAAGCCCTTTGGTTTATCTTGATCAAAATGGAAAATTGAGATACTTGGGAGACATATATGATGATTAGGAACTTTGTGAACCATTGTCATGCTTGCTTTCATCTTCATCTGACCACTTCATTGAGCATAGGAGCCTCCTAGGAGCAAGGGCTCTCATGATTGCTTGAGCTTCAAAACAAAACAAGTTAATGACATATTTTTGTGCTTTTGGTTAGTAAACAAAATAAGAAAAGCAATAATATACAATTCAAGCCTGCTTGGTGGTCTCAAACCAACCCACACAAGTCCCAACCCAAGGGTTAAGGAGCCACACATGCTATGATCCTCGAGGCAATGCAATGAGCAATGATATGATGCCATGAGGGATCTTAGGGTAAAAGTTAGGGTCTTACAGACTCCTAATGAAAAGTCCGCGTTTGTACCTAGAGTTGTTTGGGCTTATTGCCAGATATTTAATTCCTTCTTTTTCGGCCAACCATATAGTGATACCATGTCTTAGACCCCTCACTTGTGGTTCATGCCACCTTTCCCTCTATGGTACAAATTCCATTCTTCTTATGGATTCCAATATACCTTGACTTTCGATTTCAAACTAAACCTTTTCAGTCACTTGTCACCAAATATTCAAATTTTGTGACTTTGGTCACTTCAATCCATTCATTTCCGTGATACCTTCATACTCTACCTTCACTCACTTCAAGTGATATACCTGTTATTTGAGCCAAATACACATTAACTTTGTGCTTCATCTTATACCCCTTTTTGTGAACCAAGAGCCGATTTGTTTGCCTTGTCAGACCTTGTAGCTTAGACAAACATCTCCTTACTTACCTTGCAGCCGTGTGTAGGCAACCCTTTCTTTTTGGTTATTCCAATACGGTGATACCATGTCTTAGACCCCTCACGTGTTGGTTCACACCCGTTTTACTCTTGGGTTCACATTTTCACCCCTTGTTGGAGTTCAAACAACATACAAATCTTTGGTTCAGACCATACCTTTGATCACTCTTCTTTCCACCTCCTGCCTCTAGTTCCTTGAACTACGAAGCTCTGAATTCCTCATTGCACTATGAGGATACGTAGGCATGAGGGCCCTAATCCTCACCTGTTGGTTCTAAGTGTTGGCAGCAATTTTGGTAAAACAAAGAGTGTTCACAAGATGTTGCATGTGATGTCTTAACATAAGATATCCTATGTAGGATTGTTTCAGGATGTCATACACGATGTCATGAGATCTGATATTATGTACCTGCTGGAAATTATAAATGTAATTATGCAGGATTGTTCCAGAATGTCAGGCCCGATGTCATGACATCCTGTACACAGAACATTCAGGGTGAATGTTATGTGTTATGTGATTGCGCATTTAATGGCAATCTATGTATGATTGAAGATCTGATTTGTAGGCGCATTCAATCATTATTTACAACCTGATTTACTTATTTTCCAAGGAGATCTAACCAACTGTTATGAGAAGATTTAATTGGAAAATAGTTTTAGGGTTTTCAAGATGTCCAAGCCCAGCTGAATGCTTCTATAAATAGGACATGGAAAACCTGATTTGATACCTAACCAATACAGAGCGAAATGTTGAGAGAGAGCAAGGGTTTGTGTCTTGTTTAGTCGTGTGACTTGTAAGCCATTCAATTCATCCATAGATGATTGAATTGGTCTGATTTGTGAGTTGTAATTTGTCACTCTAAGCTTGTAAGCAAGAGTGTGTGTCTACTTGGTTGAAGTTGTTAAGAAAGATCAAGTGTGTGTTTACTTGATTGAAACTGCTAAGTAAAATCAAGTGTGTGTTATTGAAGAATGTCTTATTTTCATAAGTAATTGTTGTTTAAAATCACAGGTGTGATTGAGGGGGAGTGAGTGGGTTCTCATATCTAAGAGTGCTTAGGTAGAAATCGCACGGGTAGAGATTAGGTGAAAAAGACTGTAACTTGTTGAAGTGTACTGAGAGTCTTTGAACTGATTATATTTAGTGGATTTCCTTCCTGGCTTGGTAGCCCCCAGACGTAGGTGAGTTGCACCGAACTGGGTTAACAATTGATTGTGTCTCTTGCATTACTATTCTTTATCTTTATCCTATTTGTTTTACTCAGATATAAGTGTCGTGACATTACCTTCGACATCTCATATCTGATACCAGAATTTCAATTGGTATCAGAGCAGGCATCCTGCTCTGGTTCTGGGTGAGATCTAGGGACAATACTTTCTGGTACTATGGAGAGAGATGGAGGATCTGTTCACAAGCCACCAATTTTGGATGGATCTAACTGTGACTATTGGAAACCTCGAATGGTAGCTTTCCTAAAATCTCTTGATAATAAGGCTTGGAAGGATGTGTTAACAGGCTGGGAACATCCAGTAATTACTAAGGAAGG
This sequence comes from Lathyrus oleraceus, assembly GCF_024323335.1. Lineage (NCBI taxonomy): Eukaryota > Viridiplantae > Streptophyta > Magnoliopsida > Fabales > Fabaceae > Lathyrus > Lathyrus oleraceus. The sequence continues at coordinate 429,646,292 of NC_066583.1, read as the reverse complement.
AGAAGCCACTACTGATAAGAAGCCTGAAGAACAATGGTCCAAGGAGGAGGATGATCTAGCCCTTGGAAACTCTAAAGCATGAAATGCCATATTCAATGGAGTAGACAAGAATATCTTCAGATTGGTAAACAACTGTGAGGTAGCTAAAGATGCTTGGGACATTCTCAAAACCACTCATGAAGGCACCTCTAGAGTAAAGATGTCTAGACTACAATTGCTCACTACCATGTTTGAAAATTTAAGGATGAAAAAAGATGAAAATATTCATGAATTTCACATGAACATCCTTGAAATTGCCAATGCCTCTGGAGCTCTGGGAGAGAAGATGTCAGATGAGAAGCTAGTAAGGAAAATACTAAGGTCTCTCCCTAAGAGATTTACTATGAAGGTAACAGCCATAGAAGAATCTCAGGACATCTCAAATATGAGAGTTGATGAGCTAATTGGATCCCTCCAAACATTTGAGATGGGAATATGTGATGGATTTGAAAAGAAAGCCAAAAGCATAGCTTTCATGTCAAACACTGAAAGGGAAGATGAGGAAGGTGGTCAAGAGATTGATGAAGATCTGGCAAACGAGGTAGCAATGCTGGGAAGACAGTTCAACAGACTTATGAAAAAGATGGATGTAAGATCTAAGGCAAATGTCAAGAACATCGCATCTGACATCAGTAAATCCAACAATATTGAAAGAAGAACAAGGTCAGAAGAAAAGCCCAAAGAAGGAAAAGAAGCTCAGTGTTATGAATGTGACGGGTATGGTCACATTAGAACTGAATGTGGGACCTACCTCAAGAAACAGAAGAGGAGTCTTGTTGCCTCTTGGTCTGATGAAAGTGAAACAGAGGAAGTTGCAAATCTTGTGACTGCATTGACAGGAAGATGGGGTTCTGATGAAGAGCCAAGTGATGATTAAGTAACCTTTGAAGAGCTGGCCACTACCTACAGAGAGTTGTGTCACAAAAGTGCAGAAGTGTGCAGACAACTTGAAAGCCAGAAGAAAGTGATAGCTCAGCTGGAGAATGAAAAGGGGGAACATGTGGAAACCATCTCCAAGTTGAAAACTGAAGCTGTACTCTTGAATTCCAAACTAGATGAGATGACCAAGTATGTAAGAATGCTTAACAATGGATCTTACATCTTAGACAAGATTCTCCAGATTGGTCAAACAACAGGAGACAAATCTGGCATTGGGTTCAATGAATCTAAGGTTGATTGCAGTTACATAAATAGCAAATTAAAATCCAAACCAAAGTGCAGCCATATTGATAAAAAACCTGCAATGTCACATCACATGTCACAACATCAGAAGGGAAGACAACAGAAAGGGAAACACCAAAGATGGAGATGCCATTACTGTGGAAAATTTGGCCACCTGAAGCCCTTCTGCTATAAGCTGTATGGTTATCCTAGCCCTGTTCCTCATCAGACTCACTATCAACCAAGACCCAAACATCACAGGCCTGTCAACAAGAAGCTATGGGTTCCTAAGACTAATGTTTCAAGCCTAATAGATCACACTTCCTTCAGAGTTTCAGCCAAAGAAGATTGGTACTTTGACAGTGGTTGCTCCAGACACATGACTGGAAACAAAAACCTGCTAACTGACCTTCATCCCCATGCCACAAGTTATGTAACCTTTGGTGATGGAGGAAAGGGTGAAATCAAAGGAATTGGTAAGCCTGATTTCCATGGAGTTCCTGACCTTGACAATGTCCTACTTGTTAAGGGATTAACTACTAATCTAATAAGCATCAGTCAACTGTGTGACCAAGGTCTAAATGTAAACTTCACTAGAACTGAATGTCTGATTACTAACAAGGAAAATGAAGTGATCATGAAAGGAGTTAGGTCTAAAGACAACTGCTACATGTGGAGTTCTCAAGAAACTGGTTACTCTTTAATGTGCACCTTGGCCAAAGAGGAAGAAGTGAAGATATGGCATCAAAGATTGGGCCATCTGCATCTTAAAGGTATGAAGAGGATCATATTTGTTGAAGTTGTTAGAGGAATTCCCAACTTGAAGATTGATGAAGGAAAAATCTGTAGAGAATGTCAGATTGGAAAATAGACAAGGATGTCACACCAGAAGCTCAGACATGACACCACTACCAAAGTTTTGGAACTCCTCCATATGGATTTAATGGGACCCATGCAAGTGGAAAGCCTTGGTGGGAAGAAGTATGCATATGTAGTGGTGGATGACTTCTCCAGATACACCTGGATCAATTTTATAAGAGAAAAATCTGATGTTTTTGAAGTCTTCAAGGAGCTTTGTCTAAAACTTCAAAGAGAAAAGGAAAGTCTTGTTATCAAAATTAGAAGTGATCATGGGAAGGAATTTGAGAACAACAAATTTGTTGAATTTTGTTCTTCAGAAGGAATTCATCATGAGTTCTCATCTCCCATTACTCTCCAGCAAAATGGTGTGGTAGAAAGAAAAAATAGAACTCTTCAAGAATCAGCCAGAGCTATGATTCATGCTTAGAAATTACCCTACCTTTTTTGGGCTGAAGCCATGAACACAAACTGCTGTCGTAACCTAAAAAAAGGGGAATGCGAAAAAAACAACCGGAGAAAAAAGCAATGTCAGAAGAGTCGCCACCGTGCGTTATTTATCCCAAAGGAGGGAAAGGAAACGCTCGAAGTAAACCTGGAAAAAGGAAAGGAAAAGACAAGGTCTCGCAACCAAATCTTGGGTTCGGGAGTCGATTATGCGAAGGGAAGGTATTAGCACCCCTACGCATCCGTAGTACTCTACGGGATCCACTCTTGTTGTTCTCGTCTAAAGGGTGTGGGTTTATCTAATGTACTATTTACTAAAAGAGGGGGTTAAAAGAAAATGACTCGCACGGATGTCGCATCCACTGCATACGTATCTCATCTGAATATGAGAATTAGAATCTTCGTAGCTCGGCTACCTATAGGTTAAAGAGAAGTGTGCTCGCTAAGACATTGCGTCTTATGCCTACATATCTCATCCGGAATGAGAATCAGAGCAAGCCATAGTTCGGCTAACCTATTTGTTTGTTTTATGTTTTTTAGATGAACGACGTTACTACGCAATCTACCGGATGCTCGACCTTTGGAGACTTACTCACCTGTAGTAGAAGGAGTTAATGTGTTCTTAGGAGAAGAAAAATCAATGAGTTTGTTTGTGTTTTAGGAATGCTCATGCAAAAAGGAAGTCCTAGAAGAAGGAACCGTGCTATCTTAATTGACATGCAAACGAGAGACTATACGAAGCCTAGCAACCCTATGGGGAGACGATCACACCATACAAAACAAACATGCATAAATTAAACACGCCAACAAGGGGGCTCAAACATACATGGGTAAGGCTTTAGTCAAGAGGGGTCATATCAACCTCGACAAACAAGCCATGGAAGGATAATCAAACGGGCTCTTAACCACTGACATTGAACGTCAGGGTGAGCAGATCAAAAGGGTAATGAGGATAAGGCCTCATAGCTCTTAACCCTGGATAGGGTGAGCTCATGACAAAAAGTGGGGATTCAGAAAGGTGGAACCCTCTCCACTGACTGACTGGACAAAAGATCTTGGGCTTTTATTCTGAAGCATCGACACGTAGTGTGAGCATAAAGAACGACACACTGAATAACGGGGGATTGACTACTAATCCCTTTTATCCGTCAATTGCCTCTTCGTGGAGGTATTTAGCACTGGTGCCTCTTCAGGGAGGTCTTTGGGCACAAAAGTAAACAAACAAAAGAAAACATTGCCTCCTATCGAGGTCTTCCAGCTAAGAAAGCGGTAAAATGCGGGAAAGGGATCAAGAGATCTACCACACGGATAAAAATCCAAAGTAATAACAACTACAGAAGCAAGAAACTCGGTGATCTCTCAAGCTAGCACCAACAAAGAAAGAAAGTCAGCAAAGTAATCGGAATAAATCTCCAAATGGTATCCCACAAATAAAGTGGAATACCAAGCAAGCTATCTCTTCAAGAGTCATGTGAGCCCTCACAAAAACTCAACAAACAAGTTAGAATAACAAGATGGGGTGCAATCAAGAGTTGCACCAAACAGACGGATCATAGCAACCACATGAATCATGCTGTTAAAGTTCACAAAAAGCTCACAAAAAGCAATCAAGGATAGGAGGCCTAAACCTCTTGTCAAACAAAATGCATCAAAAGGGTATCAAAACTCAAAGTCAGGGGACAAGGATCCACATATCAAGACATGACATACATCTTAAAACATGTACCCGGATGCAATATAACAAACACAGAACAGATTAGAGAGCAAACAGAAAAAAAGAACTACTGTCACGATCGCTACTGTCTCGCTTAGCGAAGGCTTAGCGAAGCTTCGCTGCAGGCTCGCCTAACGATGGGCTAGAGAATGCCTGCGGGTTCTGGATTCTCCATTAATAACAGTACGATTTCAGAAATCCCAAACCCTATGGTATCCATCTCAGCAACGAAGTGATTAAACATTCAAGGCATTATTCTACACATTCATGCACATCTAAACCCACACGCAAAACCTAACGATACCCACTCTTCCAAATTCACCCATAATGCCTCATACATTTAGAAACTTCAAATTGAAAGCATAAAGTAGTGAAAGTAGGGCAAACCTGATTGGAGAGATCGATTGAAATTGAATTGCCCGGTTGGGGTTTGCAAAGCAATCTTAGGGTTTATATGAGATGGAATTGGTAGAGGTAATCCTGTGCAAAAGAGTTTTTTCTTCAGTGTCTATGGAGGCTGCTTTGAATTCTGTCTTCTCTTCTAGGGTTTTTCCACTGAATTTATAACCTGATTTTAGTGGCTTTGTGGGCTCAAATGAGGGCAACTCAAGCCCATGACTTTCTGTTATATTTTTAAAACGCGTGGGCTTCGCCTAGCGAGCATGACATTTCAGACTCTGATGGCTCGCTAGGCGAACCATTCTGCTCGCCTAGCGAGCATGACAGTTCAAGTCATCTTTCCAAATTTGTAACCTGTACGCTGGACCTTTGCTCCTTCAAGAGTAATATGTCGAATGATGAATAGGCCTCATTTGAACATGTGGGAAGTAACTCAAATTATCCCCTAGCCATTTGAACTTCAATAGACCAAAGTTAACCAGAGGTAATTTTTGCTGAAATGCAATATGAAATGTTAAATGACCTAAAAATGAATGCATGAATGAGGGGGGCAAATTTGAGGTGCTACACCTGCTATGTTCACAACAGAATGACATTGAAGAAAGGAACTCCTACAACCCTATATGAAGTCTGGAAAGGAAGAAGACCTACAGTCAAATACTTCCATGTATTTGGTAGTAAATGCTATATCTTGACTGATCGTGAACAACGAAGGAAGTTGGATCCCAAAAGTGATGAGGGAATATTTCTGGGCTACTCAACAAACAACAGAGCTTACAGAGTCTTTAATTCCAGAATTAATGTATTGATGGAATCCATTAATGTTGTAGTTGATGACCAACAGACTGATGTCACAGACGATGTCGAGACATCTCTGAATGATTCCCCAGTTGACTTCTCAGACAAAAATGAAGAAAGTGAACCTCCTCAAGCTGAACCTGAAGATGACAAAATCAACAAGGGACCCTCCATCAGAGTTCAGAAGGATCATCCCAAAGATCTCATTATAGGAGATCCAAATAAAGGGGTCACTACTAGAGCAAGGGAAGTGATCTCACATCGCTACTTTGTGTCAAAGATTGAACCTAGGAATGTCAAGGAAGCCTTGACTGATGAGTTCTGGATCAATGTCATGCAGGAAGAGTTAGGTCAATTCAAGAGGAATGAAGTATGGGAACTGGTTCCTAGACCCGAAGGAGTAAATGTCATAGGTACAAAGTGGGTATATAAGAATAAATCTGATGAATAAGGGGTTGTTACTAAAAACAAAGCAAGATTAGTAGCACAAGGATATACTCAAGTTGAAGGAGTGGACTTTGATGAAACATTTGCTCTTGTAGCTCGCCTTGAGTCCATTAGATTATTGCTTGGAGTGGCATGTATTCTGAAATTCAAACTGTTCCAAATGGATGTAAAAAGTGCCTTCCTGAATGGCTACTTAAATGAGGAAGTATATGTTGAACAGCCTAAAGGATTCACAGATCCAAATCTTCCAAAACATGTGTACAGATTGAAGAAATCCCTCTATGGGTTGAAGCAAGCTCCTAGGGCTTGGTATGAGAGACTCACAGTGTTCCTCACTAACAATGGATACAGGAAAGGAGGTATTGACAAAACTCTATTTGTGAAGAATGAAGGAGGGAAGCTCATGGTGGCACAAATATATGTAGATGACATTGTGTTTGGTGGGATGTCGGATCAGATGGTTGAACATTTTGTTAGACAAATGCAGTCTGAGTTTGAGATGAGCCTTGTTGGAGAACTGACCTACTTTCTTGGGTTACAAGTCAAGCAGATGGAAGACTCTATCTTTCTATCTCAAAGCAAGTATGCCAAAAACAGTGTTAAGAAGTTCGGCATGGAGAACGCAAGTCATAAAAGGACACCTGCTCCTACACATGTGAAAATATCCAAAGATGAAAATGGTGTCAGTGTAGATCAAAGTCTATACAGAAGCATGATAGGTAGTTTACTATATCTCACAGCAAGCAGGCCTGACATTGCATTTGTTGTAGGTGTTTGTGCTAGATATCAAGCTGAACCAAAAGTCAGTCACATAAACCAAGTGAAGAGAATACTGAAATATGTCAATGGCACCAATTATATACTCATGGATCTGGATCTATGCTGACTGGTTATTGTGATGCTGATTGGGCTGGAAGTGCTGATGATAGGAAAAGCACATCAGGAGGATGTTTCTTCTTGGGGAACAATCTGATATCATGGTTTAGCAAGAAATAGAATTGTGTATCTCTATCCACTGCTGAAGATGAATACATAGTAGCTGGGAGTAGTTGTTCTCAACTGGTTTGGATGAAACAAATGTTGACTGAATACAATGTCACACAAGAAGTCATGACATTATACTGTGACAACCTGAGTGCTATAAATATTTCCAAAAATCCTATTCAGCACAGAAGGACAAAGCACATTGATATTCGTCATCACTTCATTAGAGAACTTGTGGAAGAGAAGATCATAGCACTGGAGCATGTTACTACTGAAAAGCAATTAGCTGACATATTCACAAAAGCTTTGGATGCTAATCAATTTGAATGTTTAAGAGGAAAATTGGGGATTTGTATTCATGAGAATCTATAGCAATCAAAGGAGTTTGTGGTCAATATCCCAGGGGATATTTCTGACAAAAATAGCAAGGAGTTTTGCAAGGTGGTTATAAGAAGAAGATGCTACTTCCTCAGACTGAGTAGTAATGGTTCCCCCTGATATGAAGACTGTGTGTGTTGTGTGTTGTGATGAAGATTGGGTTGGTTTGGCTGTTCTGTGTGCTGTTCTAGATGATGTTATGAAGAATGTTATGGAAGCTTGGATGTTTTATTGTTGTTTTTCTGTTGAAATGGTTGTAATTTGTGGCAGTCCTTACTGATGCCTTGTTGTAATATTTGGGCTCTTGATGAGTTCCATGGATTTCTAATTATCTCAGCTTTCATAGCTGTGTATAATTATGGTTTGTATCTCCTAACAATTATGTTTTAACATTTTATATATTATGACATCTGTTGTGACATTCTCTGCTAGGCTGATTGACATTTATTTTGTCTAATTGGTCACCTTTTGTCTATTTTGACTAAAAAGGGGGAGAAGTGTTTATGTGGAGCAGTTAAATATGTGGAGTTGTGTGGAGATGTATGTGCTGGTGTAGCTGGACAGATGAACAACTATTATTGAAGGAGATGTGTTTGGTGTAAGACAGAATGTTGTTCTGTTTACAAATGTTGGAGGAGATGTCTGATGTGGTGCACAGGTGATGTTGAAGCAGATGTCAGAGGGTGACTCTGATTGTTATAAGTGTTGTTATTACAGGTGTTGTTATTGTCAAAGGAGATGTCTGTATTGAACAGACTTAGGCGGAGAAGAAGTACCCTTGTGCATTTGTGTGTCTTACTAGTTGCTATTACAGCTAGTAATTATGTTTGCTTCTGCTGCTGCTTAAACTGTTGTTTAACTGCTGATAGTTTTTCTTGTGAACAAAAAGGACAGATATATGTTTTAGCCAAAATTTGCCAAAGGGGGAGTTTGTTGGTTCTAAGTGTTGGCAACAATTTTGGTAAAACAAAGAGTGTTCACAAGATGTTGCATGTGATGTCTTAACATAAGATATCCTATGTAGGATTGTTTCAGGATGTCATACACGATGTCATGACATCTGATATTATGTACCTGCTGGAAATTATAAATGGAATTATGCAGGATTGTTCCAGGATGTCAGACCCGATGTCATGACATCCTGTACACAGAACATTCAGGGTGAATGTTATGTGTTATGTGATTGTGCATTTAATGGAAATCTATGTATGATTGAAGATCTGATTTGCAGGCGCATTCAATCATTAATTACAACCTGATTTACTTATTTTCCAAGGAGATCTAACCAGCTGTTATGAGAAGATTTAATTGGAAAATAGTTTTAGGGTTTTCAAGATGTCCAAGCCCAACTGAATGCTTCTATAAATAGGACATGGAAAACCTGATTTGATACACAACCAATACATAGCGAAATATTGAGAGAGAGCAAGGGTTTGTGTCTTGTTTAGTCGTGTGACTTGTAAGCCATTCAATTCATCCATAGATGATTGAATTGGTCTGATTTGTGAGTTGTAATTTGTCACTCTAAGCTTGTAAGCAAGAGTGTGTGTCTACTTGATTGAAGTTGTTAAGCAAGATCAAGTGTGTATCTACTTGATTGAAACTGCTAAGTAAAATCAAGTGTGTGTTATTGAAGAGTGTCTTCTTTTCATAAGTAATTGTTGTTTAAAATCACAGGGGTGATTGAGGGGGAATGAGTGGGTTCTCATATCTAAGAGTGCTTAGGTAGAAATCGCACGGGTAGAGATTAGGTGAAAAAGACTGTAACTTGTTGAAGTGTACTGAGAGTCTTTGAACTGATTCTATTTAGTGGATTTCCTTCCTGGCTTGGTAGCCCATGATGCGTGCTTTTCGCAAGTATACGAACGCGTCAGAGTAATATAAAAGATTGTCGAATCCACAGAGACCAAGTGTCAATCTATCATTATCTATTGTTATGGTGTTTATTAAAGGCAATCGAAATAGGTGTTTTTGGAGTGTGAAATGAAAAGTAAAGTGTTGAAATAAAGATATAATTGATAAAGACAGGGTCGAATGTAATTCACGTAATTAATTAATAATCCAAGTACTTGCTAGTAGAGCTACTTATGGGCAGTGTTTCCTACTTTGAAAAGAACTAATTTAACAGGAACTGTCGCTTTCGCGTATTCAGAACTGAGTTGTACTCCCTAATCAAACCCTCTTATTGTCACTTATAAAAAGGCACGCATTGCGTTAGAGTAGTAAACCTATTTTTAAGAAATATAGTATCTTGACTAAGTTGAAAAGTATTATAACCTGGATTTCTTAACCAAAAGAGGTTCTCACGATCCAGACTCTAAACTTATAAACGCGTCCAAAAATAGTTTTAAAATCTCTTTTCTTCTTTATGTTAAAAACTCCTAATGAACTAGACAAAGCGCTTTCGCTGTTTTTGAAATAGTTAAAAATAATTAAGCTTAAAAAGACGTTGGACGGCTTTCGATCTTACCCAACGGAATTGAAGTGCGGGAAAGCTTAAGTTGAAAGTTAAAATAGCCCTTAAGTGTTTCTACGAACAATTGTACGGATTACTGGTTCTACTGGCATAATAAATGGCATGTAATTTTTTATTTGTCCTTTGTCCTAGAACGGCTCCAACTGCATAATCACTAGCATCGCACATTATCTCAAAAGGTTCTGACCAATCAGGTGGTTTCATAATGGGTGTAGATACTAACGCTTGTTTTAAAATATTAAATGCGTCTTTACATTTTTCATCAAAAATGAATTCAGCATCTTTCATTAAAAGTCCAGTTAAAGGTTTAGTTATTTTGGAGAAGTCCTTAATAAAACGCCGGTAGAATCCAGCGTGTCCAAGAAAGCTTCGGACTTCTCTGATGGTTTTTGGGGGTTTTAGGTTTTCTATAACTTCTATTTTAGCTTTATCTACCTCTATACCTTTTTCGGAAACTATATGTCCTAAAACTATTCCTTCGGTTACCATGAAATGACATTTTTCCCAGTTTAGCACGAGGTTCACCTCCACGCATCTCTCCAGGATTTTCTCAAGGTTAGCAAGAAAATTATGGAAGTCAAATTCGCAAACCGAGAAATCATCCATAAACACTTCCATGATACCATCTAGGTAATCTGCGAAGATTGACATCATGCAGCGTCGGAAAGTAGCTGGGGCATTACAGAGGCCGAACGGCATTCGTCTGTAGGCAAAAGTTCCATAAGGGCATGTAAAGGTAGTTTTTTCTTGATCTTCGGGGTGGATAGGTATTTGGAAGAATCCAGAGTATCCATCCAGATAGCAGAAGTAAGAGTGTCTGGCTAGACGCTCCAACATCTGGTCAATAAATGGTAAAGGGAAATGATCCTTCCTAGTTGCTTTATTTAATTTTCTATAATCTATACACATCCGCCATCCTTCTTCTAAACGTTTTGCTACATGTTCGCCTTTATCGTTTTGCATGACTGTGATGCCTCCCTTTTTAGGTACTACATGCACAGGGCTCACCCACTTACTATCCGAGATCTGGTAGATGATACCTGCCTCAAGTAACTTAAGAACTTCCTTTTTAACAACATCACTCATTATAGGGTTTATTCTTCTCTGATGTCCCCTAGAGGGTTTTGAATCTTCTTCGAGCGAAATCCGATGCATGCATACGGATGGGCTTATACCTTTCAGATCAGAGATATTATATCCTAAGGCTGAGGGATATCTTTGTAAAACGTCTAAAAGTTGGTTTGTTTCCTCTTGGCTCAAGGTAGCACTAACTATAACTGGACGGTTCATCTTTTCATCGAGGAACTCATATCTCAGGTTCTTAGGTAGTTCCTTAAGTTCTAAGGTTGGTTTCTTAGGGCATGGCATAGGATCTAGGGTAAGGGATAAACATTCGTAAAGGTTATCATCGATGTAGGGTTTCTTAAAGCCATCATCTTCTCTTATGAGAGTTGATGGTAACTTAATTGTTTTTATAATTTCTTTTTGTTCTAATTCTCTAACACATTCATCAATGATATCTAAGGCATAACTCGAGTCTCCCATCACAGGTGCCATAAGAAATTTCGAAAGTATAAATTCTATTTTCTCGTCACCTACCTCAAATGTCAACTTTCCTTTCTTGACATATATTATGGCTCCTGCAGTCGATAAGAATGGTCTACCTAGAAGGATTGGTATATCATTGTCCTCTTTGATGTCCATGACAACAAAATCAGTAGGGATAAATAACTGACCTATCCTAACAGGAACATCTTCTAAAATGCCTATCGGATATTTAACAGATCTATCGGCTAATTGAAGTGACATCTTAGTGGGTTGTAATTCTCCTAAGTTTAACCTCTCGCAAACCGCTAAAGGCATTAGGCTTACACTAGCTCCTAAGTCTAGAAAATCCTTTTCGATGACATGATTACCCAAAAGGCAAGGAATGGAGAAATTTCTAGGATCTTTGTCTTTCTTTGCTAATTTGTCCTCGGAAATAGCATTACATTCCAAAGGCTTTGGATCGTCAAGTCTACGTTTGTTGGTAAGGATGTCTTTGAGAAACTTTGCATAAGAAGGTATTTGGGTGATGGCTTCTGTGAAAGGGATTTCTACATGAAGTTTTTCTATAACTTTAATAAATTTTTGATACTGTTTATTGATCTGGGTTTGTTTGAGTCTTTGCGGATATGGTATAGGTGGTTTATATGGAAGGGGTGGTACATAAGTTTTATCTTTAGGTTCTTCTCATTTCTCTCGACCTTCCTGGTTTTCAGATTCCTCTGGTTCCTTTACTTCGTCCGGGGGTTTGGTACATTCCTTGGAAGTTTCGGGTTCACTCAATCTAGGGTTTGGTGGCTCATCATAAGCGTTCCCACTTCGTAGGGTAATGGCATTGGCTTGTCCTCTCGGATTTTGTTGAGGTTGTCCAGGGAACTGTCCTCCAGGTGTGGTCTGAGGGGCTTGGTTTAAAGCTACCTGAGAGATCTGGGTTTCAAGCATCTTGGTATGAGTAACTATTTGGTCAACCTTGGTTTCTAACTGAGTAATCAATTCGTTAACATGAATGTTTTGGTTCATGAACTCCTTGTTTTGTTGGGTTTGAGCGGTGATAAAATTTTCCATACTTTTCTCAAGGCTCGGCTTTGGTGGTACAGGTTGTATAGGTTGATTTGATCTTGGGGCTTGATAACTAGGTCTCGGAGGTGCATTATTTTGAATAGGGTTATTATTTTTATAGGAGAAGTTCGGATGATTCCTCCATCCAGGGTTATAGGTATTAGAGTATGGGTGTAGTTCACTTGCTCAAAGTGGGTTTCGTTTAATAGACTGCATTCTGCAGATTGGTGTCCTTTGGTTCCACATATCTCACAATCCGACGAAACTGCGGCTACAGTATTCGGGTTTATGCACATATGCTCGACTTTGAGGGCTAATGCGTCCATCTTAGCTTGCATCATGTCTATAGAGCTTAGTTCATGCACTCCTCCTTGGGCTTCCTTCTTCTCAACTGTCGCTCGTTCGACTCCCCATGATTGATGGTTTTGAGCCATATCTTCGATGAGGGCACTAGCTTCAGGATAAGGTTTGTTCATCAGAGCACCGCCTGCGGCAGCGTCGATGGTCATCTTTGTGTTGTAATGAAGTCCATTATATAAGGTTTGGATGATTAACCAATTTTCTAAGCCATGATGTGGGCATGCTCGTAACAACTCTTTATATCTCTCCCAAGCTTCGAACAATGATTCTCCTTGGTTTTGGGTAAATCTAGTTATATGGTTTCGAAGAACGGCGGTTTTACTCGGGGGAAAATATCTAGCAAGAAAAACTCTTCTAAGGTTATCCCAAGTCGTAATGGAATTGGGTGGAAGGGAATCTAACCATGATAGGGATTTATCTCTGAGGGAAAAAGGAAATAATCTTAAACGTATTGCCTCAGGAGAAGCTCCATTGGTTTTAAAAGTGTCTGCTAATTGAAGAAATATTTTTAAATGTTGGTTTGGGTTCTCAGTAGCGAGACTTGCGAATTGTCTCTGTTGCACTAGTTGTAACAGAGATGGTTTAAGTTCAAAATTATTAGCTGGGATGGTTGGGTTTACTATACTAGAACTAGGTTCTTCATTAGATGGTTGAGCGAAATCCTTAAGAGGTCTTTGGTTTTGATCTTCGGCCATAGCTCTCTTAATTCTATGAAGAATAAACGTGCGCGAGCGTAACGTTCAGGTTCCGCCAGAGGGTATACTAAGCTTAAACTTCCGGTGCTGCGAGTTCTTCGCATTGACCGGCGGGAAATAGCCTAAGTCTAAACGATATAACAACAGGAAAATGAAATTTGACGAAATTGGTCCCCGGCAACGGCGCCAAAAACTTGATGCGTGCTTTTCGCAAGTATACGAACGCGTCAGAGTAATATAAAAGATTGTCGAATCCACAGAGACTAAGTGTCAATCTATCGTTATCTATTGTTATGGTGTTTATCAAAGGCAATCGAAATAAGTGTTTTTGGAGTGTGCAATGTAAAGTAAAGTGTTGAAATAAAGATATAATTGATAAAGACAGGGTCGAATGTAATTCACGTAATTAATTGATAATCCAAGTACTTGCTAGTAGAGCTACTTATGGGCAGTGTTTCCTACTTTGAAAAGAACTAATTTAATAGGAACTGTCGCTTTCACGTATTCAGAACCGAGTTGTACTCCCTAATCAAACCCTTTTATTGTCACTTATAAAAAGGCGCACATTGCGTTAGAGTAGTAAACCTATTTTTAAGAAATATAGTATCTTGACTAAGTTGAAAAGTATTATAACCTGGATTTCTTAACCAAAAGAGGTTCTCACGAACCAGACTCTAAACTTATAAACGCGTCCAAAAATAGTTTTAAAATCTCTTTTCTTCTTTATGTTAAAAACTCCTAATGAACTAGACAAAGCGCTTTCGCTGTTTTTGAAATAGTTAAAAACAATTAAGCTTAAAAAGACGTTGGACGACTTTCGATCTTACCCAACAGAATTGAAGTGTGGGAAAGCTTAAGTTGAAAGTTAAAATAGCCCTTAAGTGTTTCTACGAACAATTGTACGGATTACTGGTTCAATTACGATCCTTACATTCTAACCTTATAAATTTAGCTAGACATGGTAAAGTAAAAGTGCATTAAAATAAATAAAAGTAGTGCGAGTGCGGAAAGTAAATAATTTAAAGCGAGTGCGAGGAAATAAATAATTTAAAGCGAGTGCGAGGAAATAAATAAAAGTAAAGCGAGTGCGAGGAAATAAATAAAGTAAAGCGAGTGCGAGGAAATAAATAAAAGTAAAGCGAGTGCGAGGAAATAAATAAAGTAAAGCGAGTGCGAGGAAATAAATAAAGTAAAGCGAGTGCGGGAAAATAAATAAGATAAAGACAAGTAATAAAAACCTGCTCCAATCGGAGGGTTGAATAAATTGCAAAGCAGAAATGAAAATGGCGGCAGGATTAACTTCCTTCCAAAGTGCTCCAAACTCGATTACAGACTCTATCACAGACTTGATTACACAATTGTGGTAACACTCCAATGCGAAGCGATTACCACTTTATAAAACTGAATATATGCCTAAGTGAAACAAAGTTGCTCTGAGTTTGCCTCTGCTCTAAGTTTGGATGATTGTAAAAGTGAATTCAAGTTTCTATTTATAAGAAATTAAAAAGATGGAAATGACTTGGATGCCCTTCAACTTGAAAATGGAGGGAAACTGTTTTCCTCTTGTGGCGCCCGCCACAAGGCCATGGCGCCCGCCACAAGGCCAAAGTGAGGCGTCTTAGTTGATGTAGTGGAGAACGTGGGAGTTGAGGGAAGTTGAGCTTGGACACGTCATGTCTTGGTCTGTGGCGCCCGCCATTGGGTAGGCCATAAGCACAAAATGCTGAATTTTAGGTTTTTTAGCTCTTTTTCACTCCTTTTCTTGATCGGGACTCCGATTAAAGTAAAAACCTGAAAACAAAGGAAAACATACCAATAACACAACAAAATGATAATAAAACGACTAGAATGCATGTGAAATCGGAGTCGAAAATACGGTAAATTTTAGTGTTATCATCCCCAGACGCAGGTGAGTTGCACCGAACTGGGTTAACAATTACTTGTGTCTCTTGCATTACTATTCTTTATCTTTATCCTGTTTGTTTTACTCAGATATAAGTGTCGTGACATTACCTTCGACATCTCATATCTGATACCAGATTTTCATCACCGAACGCTCTATCTATTTCCTTTCCTTTCCCCATTGTTTTTGCGAGTAATCTTAGATCTAACACCTATTCGAGCGAGAACAATCAAAACGGTTCCCATGGAGTTCCATGGATGTTTGGGGTGTTAATACCTTCCCCTTGCATAACCGACTTCCTTACCCAATATATCTCTTCCCCCGGGTTTTATCTATGTTTTCCCTTCCCTTTAGGGATAAATAAAGTTCGATGGCAACTCTGTTGTATGTTCGAGCGTGCGATACGTTCGGGTATATTTCCGCTAGTTTCAGCTGGCGACTCTGCTGGGGATACTTTGTTACTGGGAGTATTTCCTAGTCGCTAAAAGGTGTCGAGCCTAGTTTAGGTTGTTCCCTCGTTAGTTTAGGTGCCTAACTCATAGTTATACTCACTTTTATTTATTGCGTTCCTTATTCGCTTTATATTATGGATATATCTGTCATATTGTTGTTGGGATGGGTTAGACTACATGAGAGGAAAGCTCTATACCTGAGCTTAGTATACACATATGTTAGACTCGTGGATAGTCGTGTACACCTGCATTTCGTGCGTTGGGGGTCACGAGAACCACACCCAGACTAGATTCACTTGGAAGTACTTTTGTCCTGTGGGTATTCACTACGGCAGGGTATTTTCATTTCGAGTCGATGACTATGAGAGACCTTCTAGCGACCACCTTGGAGCATAGTCCACACCTGTGAGGAGGATATGGGTTTTCATTCCAGGAAACCATAGACTCTACCTACCTTGATACTCATGCTACGTCGAACTTTTGAACTTGCAACATGTGGCACTTACAGATTGTCCAGAACTTGCCAGAGTTCCGAGCTCATGTGACTTATTACCATATCATCATTACATTATCATTCATCATGACCAATTTTTTTGCATATGCATGTCTTTTCCAGGAATCCAAGAGTCCAGTCTATTTACTAAGCAACTGAAGCGAAGCATGAATCCCGAGAGAAAGAGCATCCACAATTACAAGTTTGTGGAACCTCCATTGGCTGTACTGAGAGGACTTGGGGCACGTTTAGACCTGACTCACAAATACGCCTTTAAGGAAGCGTATGGTAACCTACTGGGTATTCTGAACACTAAGGTCAACATCACCGTTGTGCACACCTTGGTGCAGTTCTACGATCCACCACTAAGGTGCTTTACTTTCCAAGATTACCAGCTAGCGCCGACATTGGAAGAGTACTCTCATATTCTGGGTATTAGGATTAAGAACCAAGTGCCCTACATCCGCACTAAGGAGCTTCCTGAATATCGAGAACTTGCTGAAGCTCTGCATATGGTAAAGAAGGAAATAGAATTGAACCTGAAACCAAAGGGTGGAATCCATGGATTCACCTATAAGTTTCTCGTAGACAAAGCTATCACCTTCGCTAAAGCTGGAAGTTGGATGGCCTTCAACGCCCATCTAGCTTTACTCATTTATAGGATTGTCTTGTTTCCGAATATGGAGGAGTTCGTAGACTTGGATGCCATTCATATCTTCTTGACTCAGAACCCGATTCCTACTCTTCTTGTTGATACTTACTATTCCATCCACGTAAGAACCCAGAAGAAGAAAGGGACTATCGTCTGTTGCACCCCTTTACTGTATAGATGGTTTATTTCACATCTACCCAATGAAGGTCCCTTCGTTGAGAACAAAGATAACTTGAAATGGTCCCAGAGGATCATGTCCTTAAAAGCCGAAGACATTCCTTGGTATTCTCGAGTGTATGATGGTGTCTAGCTCATCCTTAATTGTGGGGATTTTCCTAATGTACCTCTTCTTGGTACAAAAGGAGGAATCAACTACAACC
This sequence comes from Lathyrus oleraceus, assembly GCF_024323335.1. Lineage (NCBI taxonomy): Eukaryota > Viridiplantae > Streptophyta > Magnoliopsida > Fabales > Fabaceae > Lathyrus > Lathyrus oleraceus. The sequence continues at coordinate 429,629,052 of NC_066583.1, read as the reverse complement.
CGAGGTTAGCATTGCGACAACTTGGATATCTTATGATGGCCAAACCTGATCTCGAAAGTGTAGAGGGTTTTGTTTCATACGAAGGAGTCGAAGAGCCAGAGTTGATCAAGAAGATTATCAAGGCTTGAGGGTCCATTTATCCTCAAGGAAGAGCAGAGATGAGTAATAAGAACTGTATCGCCAAGGAAGCTTACACCAGTTGGATCAAGAGCAGAGTTAGTGAGGTCTTGTTGCCATTCCCGCCCGAACCATCCATGAACCTCCAATCTCCTGAGCCAGAGAACCAGCCAAATTCTGAGGTGGATGAATTGAAGAAAGTTATCAAGACTCTATAGAAAGAGAATGTCGATCTCAAATATAAGTTTGCTAAGATCTCACTGGAGAAAGAAACCTTGAAATTCAATCTGAATCAGAAGAGAGACCGAGTTCGTCTAGCCGATGATGAGGTACAGACAGAGGTTTTCAAAAGACTCAAAGTGGGTGACACCCTCAAAAGGACTTACGCCAGTCTAACGACCAAAAAGAAGCAGTTAGCCGAAGCCCAATACCGAGCTGGTAAAGCAGAACTAGAACACATGGAGCAAATGAAGAAAATTCAAAGCCTACTAGAAGCTTGTAAGAAAGAGTTGAAGGATGAGAGAAACCGCAAAAAACATCTAGAAGTCACCCTTCGCCAAAACCAGTACGAGCTGAATCAGAGACTAGAAGAGATCCAAGAGCTGAAGGAACGATCACATGGGAACTTGAAAGACAGCAACATGCAGCTGAACAAGCATCCTGAAGACCCCTCCAACCGAGGGAAGACAGTTGTGAACAACATGCCAAGCAAGCTAGATCACAATCCCCCACCTGAAGGGAGTGCAATGTTGGGAAAATGGGGTGTTTGCTTGTCCTCAAAATCTCAAGCTTACTACGAAAAGTTGTTATCCAATTGCTTCTAGTCGCTTGTAATTCACTAGATTGAGGTCTGATAGGACTAATGTGATCTTCTTGTAGCCGATGGGCATTTCCTTGATGTATTTGTATTATGTTTTATTGACATGGAATAAAAGAGTTTCCCGATTATTGGCTTCATAAACTGTCTCTCTTTATTCGCTTCATAATTGCTTATGTTAAATAAACTCGCGGATTCATTGGAATTGTTTTCTTTACAAAAAAAATGATAATGTTGAATGCACATATCAAATCTTTTTGCATACATATATGCATCCACGCATTTACTTGCCAAAAGCTGTCAGAAAACAAAATGCTTACACTCGCCGTTTTGCTGCAGCAACAACGACGACTCGTCATTCGTACTACACACGTTCCAGCAAATTCAGAATCATGGCAGAATACGAAGCTGACAACGCTATTGTCTGTGAATCCCTTGCCCAGGTGTAAGGAGAAATGAACTTGTTCAGGGGGAAACATGGAGACCATCCTCGAGATCCTCCAGTCTCAGATGAACCCTGCCTCTGCTACTGCCAACGTCACCCGTGCTACTGGGGTGACCGTTCCTGATACCACTGTTGGCATTACCGTCGACCCTTCGGCGGAAATTGTGGTTCCTAACCATCAGGTGGTCCCTATGGACCCTACTAGGCTTGTTGCTGCCTACCCGTGGGGAATGCCCTCACATCTTGCTGCTAGCCTCTCCAGTGGGGGAACGTTCTTCCCTCACCCAACTCTTGCTGCTGATGCTGGAAACGCTTGTTTCCCTTGGGTTCTCCCCACTCTCCAAACTACCCTGGTCATTGCTGATGATCCGGATGACAACTAGGGTCAGGTCCCTGATGACCTCCCTAACGATGAAGAAGACTACCGAGGCCCGCGCCTCCACTTTCAACTTCCCAGTCAGACTGCTCAAGCTGCGAGCACCGGTCAGGTCCTAGCCGTCCCTTTTGGCTACCCATGGGCAAACTCTGTGCCCATGATGATGAACCATGCATCCCAGTACATGCAGACAGGGGCACCTCAGGCCCCCAATGCTCAACCTGGAATGCAATACTTTCAACCTGCTACTGCCACTCAGACCGTGCCACCAGGTTTCTCCTACCCACCAATGTGGTTCAACCCGAACATGCCCGCACCAATCGCTCCCGAAGCCTCTCGACCGACCAGTCAGTCCGCTCCTCCCGCTGTTGATCCAGCTAGACCTGCGGATTACCAGCTCTTGGACGACAGAATAAGGGCCACTAAGGGCTTCTCTTCTTTTGGCATAGATGCTCGAGACCTCTGTCTGGTCCCGAACATGGTGTTGCCCCAAAAATTCAATGTGCCTGACCTACCCAAATACAAAGGCCTTAGCTGTCCCCGTAGTCACCTCACTATGTACTGCAGGAAGATGGCTTCACACATTGATAACGACAACCTCTTGATTCATTGCTTCCAAGATAGTCTGACTGGGGCTTCCTTGGACTGGTACATGAGTTTGGAGCGCTCGAAGATCCAGTCATGGAGAGATCTCTCTGAGGCATTCTTGAAACAGTACAAGTACAACCTTGACATGGCTCCAACAAGGCTTCAATTACAGAATGAGTCACAAAGATCTAATTAAACCTTCAAGGAGTATGCTCAGCGTTGGCGCGAAATGGCGTCTAGGGTTCAGCCAACATTATCTGACAATGAGTTGGTCGATATCTTCATGGGTACGCTGCAAGGGCTGTAATTTGAAAATATGATTGGCAAATCATCAACAAATTTCGCTGACATGGTTACTATTGGGGAACGTGTTGAGAGTGGGCTGAAATCTGGGAAAACAATAGAAACGACCACACAGCAGACAATCAACAAGAGGCCGCATGGGGGCTTCGCTAAAAAGAAGGAGGGGGAGGCAAATGCTGTCATGGCGAAGGCTCGCCCCCGATATCAGGTTCCGATGGCCCCTATGTCGTACTATCCATATTCGTATGTCGCCGCAGCTCAATACCAACAACCGCCTTTCCAGTATCAACCACAGAGAAGCAATCAACAATCAACTCCTACTTAGAAAGATCATAATCGACAATACAACCGTGACAATAGAGGGCAGAGTCAGGGGCAGAATAATAGAGGAAATTATGGCAGACGCGCTCAGTATGACAAGATCTCAGTACCATATACTGACTTGGTACCATATTTGGTCCATGTGGGGGCTATCGTGCCAAAAGAAATCCCTCAGGCCGTGCCGCCTTACCATTATAAACATAACCTCCAACGCCTCATGCGCCTAACACACCGGCCATGTGGGACATTCCACCGAAGGCTGCTGGCTGTTAAAGTACAAAATACAAGACTTGATTGATAGGAAGATCTTGACCTTCTCGGAGGAAAATATGAATGTAAAGACGAACCCCCTACCTAATCATGATGGTCCTACGGTCAGTGTCGTCATTGAAGAAGAATCCGCAGAACATGTGAAGCGGGTTGATGAGGTGAAAACTCTGTTATCCGTTGTGTTGAGAAAACTTGAAGAGTTTGGGTTTCTAGAAGGAGTGCATAATGATTGCTCAATGTGCGAGTCTGATCCAGATGGTTGCAAGTGTAAGACCCCAATTTAGACCCTAAGATCCCTCATGGCATCATAATATTGCATTTGCATTGCCTCAAGGATCTTTAGCATCTTGGTTCCCTTTGCCTTTGGGTGGGACTCCTTGTGATTGGTTTGAGATCACCAAGCATGCTTGAATTATACATCATTGTTTCTCTTACTTTTGTTTACTAACCAAAAGCACAAAAATGTGTCACTAACATCTTTTGTTTGAAGCTTGAGTATCATCCAAGACACTTTGTGGGTTCTATTTAGATGATCAGTCAACACAAGGGAATGGCTTGAGATACTTCCAACAGGTTCAAATGGGGTCTATTCGTCAGTCAAAATGTTAATCTTGAAGGAGCAAAAGTTTGTTCATGAGCTGTCATGCTCGCTAGGCGAGCAGAATGGGTCGCCTAACGAGTCCCAAGAAAAGCCACCAGAATCACCTACGCTCAGAGGAATTTCTTGAACTGTCATGCTCGCTAGGCGAAGCCCACGTGTTTAAAAAAAAAAGAAAAACGAAAATAAAATAAAAAAATAAATAAATAAATAAATAAAATATAACAGAAAAATTTTGGACTTTGGCCTCTCTCATTTGAGCCCATAGGTCCACAAAAATCAGGTTATAAATTCAGAGTTTTAGTGAAACAAAAGGAATTCTATTCCTATTACCCTGGCAGGGAAAAAGATAGTGAGAGAAGAGCTAACAGAGTTCAGAGCAACCTCCAGAGATTGAAGGGAACTCATCGGCAAAGAACCAATTCCCTCTCATATAAACCCTCAGATTGCTTTGCAAACCCAACCGGGCAATTCAATTTCATTCGATCTCTCCAGTCAGGTTTTCCTTATTCCCATTACTTTATGCTTTTAATTTGAATGCTTTGAATGTATGAGGTATTATGGGTGAATTTGATACCCTTTTGATGCATGTGTTTGACAAGAGGTTTAGGCCTCCTACCCTTGGTTTCTTTTTGTGAGCTTTTTGTGAATTTTAATGGCATGATTCATGTGGTTACATTTTAATTTGGGGGCAACTCTTGATTACCCTATCTTGTTTCTCTAACATGTTTGTTGAGTCTTGTTTTGTGAGGGCTCATATGATTCTTGCAGAGATGGCTTGCCTGGTGTTCCACTTTATTTGTGGGATACCACCTGGAGGTTTATTCCGATTACCTGTACTGACTCACTTTCTTTATTTGTGGGTTTTGCCGACTTTTCATGCTTGTTGTATTGTATTTGTTTTGTGACATATTTTTGTGCAATTTGGGATTACTGTATTGTATGTAATGATTGAATTGCTTGATATTAATTCCTTGTATGTTTGGTGATCTTTGTGAGATGAGTTCTATACCCGGACTCGAGTGCACTTAGGATAGGAGAATGGCGTAGTCTTGTTGACTTGTGTGGAGTTATTCCTTAGCAAGTTGACTTGCAAGTCCATTCACTTGGTGGAGGTTATATTGGGATCAATAATGTCATACAAGTAAGTTGTGGTCAGACATTACTCTTTCCAATATAGACCTTAGAAGCCAAGGACCTTAGTTTACCAAACCCATCTTGGCCTATTCTTAGGATGTAGTGCGAAAGTCGTTCAAGTGTAAGATTTGATACGATTGTTACGCGATACTACACTCATAAGAGTCTCTCTTGAGAATATTTTCGGAATATGAGTAGTCGTTTCTCCAATAATATCTGAAAGATGGGATGATGACTATGGGAACCTCTTGTAGAACATGTTTGACAGGTTTAAACCCTAGTACACTCCCTTTTGGGTGGTTCTTAACCTAACTCCATGCTCGTAACTTACAACAAACCCTTGATTCATGGTTGGATATGAATCCTTAATATCAATGGAACTTGGGTGTTGATAAGGTGTAAACCATAATCCACCAAAATGGATGATTGATATTAAGGATAACATGATCCATCCCATGACCTTTGTTTGGTGTGCTTTGCTTGATCCTTGAGTGTGATTGTTGCATTCATGCATTCATGCACCCATTTGCATTCATATCATCAAAATAATAAGAAAATTTTCAAGGAACTTAAGGGGTTTATTTGCAAAAAATTTAGACATGGAAAGACAAAGAAGGAATACAAAGAAGTACAGCTTCAGGCAACCAGATTTGAAAGAGTTAAGGAATCTGACATCCTATGTATTAGATCCTTTGGGTTTTAAGGCTCGTTTTGGGAAGCTTCTTCCTCTTCTGACTACTCAGGTGGATGAAGGATTGATGAGTGTATTGGTGCAGTTTTATGATCCCTTATACCGTTGCTTCACGTTTCCGGATTTCCAGCTTTTGTCTACCCTTGAGGAGTATGCTTACCTTGTGGGTATACCTATTCTAGACCAGTTGCCGTTCAGTAGCTTGGAGAGTATTCCTACTTCTCAAGAGATAGATGACATGTTACACCAAAGGTGGAATTCAAGGTCTCCCTTCTGAGTTCCTCATTGCTCAAGCTACTATATATGGGAAGGCCATGAGTGAGGATTCCTTTGAAGCCATATTTGTACTTCTCATCTATGGATTGGTATTGTTCCCCAACATCGACAAGTTTGTGGATGTGAACGCTATTAGGATCTTCTCTACTCTTAATCCCGTTCCGACTCTGTTGGGCGATACCTACTTCGCTTTGCATATGAGGAATGCAAAGGGTGGTGGCGCCATTGTGTGTTGTTTGCCTCTGTTGTATAAGTGGTTTATTTCTCACTTACCTCAGACGGTCGCTTTCAAGGAGAACAAAGAATGTCTACGGTGGTCCACGAGACTTATGTCTCTCACTAATGATGATATCTCTTGGTATAACCATGTGTATGATGGTGTGCGGATTATTGACTCTTGTGGCGAATTCTCCAATGTACCTCTTCTTGGTACATGTGGTGGGATTAACTACAATCCTGTTTTGGAACGTCGGCAGCTTGGGTTCCCCTTAAAGGATGACCCCAATAACATTCTGTTAGAGGGTGTATTCTTTCAGGATTGTAAAGATCCCCAAGGCTTGAAAGCTAGGATGGTTCGCGCTTGGCACAAGATTCATAGGAAAGGAAGGAAAGAGTTGGGTCCTAAGAATTGCATCGCTTTGGAGCCTTACACTGTTTGGGTTAGGAAGAGGGCGTCTGAGTATCTCATGCCTTACGAGTATCCGAGACCTACACCTATGATTATGGTTGGGCCTTCAAGCCTCTCTAATCAAGGAGTAGAGGAGTTGAGAGACGAAGACTATTCAAGTGCCTGGATCCGTGAACGTGAAGAGTTGCTCCAGCAGATTAAGGAGAAGGATGTGTTGATTGAGTTTCTTGAGCATCAGGTTATTGATGACCCTGACGATGTATGGACTTCTCTACTTCCTCAGTCTTCTAAGTTCTGGAAGAGGAGGTATGATCGACTCGCCAAAGAGAAGGCCGATATGGAGGCAGCCTACGAGAGGGAGGTGAAGAGGCTTCGCGCATCTTATCTTTCTGTGTCCCGAGCTTTAGATGATTGTTTCTAGGGATCCATAAGACGATTATTTTCCTTTTCTCTTGTATATGATTGACGTTGCTGCACTTCTTTTCCCTGATATTATTTGATGAGATATTTCCATATGTGATAAAATGCTTAATATTTCCAGAATTTGCAAATAAAACTCTAAAGTTCCTTTGAAATAAAAAACAAATCATATGCACAAACATTGCATGCATCATATGCATAAACAGGTTTTGTTTTCGGTCCCTTGCCCTGTGGTCTAACTTTGTGTCCTTTATTTATTTTGAAGACAAGCTGACTCACCGGTACTACACTAGAGCCAACATTTCAAGACTGATGGATCACTTAGAGCAAGAGAACCGTGAGCTGAAAGAGGAAGTGGCCAGATTGACTTCCCTAATGGAGTCACTCATGGCTGCCCAGAGCCAGTCTTCTCCGACACCTTCAACTCCTCCCCAGAGGACAGTTATCTCCGAGATTGTCTCCTCTATTGTGCCCGCTGCCAGCGCACACTTTGTTCCAACAGCCATGCCAACTCGGTTCCCGTGGGGGATGCCTCCCAATTTCATTCCTGAGGGTCCTGTTCCCACCTTTGCTTCTCTGTCGGCATCTAGCCCGGTCCTTGCCGCTCCTCCTCCTATCATGCATACTTTGCCCAGGGTAGACGACACCATCTATCATTCTGAGCCGTCTGAGGGTCCAAATGTTTATGAGAAGATGGATGCAATGAACGATCAATTTCTTGAGCTTCGCAAGGAATTGAAGACTCTTAGAGGAAAGGATCTTTTCGGCAAGTCTGTTGCCGAACTCTGCTTGGTTCCAAATGTGAAGATCCCTGTGAATTTCAAGGTCCCTGATTTTGAAAAGTACAAAGGAAATACTTGTCCTCTCAGCCACCTGGTCATGTATGCCAGGAAGATGTCAACTCAGACCGATAATGACCAACTACTCATCCACTACTTTCAGGACAGTCTGTCCGGTGCCGCTTTGCGTTGGTACATGGGTTTAGACAGCGCGAACATCCGATCCTTCAATGATCTCGGCGAAGCCTTCGTCAAGCAGTACAAGTACAACGTGGATATGGCTCCCGATAGAGATCAATTGAGAGCCATGTCCCAGAAGGATAAAGAAACATTTAAGGAGTACGCCCAGAGGTGGCGAGAGGTGGCAGCACAGATCGTGCCTCCGCTAGAAGAGAAAGAGATGACTAAGATATTTTTGAAGACTTTAAGTTCTTTTTATTATGAGCGGATGATTACTAGCGCTCCTTCTGACTTCACCGAGATGGTAAATATGGGGATGCGTCTAGAAGAAGGGGTCCGTGAAGGACGGTTAACCAGAGAAGAAGGCACTTCTGCCAAACGTTACGGGGCGTTTGCAAAGAAGAAAGATGGAGAGGCACATGCTGTGGTCTCCCATGAGAAACCAAGAAGACCCTTTGTGAGGAGGAAGACTGTGCGTCCCGCCAGTAACCAGCACCAGGTGGCTCATATAGCACCTGTTTTCAGAGACAATCAACAATATTAGCAACATAGTAACAATCAGCAACCACATCCGCAATATCAGCAACAACAGCACCGACCGCAGCAGCAGGCCTACCAGCCTCGAAACAGTAATCAAACCAGCACGAGTTACGAGAGAAAAAGGGTCACCTTCGATCCTATTCCTATGACGTACGCAGAGTTATATCCCTCTTTGATAGAAAGGAAGCTGATTACTCCGAGAGACCCACCGGCTATACCTGCTAACCCCCAGTGGTGGTATAAGCCTGAGTTACATTGTGTTTACCATTCTGGTGCTCCCGGCCATGACGTGGAGAATTGTTACCCTTTGAAGACCAAGGTTCAAGACCTTGTGAGGTGTGGTATTTTATGTTTTGAGGACGTAGGCCCTAATGTGAAGAAGAACCCATTGCCCGAACATGGGAAATCTGTCAACATGGTCCAGGGTTGCCCTGGAAAATACAAGGTCAAATATGTCAGTCATATTCAACAGTCTCTGGTCTAGATGCATCGTTTGTTGTGTGACTACAGTCATTATGAGCAGGACCATGATAGATGCCGAGTCTGCTCTGTTAACCGATTGGGTTGTTGCCAGGTGCGCAAGGATGTTCAGGAAATGCTGGACGAAGGAGTCATTGAGATCCTTCAAAACAGGAATGTTGATGAAAATGAGCCTGAGGTCAATGTGATCTCGCCAGTGTTCCGGATACCCGAGCCTGTTATCATTAAGTACAATGGTAGCAAGCAGAAGGCTTCTCCCGCTCTGATCATTAAGCTTGCTGGTCCTGTGCCTTACTCTTCTGAAAAGGCAATTCCCTATCGCTACAACGCCGTAGCAGTAGAGAATGGGAAAGAGGTGTCCTTGCCCTCTTCTTCTGTTGTGAATATTGCCGATGTTAGCGGTTTGACCCGTAGTGGCTGTGTATTTTCAGCACCGCCGAAGCCTCAAGTTAATGCTGATTTTGTTGAACGCTCGATCGGGAACACTATGAATTCTCCGAATCCGGCACTTGCTGTTAAGCCCTCCTCCGTACTGAAAACTCCTACTTCTGTTGGCCCGAGTGGCAATGTGAAAGAAGACTGTGATGAGATGCTGAGACTCATCAAAAGGAGCGAGTACAATGTTGTAGACCAACTTCTACAAACGCCATCCAAAATATTTGTGTTATCCTTACTCTTAAATTCAGAACCACACCGAGAGGCTCTGCAGAAGGTGTTGGATGTGGCATATGTAGATCACGATGTCACTTTGGAGCAATTCGATAGCATTGTTGCAAACATTACTGCTTGCAACAACCTGAGCTTTTGTGACTTTGATCTCTCTGAGGAGAGAAGAGACCACAACTTGGCTTTACACATATCTATGAATTACAAAGACGATGCCATGTCCAATGTGCTAGTGGACACCGGGTCATCATTGAACATATTGCCAAAGTCCACTCTCTCAAAGCTATCATATCAAGGGCCTCCCATGAGGCAGAATGGAGTAGTTGTGAAGGCTTTCGATGGGTCTCGCAAAACTGTGATTGGGGAAGTTGATCTCCCAATCAAGATTGGACCAAGTGATTTTCAGATTACCTTCCAAGTTATGGACATTCACCCATCGTATAGTTGTCTCTTAGGTAGACCATGGATTCACGAGGCAGGCGCCGTGACGTCCACCCTACACCAGAAATTGAAATTCGTGAAAAACAAGAAGCTGGTGGTGGTAGGGGGAGAAAGGGCTCTCCTGGTTAGCCATTTGTCTTCCTTCTCTTATATAGATGCTGAGGTTGAAATTGGAACTCCTTTCCAAGCTTTATCTATAGCTGAGCCTATTGAGAAGAGAACTCCTTCATTTGCTTCCTACAAAGATGCAAAGTTGGCCATTGAGCGTGGTGCAACCACTGGTTTAGGAAAAATGATTGAGTTAGAAGACAACGAGTCCCGGGCTGGCATAGGTTTTTCTTCTGGTACTTTCAACAAGCAAGGGTTATTCAAGAGTGGAGGTTTCATCCACACTAGTCTAGATGAGGAGGCTGCTGCCGTTTTAGAAGAAGATACAAAGGATTCTGGCAATTTCATCATCCCTGGAGGGGTATGCAACAATTGGGTCGCTGTGGATATTCCAACAGTTGTCCATAAGTCAACATAATGATCACTTTGTTTAAAAACCCTTCTCCCATGCCAAAAGGAGGAGTGATGATATTGATGGCGCATAAATACAATGATATTTTCATTCAATAAATTCATGTTAAATGTTTGTTTTTCCATTTATTTTCCCTTTTTGCCTTTGCATGAAATTGGTGATCACATAAAACCCTAAAAAAATAGAATAAAATCGATCTTTTTCATATGCATAATGATTTGCCTTGTTTGATTTCTAAAAGCTTTTCATATCCAAAATCATTATATAGGTTGATTTCTAAACCCATTGAACATAATGACCAAACACCATCTCCCAATTTTGAATTCCCTGTATTTGAGGCAGAGGAAGATGATGTTGAAGAGATTCCTGATGAGATCACCCGGCTACTTGAGCATGAAGAGAAGATCATTCAGCCGCATCTTAAGAATCTGGAAACAGTCAACTTGGGGTCTGAAGATTGTGTGCGAGAGGTAAAGATTGGGGCACTTCTGGAAGAATCTGTTAAGAAGGGGTTGATTAAGTTGCTACGAGAATATGTTGACGTCTTTGCCTGGTCATATGAAGACATGCCTGGTCTAGATACTGATATTGTGCAACATTTCCTACCTTTAAAGCTTGAAGGCATGCCTGTGAAGCAGAAACTCAGAAGAACTCATCCTGATATGGCAATGAAGATCAAAGAGGAAGTTCAGAAGCAAATCGATGCGGGGTTCCTGGTGACTTCTATATATCCTCAATGGGTGGCCAATATTGTGCCTGTGCCTAAGAAAGATGGAAAAGTCCGAATATGTGTGGACTATAGAGACTTGAATAAAGCTAGTCCGAAAGATGATTTCCCTCTACCACATATTGATATGTTGGTAGACAATACAGCTAAATTCAAAGTCTTCTCGTTTATGGATGGATTTTCCGGATATAATCAGATTAAAATGGCACCCGAGGATATGGAGAAGACAACATTCATCACACCTTGGGGAACATTCTGTTATCGAGTGATGCCCTTCGGTTTGAAGAACGCCGGAGCCACGTATCAACGAGCTATGACCACCTTGTTTCATGATATGATACACAAGGAGATTGAGGTATATGTTGACGATATGATTGCTAAGTCAAGAACGGAAGTTGAACATGTAGAGCATTTGTTGAAGCTTTTCCAGCGTTTGAGGAAATATAAGCTTCGTCTGAATCCCAACAAGTGTACATTTGGAGTCTGTTCTGGCAAGTTATTGGGCTTCATTGTAAGTGAAAGAGGTATTGAGGTTGATCCTGCAAAGGTCAAAGCAATACAAGAGATGCCTGCGCCCAAAACTGAGAAGCAAGTCCGAGGTTTTCTTGGCCGCTTGAATTATATCTCCAGATTCATATCCCACATGACTGCCACATGTGCGCCTATATTCAAGCTCCTTCGGAAAGATCAGTCCCATGATTGGACCGAGGATTGCCAGAAAGCTTTCGGCAGTATTAAAAGAATATTTGTCTGAGCCTCCGATCTTGTCTCCTCCTGTAGAAGGAAGACCATTGATCATGTATTTGACTGTTCTTGAAGACTCGATGGGTTGTGTCCTTGGTCAGCAAGACGAATCAGGGAAGAAGGAGTATGCTATTTACTACCTGAGTAAGAAGTTCACCGATTGTGAGTCTCGTTATTCAATGCTTGAGAAGACATGATGTGCTTTGGTTTGGGCCGCTAAGCGCTTACGTCAATATATGTTGAACCATACCACTTGGTTGATATCCAGAATGGACCCAATCAAGTATATATTTGAGAAGCCTGCTTTAACAAGGAGAATTGCCCGTTGGCAGATGTTGTTATCTGAGTATGATATTGAGTATCGAGCTCAGAAGGCTATTAAAGGTAGTATCTTGGCTGACCATTTGGCACATCAGCCTATTGAAGATTATCAGTCAGTTCAGTATGACTTCCCAGATGAGGAAATTTTGTATTTGAAAGTAAAAGATTGCGATGAGCCTACACTTGATGAAGGGCCAGAGCCTGGTTCCAGATGGAGTATGGTGCTTGATGGCGCTGTAAATCAGTATGGAAATGATATTGGGGCCGTGATTATTACTCCTCAGGGCATGCATATTCCTTTTACAGAAAGGCTAACTTTCAAATGCACGAATAATATGGCTGAGTATGAGGCCTGTATTATGGGATTGGAGGAATGTATTGATCTAAGGATCAAGCATCTTGATGTATATGGTGATTCGGCCCTCGTTGTTAATCAGATTAAGGGTGAGTGGGAAACGAATCAGCCTGGTCTCATTCCATATAGAGATTATGCGAGGAGGATTTCAACGTTCTTTACTGAGGTTGACTTCCATCATATTTCTCGAGATGAGAACCGGATGGCAGATGCCCTTGCTACACTTGCTTCAATGATTGTGGTCAAACTTTGGAATGAAGTTCCCAATATTACCGTGATGCGCTTGGATAGGCCAGCTCATGTGTTTGTGGTAGAGGAAGTAAAAGATGACAAACCATGGTATTATGATATCAAGTGTTTCCTTCAGAACCAGGTTTATCTGCCTGGGGCGTCTGTGAAAGATAGGAAGACTTTGAGGAGATTGTCAGGCAGTTTCTACCTCAATGGCGAAGTGCTTTACAAAAGAAATTTTGACATAGTTCTACTCAGATGCGTGGATAGACACGAAGCAGACCTGTTGATGACTGAGGTCCACGAGGGTTCATTTGGTACTCATTCCAATGGACATGCCATGGCTAGAAAGATGTTGAGAGCAGGCTACTATTGGCTGACAATGGAGTCTGACTGCTGCAAATTTGTGAAGAAATGCCACAAGTGTCAAATTTATGCTGATAAGATTCATATTCCCCCGACACTTTTGAATGTGATCTCATCACCATGGCCTTTCTCCATGTGGGGAATTGACATGATTGGCATGATAGAGCCGAAAGCGTCCAATGGACACAGATTTATTCTCGTAGCAATTGATTACTTCACCAAGTGGGTTGAAGCGGCGTCGTATGCAAATGTGACCAGGCAGGTGGTCGTGAAGTTTATCAAGAATCAACTCATATGTCGATATGGTGTGCCAGATAAGATCATTACTGATAATGGATCTAACTTGAACAACAAAATGATGAAAGAGCTGTGTAGCGAGTTTAAGATTGCACATCATAATTCTTCTCCTTACAGACCCAAGATGAATGAGGCTGTTGAAGCTGCTAACAAGAATATCAAGAAAATTATCCAGAAGATGGTTGTTACCATTCGCTTTGCATGGCTATCGTACATCTGTCCGCACTTCAACAGGGGCAACCCCTTTCTCTCTTGTTTATGGCATGGAGGCTGTACTCCCAGTAGAGGTGGAGATCCCATCAATGAGAGTCTTGATGAAAGCCAAGTTGACTGATGCTGAATGGGTTCAGAGTCGTTATGACCAGCTAAACTTGATTGAAGAGAAGAGATTGACTGCCATGTGCCATGGTCAGTTATATCAGCAGAGAATGAAGAAAGCTTTTGATAAGAAGGTCAAGCCTCGTGTGTTCCGAGAAGGTGACCTTGTGCTCAAGAAAGTCTTGTCTTTCGCGCCCGATTCCAGGGGCAAGTGGACTCCAAACTATGAGGGTTCATGTGTTGTTAAGAGAGCCTTTTCAGGCGGTGCTTTGATACTTACAACTATGGATGGGGAGGATTTCACTCGTCCTGTGAATTCAGATGCAGTCAAGAAATACTTCGCCTAAAAATAAAAACGGAATAGCTCGCTAAGTTGAAAACCCGAAAGGGCGGCTTAGGCAAAAATGAGCGTCTCGGTGGATTGAAAACCCGAAAGGGCGATCCAGGCAAACGTTAGAGACAAAAAAAATATATAATGATGGTATATGTATCCCGCTAGATTAAGTACCTCATCCTGGGGCAATCTAGGCAAAAATTAGGGATTTGACAAGTAACTGCATCCTGACAAGACTTTGTTCTACAACTGTCGTCCGTCAGAGATCCTTGCTCATTATCAGCCAAAGCTTCAAATACATCGGATTCAGAATTGGTGGAGAAATGGTCATTATGTTCAATGTAGCCCTTTTCCAATATATATCACCAATTTCAAATTTGTAAAGATCTATGGAGTCTTGCCATTCGCAGACTACCATTCTATCAAATAAATTTGAGCCTTTTATCCAATTATTGGCACTCTTATCTGTTTCTATTCAACAAATATTTTGCATGTTTTGATTAAGAAAATATCATTGTTTTAAACGATCAAATTTTTTATAATTTGTTTTTAAACAAAGTGAACATTCACAATGACGAAAGGATACTTAGGAGATCCTCAATGCTCTCCCAAGGGTGGTACGATCCCCAACAGGGTAAGATTTTTGTCCATATTCCTGGCATGACTGTATCTCCTCCCTCCGGAACCCCTTGTGGTTTATCCTACCAAGGGGATTGCTTGTTGAGAGTCACCTCTCTTCCCTTCAGCAGAGTAGCAATCTTTCTTCCTCAACAGCTTGGATCTTTTTGGGCAAGAGCGGTATTTGGTGGTTGATCCCGATAAATCCTTTATCTCCTAGGATAGATTCCCCAGTAGAGTTGTTGGTGTGGTGGACCTTGTCTGTGATAACTCTCGTCCCCAGCTGGAATGATTGATGATTCATCCCTTGCAGAGTTTTTTGCTTCCTGGTATCTTTGATCCCCAGCAGATTGGATACTCCCCGGTGAACTTGGCTTTCTCTCTTGAGATGTAGTACCGGGTGGTTGATTCCTGGACCTGGTTGTGTTAGATATGTCTGTCTGTCAGCATACATCATACATAAACCACGCATATTCATGCATAATTATAACATTCAGATATTCATGTTTCATTTTTTGCCATATATCGTTGTTTGTTGTCTCCTGCTATTTGGTGATATACTTCCCCGAGCAGATGTGTGTGTCTGATCTCTCCATATAGAGTCAGCTCCATAAGCAGAAAGCGTCTATCCTTTCTTCCATATTCCCCACAGGGTTATATCCTCGTGGATGTTGATTGTTTTTGTTCCTTCCCAACGCATATACTGGGATGGTTTTCCCCATTGAGTTATATCCTCACTGGGACAAGTCTTGATTTGGTGTGCCTATCTAGTTTGATCCTAGATCGGTCTCTTGAGACTCTTTTCCTGTTTCCCCGTGGTAAATGAATAATTGCTCAATAATTAGTAATTATTATCCCCGGCGGAGTCTGTGTTTCTCTACCCTCATACCGGTAGTTGTAAACCCTATTTCTTCCCTTTTTGCAGAGTAACTATTTTTGCTCATCTTTAATTGGTGACAGTTATCTTCATCCAATATTCGGTGATGATATCCCCTTATCTGCTTGGATAATTGCCCTGATTACGCAATTTATCCCCAGCGGGTCATCTCTCGTCTACCTTGTTGGTGTTGGTAACGATTGTTTCTCCCCTGAATTGGTCATCATTATATACCTAGTTTCGGTATCCCGATGCCTTTTCTTTTCGGTCGATTTATCCTTTATTAACCCAGTAACCGGTTGTGGATAATCGTCCATGCGAGTATATTATCTACGTTCTGACGGTAATAGATAGTATATCTCATGCACTCTCGGGTCTGAAGCCTTTTGTTCCTCCCCAGTTGAGTAAGATTCGTATCCCCTTTGTGGAGTCGAATATCCATCCTGTAATCAAGTTTGCTTTTAGCCCTCTTTTGCATGATGAGTGTTTTGGGAATATTCCCCAATTCACGCCTTGGTTGGTCACCTATTATATGCCCAGTAACCGGTATCCCTGGTGTTCCTTCCTCTCTGCTCCCTATTATGACTTTTTGTCCCCTGTGGAGTCAGAATCCCTGAGTTGAAGTATACCTTTTAGGTTTTCCTCAGACGTTTTGAAGTTTTGATATCTCTCACCCTTATGCCGGTCTTGGATATTCATCTCTTCTTGAGCATGTTGTATCTCTCACCCTCATACCTGGCGTTCAGATCACATGTCTCCTTGAGCTTATTACCCAGTAACCGGTAATACCTCATCACGCTGCTTCCCCAGGAGTGTCCTTGTGGACATCCCCAGCGAAGTCCCTTAGTGGATTGTTTTCATCCGGATTTTATCCGAAGTATCCGCTGTGGATAGTTTTTTACTGTATTGGCATATTCCCCAATACATGCATCTTCGAGTCAGCTCGAGTCTTTCCATTGGATCTTTTCCCTTTGGAATTCTGTTCCCCACACTTTGAGTCGTGACCTGCTCGCGCATTTTTATCCCTTTTCTATCCCCAGAAGAGTCCCCAGGGTCTTGGTCCCATGGAGTGAATTGCTCATATGGATTATCAGTGGCTTCTGATTTCTTTGCTTTTGTGGACACATATCTCCACAGAGTGCTACCATTTTTCATACCTACATTTGCATCATGAGGTCTCTTAGGGACCAAAATTCGTCTCTTTGTTATTATTTAAGCCCATTCTACCCCGTCGAGACGAAGATTTTAACCTTCACTTCTCCGGCTAGAATGACCTTAAATAGGGGCATCTATAAGACCCCAATTTTGACCCTAAGATCCCTCATGGCATCATAACATTGCATTTGCATTGCCTCAAGGACCTTTAGCATCTTGGTTCCTTTTGCCTTTGGGTGGGACTCCTTGTGATTGGTTTGAGATCACCAAGCATGCTTGAATTATACATCATTGTTTCTCTTACTTTTGTTTACTAACCAAAAGCACAAAAATGTGTCACTAACATCTTTTGTTTGAAGCTTGAGTATCATCCAAGACACTTTGTGGGTTCTATTTAGATGATCAGTCAACACAAGGGAATGGCTTGAGATACTTCCAACAGGTTCAAATGGGGTCTATTCGTCAGTCAAAATGTTAATCTTGAAGGAGCAAAAGTTTGTTCATGAGCTGTCATGCTTGCTAGGCGAGCAGAATGGGTCGCCTAACGAGTCCCAAGAAAAGCCACCAGAATCACCTACGCTCAGAGGAATTTCTTGAACTGTCATGCTCGCTAGGCGAAGCCCACGTGTTTAAAAAAAAAAGAAAAACGAAAATAAAATAAAAAAATAAATAAATAAATAAATAAAATATAACAGAAAAATTTTGGACTTTGGCCTCTCTCATTTGAGCCCATAGGTCCACAAAAATCAGGTTATAAATTCAGAGTTTTAGTGAAACAAAAGGAATTCTATTCCTATTACCCTGGCAGGGAAAAAGATAGTGAGAGAAGAGCTAACAGAGTTCAGAGCAACCTCCAGAGATTGAAGGGAACTCATCGGCAAAGAACCAATTCCCTCTCATATAAACCCTCAGATTGCTTTGCAAACCCAACCGGGCAATTCAATTTCATTCGATCTCTCCAGTCAGGTTTTCCTTATTCCCATTACTTTATGCTTTTAATTTGAATGCTCTGAATGTATGAGATATTATGGGTGAATTTGATACCCTTTTGATGCATGTGTTTGACAAGAGGTTTAGGCCTCCTACCCTTGGTTGCTTTTTGTGAGCTTTTTGTGAATTTTAATGGCATGACTCATGTGGTTACATTTTGATTTGGGGGAAACTCTTGATTACCCTATCTTGTTTCTCTAACATGTTTGTTGAGTCTTGGTTTCTGAGGGCTCATATGATTCTTGCAGAGATGGCTTGCCTGGTGTTCCACTTTATTTGTGGGATGCCACCTGGAGGTTTATTCCAATTACCTGTACTGACTCGCTTTCTTTGATGGTGTTTAGCTCGGAAGAGTCTTTGGGTTTCTTATTTATCTAATTGTTGTTACTTCGGATCTTTATCCGTACGGTAGATCTCTCGATCCCTTTACTTTTCCCGCATGTTACCGATTTCTTAGGTTTCGTATAGCCTCTCGTGGCATGTCATTTAAGGTTGCGCGGTTCCTTCATCTAGGACTGCCTTTTTGCATGAGCATCCCTAAACACCCCAAACTCATTGATTTTTCTTCTCCTAAGAACACGTTATCTCCTTCTACTACAGGCGAGTAAGTCTCCAAAGGTCGAGCATCCGGTAGATTGCGTAGTAACGTCGTTCACCCCAAAACACAACCCTTACCCCATAGGTGGTCGAACTACGTTTTGCTCTGATTTTCATCCCAGATGAGATACGTAGGCATAAGACGCGATGTCTTAGCGAGCACACTCCTCTTTAACCCATAGGTAGCCGAGCTACGAAGACTCTGATTCTCAGATTCAGATGAGATACGTATGCAGTGGATGCGACGTCCGTGTGAGTCATTTTCTTTTGACCTTTCTTTTAGTAAGTAGTACATTAGATAAACATACACGCTTTTCTCATCCCTTCAATCATGTTTGCACAAATAAATTTTCAAAAAAAAACAACAACCTTTGCAACAAATGTGAAAAGGGCTCCCTAGGAGTACCTAGGATGCTTTGGGTG
This sequence comes from Lathyrus oleraceus, assembly GCF_024323335.1. Classification (NCBI taxonomy): domain Eukaryota; kingdom Viridiplantae; phylum Streptophyta; class Magnoliopsida; order Fabales; family Fabaceae; genus Lathyrus; species Lathyrus oleraceus. Next base: position 429,610,106 of record NC_066583.1, on the reverse strand, counting down.
CCTAACACCTTCCCATTGCATAACCAACCCCCTTACCCAGATCTCTGACATTTTTACTAGTTTTTGATTCGATAAAACTTTTAGGTTTTTGTTCGCTTTCTAACCATTCCTTTGGATAAATAGAAGTGCGGTGGCGACTCGACTTGTATGATTTACCTTGGATTTAGTCAATATCTCTAATGGTAACGAATACCCCGCTACAGCAAGCAATTGAGAGAATGTGTGCAAGAATTGATGAATTAAGGGTTAATACAATTCTCCAAGTCCAAAGCAGCAGAAGAAGTGGCAGTGATTAAACCGATAACAATTGTATATAGGAAGAAGAAGGTTGAGGCTCCTCCCAAGAGGATTCAGCCGATTCATTTCCGTGTTCCAACTCTGTTCTCGTATCAGAATACCAACTCAATGCCTTGGAATTATGAGACCACAACGTATTTGGGAGGGAAAGAAATCCGCATTCCTGATACAAAAATAGTCAACATTGTTGGAGAAGGAGGCATGACTCCGCAAGCAGGGGCAACTGTACTCGCCACCCCGACCAGGACGACTGCTCCAGTGTTGACGAAATTTATTGACAATGATAAAGCTGCCGAGGCCGAACATCCAAGGGTAAAGGGCCGATGGTTGAGAAAGAACAGTCTAATGATCACAAGAAGAGTATCACCTTTGAGGAAAGTCAGGAATTCCTCAAACTGATCAAAAAAAGTGACTTCAAGATTGTTGAACAGTTGAACCAAACGTCTTCCAAAATATCAATTTTGTCTTTGCTATTGAGTTCTGAGGCTCACCGCAAAGCATTGCTGAAAATTCTAAATACCGCTCACGTGATGCAAGATATCACGATCGATCAATTTGACGACGTGGTTGCCAACATCACCGCCAGTAGGTATCTGGGATTTAATGAAGCAGAGTTACCTCCTGAGGGAAAGGCCCACAACAAAGCACTACATATTTCGGTCACATGTACTGACTCTCTCTTATCCCGAGTCCTTGTTGATACTGGATCCTCGCTTAATGTACTGCCAAAATCTACATTAAGCCAATTACAGTTCAAGGGGCCTGAAATGAGAACCAGTGCATTGATTGTTAGAGCTTTCGACGGTCCTCGAAGGCAGGTAATTGGGGAGGTCGATTTGCCTATCTGTGTTGGACCACACCAGTTCGATATCACTTTCCAAGTCATGGACATCAACCCAGCCTACAATTGTCTCTTGGGTAGACCGTGGATTCTGAAGGTGAGAAAAACAAGAAAGGGGGGTTTGAATTGTTTTGGAAAATAAGCGCTTTTGCAAAATAAAGTCACACCGGATTTTATATTGGTTCGCTTATAACACAAAGCTACTCCAGTCCACCCGACCAAGGTGATTTCGCCTTCAACAAGGACTTAATCCACTAATCTTGAAAGATTATTACAACCAACGTCTAAGAGAAAGATCTCTTAGTCCTCTCAAGTATACAGACTGCGCAGAGTCACTTGAGGAATTAAAACAATTTAGGTAAAAACAGAATTTGTAATCTAGAGTGCTTCTAGGATAAAGCAAGTATTACAGCAATTAGAGCAGATAAGAAGTTTCACGTTATGAGCAAAAGCTCGTGAAGGATTTAGAGAGAGAGTAGAGTAATTCTGTGTGTTCAGGTGTATCTCTCAATGAGGTTCGCCGTTCTTTATATAGAGGTGAAAAACGATCGTCTGTAGTGATGGCATATATTTAGTCTTGATGAGAGTTTAATGCCATAACTTCGTTGTTTCTTGCCATAACAAGTTTGTCTCCCTGAATAACTTCTTTCCAAATATAGTTTCTTTCCATTTGAAGTTGAAGTTGTCGTTACTCTTTCTGGATAAGGAAATCCATTATCAGAGTCTGCGTTACTCTGTTAATTTGAGATCTTGAGATGTGGCTTCAGAGCTTCTGATAGTCCTGATCTTTTAGATTTCCAGTGTTGTCTTCAGATGACGTTGAGAGCTTCTGGAATTCTGATATACCGTTGCTCAGAGTTAGAACTTCTAGAGCGCGCTTCTTCTTCAGATGCTTTTGATATTCTGATATGCTGTTTTGCTCAGAGTCAGAACTTCTAGAGTGCGTTTCTACTTCAGATGCTTCTGATCTTCTGGTAATTTGTATCTGATTTGATTCTGTATCTGATGACGCAATCAGATTCCTTTCTTCTTGTTTAGAGTCCTGCACACTTAGAAACTTTTCGTTAGAGTGCCATTTTTGGTTTCATCCTTTGTTATCATCAAAATCTTGGAATCTGTTGTAGAGCTATTTTTGTTCTTACAATTTCCCCCTTTTTGATGATGACAAAACAAACTCAAATGGCAGATGAAACATTCAAGATTAAGAGTTTATCAGATCAGATAGAAGTGAGTTCCCCCTGAGATAGGCTAGGGAGTTCAGAAGTTCTTACCAGAGCTTCCAAGCAATGAAGTTTCTCGATACCTTTCTGCAATTTCTTAAGTCAAGTGTTAGATAGATTTATTTTATAGAATAGTATGTTTGCAGAGTGCTTAAGGCATTAGGCAATTTTTCATCAGAGCTATTTGATTTCTCCCCCTTTTTGTCAGAATCAAAAAGACTTAAACAAAGTAATAAGCAGGAAGAAAATATATATAGATATATTCAGATAAGAGCAAAATCATCAGAGACAAAAACAGGCAAAGCAACAAGCAAAAAAAATCCTAAGTGCCTAAGAGAAAAATCATTAATGATGTCTAATCCCAACAGTTTGCACACTGCTCGAGGAGATCTCAAGAGTCTGTTCCTTGATTACTGCTGGACAGCTGTCTAGAAGTTCCAAGGTTAGACGCAAGTCACTCCACGTGTTTTTGCTTTATCTGATCTTCAGGAATACCAAACGAATGGTTCCTGGAGATTTCTAACTCAGATAGCTTCTTAACTAGGTAGAAGTATCAGAGTCAGAGGCAGAATCTATTTGTTTATGTCAGATTCTCATTTTACAGCTTCAGAGGCACATTTTATTCAGGGCAGTTTTGAATGTTCAGATTTTCTAAGATAAAGAGAAATCTATCTTCAGCTAAAGGCTTAGTAAAGATATCTGCCCATTGATGATCTGTATCAATGAACTTCAATGTTACTATCCCTTTCTGAACATAGTCTCTGATAAAATGATGTTTTATTTCAATGTGCTTAGCTCTGGAGTGTAGAATGAGATTCTTACTTAAACAAATGGCAACAGTATTATCACAAAAGATAGGAATGTTACTCTCGAAGATTTGCAGATCTTCTAACTGATTCTTCATCCAGAGCATCTGAGTGGTGCACAGTGATGCTGAGATGTATTCTGCTTCTGCCGTGGATAGGGCGATAGTTGATTGCCTTTTACTTGCCCAGGATATCAGATTGTTCCCCAAGAGCTGACAATTTCCAGATGTGTTTTTTCGTTCCAGTCTATCTCCTGCGTAATCTGCATCACAATAACCAGAAAGTCTATACTTTGATGTTTTCTCATACATCAGGCCCAGGTTAGGAGTCCCTTTCAGATATTTGAAAATTCTCTTAACTGCTGTTAAGTGAGTTTCTCTAGGATCTGATTGAAATCTGGCACAGAGACAAACACTAAAAAGAATATCAGGTCTAGTAGCAGTTAGATAGAGTAGAGAGCCTATCATACCACGATAAAGCTTCTGACAGACCTTTTTACTGACTTCTTCCTTTTCAAGAATGCATGTTGGATGCATGGGAGTCTTTGCAGAGTTGCATTCGGCCATGTCAAATTTCTTCAGAACATCTTTTATGTATTTGCTTTGATGAACGTACGTGACTTCTGAAGTTTGGTTAATTTGAATTCCCAGAAAGAACTTTAGTTCTTGCATTAAGCTCATTTCAAATTCTGCCTGCATTAACTCAGAGAATTCTTGACAAACAGAGGCGTTAGCTGAACCAAAAATAATATCATCAACGTATATCTGGCATATCATGAGATCATTGTTAAGGTTCTTATAGAAGAGTGTGGAGTCAAATTTCCCTCTGATAAAATTGTGTTCCAGAAGAAAGTTACTTAAACGTTCATACCAAGCTCTGGGAGCTTGTTTAAGTCCATATAAAGATTTTTTAAGTTTAAAAACATGTTCTGGATAGTTTGGATTTTCAAAACCTGGAGGTTGGTTGACATACACTTCTTCTGATATATAACCATTAAGGAATGCGCTCTAGACATCCATTTGATATAATTTAATAGAATGGTTTATAGCGAAAGATACAAGAAGACGAATAGATTCTAACCTTGCGACTGGAGCAAAGGTTTCATTGTAGTCAATACCTTCTTGTTGACTGTAACCTTGAGCTACCAATCGAGCTTTGTTTCTGACGACTTCTCCTTTCTCGTTCAGCTTGTTTCTGAATACCCATCTGGTTCCGATAACGTGAGTGCCTCTGGGTTTGGGAACAAGATCCCAGACATCATTCTTTGTGAATTGATCTAACTCTTCTTGCATGGCTAGAACCCAGTCGTTATCTTGAAGTGCTTCATCACAGGACGTAGGCTCGATCAGAGACACTAGTCCCAGAGGAGTCTCTTCAGAGGTCTTGAAGGTAGATCTGGTTCTGACAGGTTCGTCCTTGTTGCCCAGAATCAATTCTTCAGATATGTTGAGGCGACTTTTAGCTTTCTTTGGGATTAATGGAGGATTAATTTCCTCAGGGTGTTGAATGGCAATTGCATCTGGAGCCTTGTCAGATCCTGCAAGAGTGATTTCTAGATCTGCAAAATTCTCAACTAGCTTTGACTTTTCAGGGTCAAGCTTATCGTCATATCTGACATGAATTGATTCCTCCACAATTTTGGTTTCTGTATTGTATACTCTGTAGCCTTTAGAGCGTTCTGAGTATCCTAACATAATTCCTTTCTGTGCTTTGGAATCAAACTTGTTCAGATGTTCTTTAGTGTTTAAAATAAAACAGGAGCCTCCAAAAGGATGAAAATATGAAATGTTTGGTTTTCTTCCTTTACACAGTTCATAGGGAGTCTTTTCCAGAATAGGTCTTATGGAGATTCTATTCTGAATATAACACGATGTATTTACAGCTTCGGCCCAAAAGTGCTTAGCCACATTCGTTCATTGATCATGGTTCTGGCCATCTCTTGGAGTGTCCTATTCTTCCTCTCTACAACTCCATTTTGTTGTGGAGTTCTAGGGCAGGAGAAATCATGGGATATTCCATTAGAGTCAAATAACTCTTCAAAAAATTTGTTTTCGAATTCCCCACCATGATCACTTCTGACTCTTATAATTTTAGAGTCAAATTCTTTTTACACTTTGGAACAGAAGCTAGTGAATACAGAGTGAGACTCACTCTTGTGCTTTAGGAATTTCACTCATGTCCAGCGACTGAAATCATCAACAATGACTGGTCCATATTTCTTTCCATTGACTGATGCTGTTTTCACAGGACCAAATAAATCAATGTGAAGAAGTTCCAGAGGCTTAGAGGTAGTAACAATAGTTTTCTTTTTGAAAGATGTTTTTGAAAATTTTCCTTTCTGACATGCTTCACATAGAGCATCTGAAGAGAACTTCAGCTTAGGTAGGCCTCTGACTAACTCGAGTTTGTTTAGCTGAGATAGTTTTCTCATGCTAATGTGGCCCAAGCGTCTATGCCATACCCATTTCTCTTCGTGAACAGACATCAGACATTGCACGTTTTGTTCTTTTAAATCAGAAAGATTAATTTTATAGATATTGTTTTTCCTCTTGCCAGTGAATAGGACAGAACCATTGTTTTGATTTATGGCTTTACATGTTTTTTGATTAAAGATTACATCATAACCGTTATCACTTAATTGACTTATTGATAACATGTTATGCATTAATCCTTCTACATATAAAACATTAGATATAGAGGGAAGAGTACCATTACCAATAGTTCCGGAGCCTCTGATCCTTCCTTTCTGATCACCTCCGAAACCAACGTATCCAACATCTTTAAGTTACAGGCTTTGGAACATAGACCTTCTTCCCGTCATGTGTCGCGAGCATCCAGAGTCCAGGTACCATGACTGGTGTTTGAACTTTGCTGCATAGGATATCTGCAACATAAACAATCTTTTCTTTTGGTACCCAGAGTCTCTTGGGTCCTTTATGATTAGTTTTCCCAGAGTTTCTGATTACTTTGGGTTTTCTAGCATTATCAAATTTTTATTCTTGTGTGTGTGTATAGTGATATGAAAAAGGGGATTTAGGTTGGTCACTAGTAGAAGTTTTATCTTCCTTAGGATCATACCCGATTCCTCTTCTATTGTTCTGACTGACTCCATAAATCATGGATGCCATAACACTCCTTCCTATCCCATTTTTCAGAAACTTTTGAAATTCCTTTTCATATTTATAAATTATCGTGTTTGAAGTTTGTGGAGCTTGAGATAACGCTTCTTCCAGTTTTGAACAATTTTTCTTTGCAGCATTTCTTTCTAAGGTTAAAATTCTGTTTTCATCTTTTAGTTTTGAAATAGTTATCTCAAGTTTGTCACACTCTTCAAACTTATCTTCAAGGCAATCTTTTACAGCTTTAAATTTGTGTTTCAGTTTCTGATATGAGCTAAGAGTTTCAGACAAGCATGATTCTAAGTCAGATCTAGAGAGTTCAGAAAATACCTCTTCTGATTCAGTTTCTTCATCTGAGGTGTTATTAAATGTGGTAGCCATGAACGCTACATTGGCCTGTTCATCAGAGTCAGATTCTGATGAGTCAGACTCGCTATCATCCTAGGTAGCCATTAATCCCTTTTTGGTTCTGAGGGAATTTTTCTTGAAGCTCTCTTTTCTGGAATTGTCTTTCTTTAACTTAGGACATTCATTCCTGTAGTGACCTGTTTCTTTACATTCATAACAAATAACATCTTTGTTAGTTTTACCTTTAGACGTTGATTCTGATCGATTCCCTCTGGGTCTTGGTCTCCTGAAGTTATTATTCCTCTTTTTCCAGAGTTGTTTAACTCTTCTAGTTAGGAGGGACAATTCTTCTTCATCATCAGAATTTTCCTGTTCAGAGTCATCAGCATCTTCTGTTTCGGCCTGGAATGCTTTGTTTCTGTCAGATTTGCGTCTTTCAGATCTGGACTTTAATGCTACAGATTTGTTCTTCTTCTGAGGCTCATCTTCCTCTAGTTCTATCTCATGGCTTCTGAGGGAACTGACAAGCTCTTCAAGACTGATGTTGTTCAGATCCTTTGACAGCTTCAGGGCAGTGACCATGGGTCTCCACTTCTTTGGCAAGCTTCTGACTATCTTTTTGACGTGGTCTATAGTTGTGTATCCTTTATCTAGAACTTTGAGACCTGCAATAAGAGTTTGGAATCTAGAGAACATTACCTCTATGGCTTCGTCATCCTCCATTTTGAAGGCTTCATACTTCTGGATTAGAGCCAGAGCCTTTGTTTCTTTGACCTGAGAGTTTCCTTCATGAGTCATCTTCAGGGAGTCAAGTATGTCTTTAGCTGTTTCCCTGTTGGTGATTTTTTCATACTCATTATAGTATATGGCATTGATAAGTATCATTCTGGCTTTGTGATGATTCTTGAATTCGCGCTTCTGATCATCTGTCATCTTACTTCTGGGAACTTCAACTCCAGCATTAGTTACAAGAGGTTTGTATCCATCTGTGACAATGTCCCAGAGATCAGCGTCATAGCCTAGAAAGAAACTTTCAATTCTATCTTTCCAGTAATCGAATTTCTCACCATCAAAGACAGGAGGCTTAGCATTGTAACTGTCTCTTTCGTTTGTCTGGGCCATAGTTTTTCTCGTTCTGGATCTCTCTACACGGTTAAGTGTTTGATTGGAAAAACAATAACAGAGCCGAAGCTCTGATACCAATTGAAGGTGAGAAAAACAAGAAAGGGGGGTTTGAATTGTTTTGGAAAATAAGCGCTTTTACAAAATAAAATCACACCGGATTTTATACTGGTTCGCTTATAACACAAAGCTACTCCAGTCCACCCGGCCAAGGTGATTTCGCCTTCAACAAGGACTTAATCCACTAATCTTGAAAGATTATTACAACCAACGTCTAAGAGAAAGATCTCTTAGTCCTCTCAAGTATACAGACTGCGCAGAGTCACTTGAGGAATTAAAATAATTTAGGTAAAAACAGAATTTGTAATCTAGAGTGCTTCTAGGATAAAGCAAGTATTACAACAATTAGAGCAGATAAGAAGTTTCACGTTATGAGAAAAAGCTCGTGAAGGATTTAGAGAGAGAGTAGAGTAATTTTGTGCGTTCAGGTGTATCTCTCAATGAGGTTCGCCGTTCTTTATATAGAGGTGAAAAACGACCGTTTGTAGTGATGGCATATATTTAGTCTTGATGAGAGTTTAATGCCATAACTTCGTTGTTTCTTGCCATAACAAGTTTGTCTCCCTGAATAATTTCTTTCCAAATATAGTTTCTTTCCATTTGAAGTTGAAGTTGCCGTTACTCTTTCTGGATAAGGAAATCCATTATTAGAGTCTGTGTTACTCTGTTAATCTGAGATCTTGAGATGTGGCTTCAGAGCTTCTGATAGTCCTGATCTTTTAGATTTCCAGTGTTGTCTTCAGATGACGTTGAGAGCTTTTGGAATTCTGATATACCGTTGCTCAGAGTCAGAACTTCTAGAGCGTGCTTCTTCTTCAGATGCTTCTGATATTCTGATATGCTGTTTTGCTCAGAGTCAGAACTTCTAGAGCGCATTTCTACTTCAGATGCTTCTGATCTTCTGGTAATTTGTATCTGATTTGATTCTGTATCTGATGACGCGATCAGATTCCTTTCTTCTTGTTTAGAGTCCTGCACACTTAGAAACTTTTCGTTAGAGTGCCATTTTTGGTTTCATCCTTTGTTATCATCAAAATCTTGGAATCTGTTGTAGAGATATTTTTGTTCTTACAGATTCATGTCGCTAGGGCAGACACTTCTACTTTGCACCAGAAGTTGAAGTACTTGATAGATGACAAACTGGTAATTGTGTATGGGGAGGAAGCTTTGTTAGTCAGTGAACTGTCCTCCTTTAGATATGTTGAAACAAATGAGGGGATCGTCGAGGTTCCGCTCCACTGTCTAGAATTTGAAGATGTCAGTTCCGCATCAGCCAACAACAATCAATCATCTGCTACCATCCTATCCTTAGCAAAGAGTGCCAAGCAGATATTGGAGAAAGGCTCGCTTCCCGGTTGGGGTAAGGTCTTCAATGTGGCAGAAAAGTGTGACAGGTTTGGTATTGGTTATCACCCGACAACATGCAAGGTAAGTCCGAAGAAAAAGCAATTCAGCCTGATCAAGTTCAGCAGCGCCGGCTATCAAAGTGAGCATACTGTGGCGGTCATTGGAGAGTTCAGTGGTAACAAGCCAGGGGCACCTGGCCTCGTTCGCAAATGTCCACCAGGATTCAAGCTTCCGAATTGGACGACCACCGTGATTCTTATTGTGTACTCGGAAAAAACGTAATGCATTTTGTTTTCTCCGTCCCTCGTCCCTGCCCGAGATGAGAGGATAGCTTGTAAGGGCCCCATATTTAAAAGTATTATGTGAATAAATAAAAGTACTTTTTTGCATGCAAAACTCGCGTTCCTTTTCTTTCAGTTATTTTCTATCTTCACTAAAAAACAACGAAATGGCAAAAGATTTCTTTTTCCTTTTTCCACTTTTTCTATTAAAAAAAGCATACTAAAATGAGTTCATCATATGGAGAGAAAATAAAACCATTGATTACGACATGGCTAAAATCAACTATGAATCTGGATTTCCAATCAACCAAGATGAAGACGACAGTGAGGAAGATTGCGAATTACCAGCTGAACTAGCACGACTCCTTGAGCACGAAGAGAAAGAGATTCATCCATACAAAGAACCAGTGGATGTCATTAACTTGGATTCTGAAACTGACAAAAAAGAGGTAAAAGTTAGGGTATCTCTCGCCAAGCATGTACACTCCGAGTTGGTAGATCTGTTACGTGAATATGTCGATATCTTTGTTTGGTCATATCAAGATATGCCAAGGTTAGACACCAGCATTTTTGAACATCACCTACCGCTCAAGCCCGAATGTCCTCCAGTCAAGCAGAAGCTCAGAAGGACCAGACCCGGTATGGCACTCAAGATCAAGGAAGAGGTTAAAAAGAAGCTAGATGCTGGCTTCTTAGCCATTTTTGAGTATCCACAGTGGGTTGCTAATATCGTTCCAGTTCCTAAAAAAGATGGTAAAGTCAGAATGTGTGTAGACTATCGAGACCTCAATAGAGCCAGCCCAAAGGATGACTTCCCTTTGCCTCATATTGACGTTTTGGTCGACAACATAGCTCAGTTCTCCGTATTTTCTTTCATGGATGGGTTCTCCGGGTACAATCAGATAAAGATGTCACCAGACGATATGGAGAAGACAACCTTTATCACACCTTGGGGAACTTACTGCTACAAAGTCATGTCGTTCGGCTTGAAGAATGCAGGGGCAACATATCAACACGCCATGGTGACACTCTTTCACGACATGATTCATGAAGAGATCGAGGTTTATATGGACGACATGATTTCCAAATCCAGAACTGAGGAAGATCACTTGGTAAATCTGAAAAAGTTATTTGTCAGACTCTGAAAGTTTAAACTGCGTCTGAATCCAGCTATATGTACTTTTGGGGTCCGATCAGGTAAACTTTTGGGTTTCATAGTCAGTCAGAAGGGTATCGAGGTGGATCCCGACAAAGTTCGAGCCATTCAAGATATGCCAACTCTCCGAACAGAAAAAGAAGTATGGGGCTTCCTTGGGCAGCTTAATTACATCTCCAGATTCATATCTCACCTGAATGCTACCTGCGAACCGATTTTCAAATTATTAAGAAAGAACCAACCGATTGTGTGGAACAACGAATGCCAAGGGGCATTCGATAAAATAAAAAAAATACTTGCAAGAGCCACCAATCTTAGTACCTTCGGTTCCGGGTAGGCCGCTCATTATTATCTCACAGTACTGGATGAATCCATGGGTTGCGTTTTAGGTCAACACGACGACACAGATAAGAAAGAACATGTTATCTACTATCTCAGCAAGAAATTCACTGAATGTGAGACCCGATACTCACTTTTAGAGAAGACTAGTTGTGCTTTGACTTGGGTTGCTCGACGCCTGAGACAATATATGATTTGCCACACTACTTTATTGATATCCAAGTGTAGCGGGGTATTCGTTACCATTAGAGATATTGACTAAATCCAAGGTAAACCATACAAGTCGAGTCGTCACCGCACTTCTATTTATCCAAAGGAATGGTAAGAAAGCGAACAAAAACCTAAAAGTTTTATCGAATCAAAAACTAGTAAAAATGTCAGAGATCTGGGTAAGGGGGTTGGTTATGCAATGGGAAGGTTCTAAGCACCCAAAACATCCTAGGTACTCCTAGAGAACCCTTTTCATAAGTGTTGTTCTAGTCTAAAGGGTGTAGGTATATCTAAAGTACTATTTACTAAAAGGAAGGTTAAAAGAAAATGACTCGCGAGGATGTCACATCCACTGCCTATGCATCTCATCTGAGTATGAGAATCAGAGTCTTCGTAGCTCGGCTACCTATGGGTTAAAGAGAAGTGTGCTCGGTAAGACGTCGCGTCTTATGCCTACGTATCTCATCTGGAATGAGAATCAGAGCAAAACATAGTTCGGCTAACTAGGGGTTAAGGATTGCCATCTGAACATGGACTTACAAAAGAGGACACCAGCTGTGTCAAAGGAGGGTGGGCAGTGTGTTCAACGTCCTAGCAGTAGGTGTCGCAACTCGCTGAATCGAGTCTTAGGCAGTTACCTCTTTGCAATAGAACGGATTGACATGCCACAAGATCGGAGACGCACGGAAGGTCTAAAAATTGGGAAGCTCTGCTCTAGAGTTGTCATGCAATATGGACCTATGTGTTAGGATTTACAAAGGGGAACATCTACCTAATGTTAGCATGCAAAGAATAAAGGAATTCTACCTATGTTAGCATACAAAGGGTTCTACCTAAACGGAACAAGAGTCGACGGATGGAGCGCGGAGAGGAGTTACGGATAAGGGTAGATGGCGATGCCGGAGGTAATCGACTTACAGGTAGATGGAGATGCCTGAGGCAATCGACTTACAAGAGGATGGATGAATGCGTGCTGGTTCTGTTAAGTTTTGAAAGTGATTACTCGACGTTGGATCGAGCTTTTGATCTTATTTTGAAATGGTTATCGGATGTTCGTTTTAATTCTTGTATTAACAGGTGACTAAAGAAATAAAGAAATAAATATTATACACTTTATGGGAGAGGGGTACATTTGTTATGAATGGGGATTGTTCATGGCAAACAAACAATAAGAATATATGTCTCATACATCATACAAGTAGGCTACAGTTATCAATCAGATCGGATAAATAAACAATATATAATCAAACCAAAGAATCAAATAATGGAGCATTTAAACAATGCATGGGAGTATGAACATGTTAAATAATCAAGCAATAGAAAGCATGAATGAGAGAAACAAGTATAAAAGATAACAGATGAATCAAACAGATGAAAATATGCACACGAAGGGTCCAGTGAATAATTTAATCAGGAAATGAGGTAAGGACCAAATAAAATCAAGGTAAAAGGCCTCTAATACATGGCATATGAGATGAACGAGGGAGGATCAAAATATCTCTTCAATTGCCATAAGCAATCCCTAAGTCAAACATCGATCATAAAGAAGTCAACTGAAAATTCAAGTCAACTTAAAAAATAACAAATAAATAGCAAATTAATCAAGAAAATTATGAAAAAATAAAATAAATAAGGTGGGGTCAGGAAATCATCATCCCCCAAAAAGATTTTAAAAATAATGAAAATTGGCACGTGAATTAATTAAAACAAAACATAGGTCAAACCAAAAGTCAATTAATAAGACTAGTTTAGAAATAAATCAAGAATAAATAGTAAATTAATCAAGAAAACTATGAAAAATTAAACTAAATAAGGTGGGGTCAGTACGTCATCATCCCCCAAAAAGATTTTAAAAATAATGAAAATTGGCACGTGAATTAATTAAAACAAAACATAGGTCAAACCAAAAGTCAATTAATAAGACTAGGTTAGAAATAAATAAATAATAAATAGTAAATTAATCAAGAAAATTATGAAAAATTAAAATAAATAAGGCGGGGTCAGGACATCATCATCCCCCAAAAAGATTTTAAAAATAATGAAAATTGGTACGTGAATTAATTAAAATAAAACAGAAGTCAAATTAAAAGTCCACCAACCAAACTAGGTCAAAAATAAATCCAAAATAAATTGAAAATGTGAAATAAAATTCCAAGAAAAAGTCAGGTTGACCATGAGACAGTGGTCAACCTTCATCCCAAAAATAAAATGCTAACAATAATTTTAAGTCATAAAAATAAAATCAATAAAAAAAAGTGTGTTAAAATGGACCATTTAAAATAAATAATTAAAATAAAATATTAATATTAAGAAAATACGAAAATAAAAATTATATAAAATTAAATAAAATGTTAAGAAAATTGAAAAATATTTTTGGGTAATTTTATGGACGAAGAAAATATTTTAAATAAGAAAAAGAAATATGAAAATGGAAGGATTAATGGTGATGAACATGGTAAGCAAGCGTAGATATATCAAAACATGGTCATGGAAGAGATGATTACCTAATGGAAAATAGAAGAAGAATAGAATCTGATATGTGATGAAGCTTTGCCTCCTTGACATAAAATTCCAATGCTCCTTTAGGGTTAGGGTTTCATCTTCTTAAATAGGGTGGATTGGGTGTTCTCATGGGCTTTTTAATAAGTGATTTATCCATAAGAATAAAAGTGTGAAGTGAGGTGTAAAATGTTGTTATTTTGGGCCAAACTTAAGTGAATGGATTTCCAATGCATGGCCAAAAGAGGTAAAAAAACGTGACTGGTTTGTGCAGCATGCTTAGAAAATCTGATTGGGCCAGCCAGGCCCAAAATCTGCCTAGAAAATCAAGTCATGGTGCCCACTTTAAATGAATGTATCTCTCAAACCATGGATCCAAATGAGATGATTCCAAAAGGATGTGAAAGAGGACATGGCAAGGTAAAAATTTTGTGAAGAAAGTATTTTCAAATAATTCCTTGAAGTGCAAGAAAACTGGCCAAGAAGTCTTGATAAATTTTGGACTTAGATATTTTTCTAAGTGTCCTAAAAAAATTGTCTCACTTTGACTAAGCATAACTTTCTCAATTCTAATACAAATGGAGCAAACTCTATATCTCTAGAAATCTTGGAACAAGAGGAACAACTTTCATGTTGGAGAAATTTTCAAATGGAGCTTTTATCGTGATGCAAAATGGGCATAAAGTGAGTGTCACGATCATGAAAACTTGCCCTAAATGGAAAGTCAACCATTTCCAAATTAAGTAACTTTTCCAATTCCTGATTAAATGATGAATCCATGATCCAACCTTGATCAAATTTCACATGTAGGATCCCCTAGGCATGGATTTTGAGATTTCACTCTCAAAATGTCAGGAGTTGACTTTTCTGGCCCCACAGTTGACTTTTCCCAAACTGTCTGATTCCCGATTCCGTTGATCCATTGAAGCACTTCTAACTCAAATAAAGAGCTGATTTTTTGTATGTAGACCCTTGTGGACATATGGAGGGCCATGGAAAAGAGTTTCACCCAAAGAATCAGAAATAAACTGATTTTATACCAAACCCTAGTTTTAGGGCAAAATGATCAGGAACTGATTGCACTGATTGCCAATGGATCTTTCTGAGATAATTGTGAATCTTCCTATGCCAAGATGCCTCTCTAATCATGACATGGATGAACTCCTATACTTCCAACCAAACATTTCCTATTGCAGGTAGCCATGAAACCTTAATTTCTGATTAAATCCATATGAACACTCTGATAGCTTTGAATCCTTCACTGATGAACTGAGGACCATAATAAGATACTTGGACCACCCTGAGACCCTTGAGACTTGTATACTTAGAAAATAAAGTCCAATTCTCAATCTTGCTTTGTGTGGGCTTCTTCTGTTAAGAAGTGATCGATCAAAACACAAACAGGATAAAGATACAGAATGGTAAATCAGAGATTTTACTATGCCAGGCTTCGAGGTAAGCCCTAAGGAAGACCCCAAACCAGGATCGCGATGGACGCTCGTGTTCGACGGTGCTTCCAATGCCAGAGGTCATGGTATATGAAATTCTGGTATCAGATATAAGATGTCGAAGGTAATGTTACGACACTAATATCTGAGAACACAAACAGGATAAAGATACAGAATGGTAAAGCAAATGACACAAGCAATTGTTAACCTAGTTCGGTGCAACTCACCTACGTCTGGGGGCTACCAAGCCAGGAAGGAAATTCACTAAAATAGAATCAGTTCAAAGACTCTCCGTACACTTTAACAAGTTACAGTATTTCTCACCTAATCTCTACCCGTGCAATTTCTACCTAAGCATTCTTAGATATGAGAACCCACTCACTTCCCTACAATCACACCTGTGATCTTAAACAACAATCCCTTGAGAAAAGAAACCACTTTTCAATAAGACACCCTTGATTTTACTTCCAGTTTCAATCAAGAAGACACACACTTGATCTTGCTTCACAGCTTTGATCAAGTAGACACACACTTAATCTTGCTTCACAACTTTGATCAAGTAGACACACACTCTTGCTTAACAGCTTTAGAGTGACAAATTACAACCACAAATCAGTCCAATTCAACCATCAAAAGATGACTTGAATGGCTTACAAGTCTCACGACTAAACAGACACAAACCCTATCTCTCTCTCTATATATATATTTTGCTCAGTATTGATTGTGTTGTAAAACAGGTTTTCTAAGTCCCTTTTTATAGAAGCTTTCAGCTGGGCTTGGACATCTTGAAAACCCTAAATCTATTTTCCAATTAAATCTTTTCATAACAGCTAGTTAGATCTCCTTGGAAAATAAGTAAATCAGGTTGTAATCCATGATTGAATGCTCCTGCAAATCAGATCTTCAATCATACATAGATTGCCATTAATTGTGCAATCCCAAAACACCAGACATTCACACTGAATGTTCTGTGTACAGGATGTCATGACATCGGGTCTGACATCCTGGAAAAATCCTGCATAATTCCATAATTCCTTTTATAACTTCCAGCAGGTACACAAACATCAGATGCCATGACATTGTGTATGACATCCTGATACAATCCTGCATAATTATGTTTTTCCATTTTAACTTCAGCAGGAACACATTATCAGAAGCCATGGCATTGTATATGACATTCTGAAACAATCCTGCATGATTATGTTCTTGAACTCCAGCAGGTACATAGGATATCTTATGTTAAGACATCACACATAACATCTTGTGAACACTCTTTGTTTTACCAAAATTGCTGCCAATACATAGAACCAACAAACTCCCCCTTTGGCAAATTTTGGCTAAAACATATATCTATCCTTTTTGTTCACAAAAAAACTATCAGCAGTTAAACAACAGTTTAAACAGCAGTAGAAGCAACACAATTACTAGCTATAGATACTAGTAATACACACATGCACAAGGGTACTTCTCCTCCCCCTAAATTTGTGCAACAGAAACAGAATTACTAGTTATGGATGCAACTAGTAAGACACACAAATGCACAAGGGTACTCCTTCTCCCCCTAAATCTGTGCACACATCAAACATCTTCCATGAAAATAACAGCTATTGTGACTACAGCACCTGTACCAACCAGATTGTCATTCTGACATCTACTTCAACATCAACACATGTGCACCACATCAGACATCCCCTTTGACATCTGTAAACAGAACATCATTATGTTTTAACACCTGTGCACTTCCTTCAATAATAGCTGTCCTTCAGCTACATACAGCTCACAGTTTCACAACTGCTTCCACATCAACACTTCTCCCCCTTTTTAGTCAAAATTGACCAAAGGTGACCAATTAGACAAAATAAATGTCAATTAGCCTAGCAGAGGATGTCAGATCAGATGTTATAACATTAAGAATGTTAAAACATAATAGTTAGGAAGTACAAACCATCATCATACACAACTGTGATAGCTGAGATAATGAACAAATCCAAGGAACTCATTAAGAGCCCAAAATATTACAAACAGGCATCAATGAGGACTGCCACAAATTACACATTTTTCAAAAAAAATAATAAAACTTCAGCATCCAGACACAGCACCACCAGAACGACTTCTATAACAACAGCCACACCAAGAACATTCTTCAAACACAACACACCTCACACAATCAGAAATATCCTCTGGGATATTAACCACAACCTCCTTTGCTTGCTATAGGTTCTCATAAACACAGATCCCCAACTTCCCCCGTAAACATTCAAATTGATTGGCATCCAAAGCTTTAGTGAAAATGTCAGCTAATTGCTTTTCAGTAGTAACATGCTCCAGAGCTATGATCTTCTCTTCTACAAGTTCTCTAATGAAGTGATGATGAATGTCAATGTGCTTTGTCCTGCTATGTTGAATAGGATTTTTGGAAATATTTATAGCACTCAGGTTATCGCAGTATAATGTCATGACTTCTTGTGTGACATTGTATTCAGACAACATTTGCTTCATCCAGACCAATTGAGAACAGCTACTCCCAACTGCTATGTATTCAGCTTCAGCAGTGGATAGAGATACACAGTTTTGTTTCTTGCTGAACCATGAAATCAGATTGTTCCCCAAAAAGAAACATCCTCCAGATGTGCTCTTCCTATCATCAGCACTTCCAGCCCAGTCAGCATCACAGTAACCAGTCAGCATAGATCCAGATCCATGAGTATATAACATCCTATAGTCATTGGTGCCATTGACATATTTCAGTATTCTCTTCACTTGGTTTATGTGACTGACTTTTGGTTCAGTTTGATACCTAGCACAAACACCTACAACAAATGCAATGTCAGGTCTGCTTGCTGCGAGATATAGCAGACTACCTATCATGCTTCTGTATAGACTCTGATCTACACTGACACCACTTTCATCTTTGGAGATTTTCACATGAGTAGGAGCAGATGTCCTTTTATGGCTTGCATTTTCCATGCCAAACTTCTTCACAATGTTCTTGGCATACTTGCTTTGAGATAGAAAGATAGAGTCTTCCATCTGTTTGACTTGTAGCCCAAGAAAGTAGGTCAGTTCTCCAACAAGGCTCATCTCAAACTCATATTTCATTTGTCTAACAAAATGTTCAACCATCTGATCTGACATCCCACCAAATACAATGTCATCTACATATATTTGTGCCACCATGATCTTCCCTCATTCATTCTTCACAAATAGAGTTTTGTCAATACCTCCTTTCCTGTATCCATTGTCAGTGAGGAACACTGTGAGTCTCTCATACCAAGCCCTGGGAGCTTGCTTCAACCCATAGAGGGCTTTCTTCAATCTGTACACATGTTGTGGAAGATTTGGATCTGTGAATCCTTTAGGTTGTTCAACATATACTTCTTTATTTAAGTAGCCATTCAGGAAGGCACTTTTTAGATCCATTTGAAACAGTTTGAATTTCAGAATACATGCCACTCCAAGCAACAATCTAATGGACTCAAGGCGAGCTACAGGAGCAAATGTTTCATCAAAGTCTACTCCTTCAACTTAAGTATATCCTTGAGCTACTAATCTAGCTTTGTTTTTAGTAACAACCCCTTGTTCATCAGATTTATTCTTATATACCCACTTTGTACCTATGACATTTACTCCTTCAGGTCTAGGAACCAATTCCCATACTTCATTCCTCTTGAATTGTCCTAACTCCTCCTGCATGGCATTGATCCAGAACTTATCAGTCAAGGCTTCCTTGACATTTCTGGGTTCAATCTTTGACACAAAGCAGCCATGTGAGATCACTTTCCTTGATCTAGTAGTGACTCCTTTATCTGGATCTCCTATGATAAGATCTTTGGGATGATCCTTCTGAATTCTGATAGAGGGTCCCTTGTTGATTTTGTCATCTTCAGGTTCAGCTTGAGGAGGTTCTCCTTCCTTATTTTTGTCTGAGAAGTCAGCTGGAGAATCATTCAGAGATGTCTCGACATCGTCTGTGACATCAGTCTGTTGGTCATCAACCACAACATTAATGGATTTCATCAATACATTAGTTCTGGAATTAAAGACCCTGTAAGCTCTGCTGTTTGTTGAATTGCCTAGAAGTATTCCCTCATCACTTTTGGGATCCATATTCCTTCTTTGCTCACGATCAGCCAAGATATAGCATTTGCTACCAAATACATGGAAGTATTTGACTATATGTCTTCTTCCTTTCCAGACTTCATATAGGGTTGTGGGAGTCCCTTTTTTCAATGTCACTCTGCTGTGAACATAGCAGGCTGTGTTCATGGCTTCAGCCCAAAAATGGTAGGGCAATTTTTTAGCATGAATCATAGCTCTGGCTGATTCTTGAAGAGTCCTATTTTTTCTTTCCACCACACCATTTTGCTGGGGAGTGATGGGAGATGAGAACTCATGATGAATTCCTTCTGAATAACAGAATTCAGCAAATTTGTTGTTCTCAAATTCCTTCCCATGATCACTTCTAATTTTGATAACAGGACTTTCTTTTTCTCTTTGAAGTTTTAGACAAAGCTCCTTAAAGACTTCAAAAACACCAGATTTTTCTCTTATAAAATTGATCTAGGTGTATCTGGAGAAATCATCCACCATCACATATGCATACTTCTTCCCACCAAGGCTTTCTACTTGCATGGATCCCATCAAGTCCCTATGAAGGAGTTCTAGAACTTTGGTAGTGGTGTCATGTCTGAGCTTCTGGTGTGACATCCTTGTTTGTTTTCCAATCTGACACTCTCCACAGATTTTTCCCTCATCAATCTTTAAGTTGGGAATTCCTCTAACAGCTTCAATAGGTATGATCCTCTTCATACCTTTAAGGTGCAGGTGGCCCAATCTTTGATGCCATATTTTCACTTCTTCCTCTTTGGCTAAGGTACACATTGAAGAGTATCCAGTTTCTTGAGAACTCCACATGTAGAAGTTGTCTTTGGACCTAACTCCCTTCATGATCACTTCATTTTCCTTGTTAGTAATCAGACATTCAGTTCTAGTGAAGTTTACATTCAGACCTTGATCACATAGTTGACTGATGCTTATAAGATTAGCAGTTAATCCCTTAACAAGTAGGACATTGTCAAGGTCAGGAACTCCAGGGCAATCCAGCTTACCCATTCCCTTGATTTCACCCTTTGCTCCATCACCAAAGGTAACATAACTCATGGCATGAGGGTGAAGTTCAGTTAGCAGATTTTTGTTCCCAGTCATATGTCTGGACCAACCATTGTCAAAATACCAATCTTCTTTGGCTGAAACTCTGAAGGAAGTGTGAGTTATTAGACTTGTAACCTTTGTCTTAGGAACCCATTGCTTTTTATTGACAGTCCTGTGATGCTTGGATCTTGATTGATATTGAGACTGAACAGGGCTAGGATAACCATATAGCTTATAGCAGAAGGGCTTCAGGTGGCCAAATTTTCCACAGTATTGGCATCTCCATCTTTGATGTTTCCCTTTCTGCTGTTGTGACATCTGATGTGACATCTCAGGTTTGCTTTTAACATGGCTGCACTTAGGTTTGGATTTTGGTTTGCAACCAGTGTAACTGCACTCAGCCTTGAATCCAATGCCAGATTTATTTCCTGTTATTTGGCCAGTCTGGAGAATCTTGTCTAAGATGGGAGATCCATTGTTAAGCATTCTTACATACTTGGTCATCTCATCTAGTTTAGAATTCAAGAGTACAGCTTCACTCTTCAATTTTGAGATAGTTTCCACATACTCTTTCTTTTCATTTTCCAGCTGAGCTATCACTTTCTTCTGGCTTTCAGCTTGTCTGCACACTCCTGCACTTTTGTGGCATAACTCTTTGTAGGTAGTGGCCAGTTCTTCAAAGGTTCTTTCATCATCAATTGACTCTTCATCAGACCCCCATCTTCCTGTCAATGCAGTCATATGGTTTGTAGCTGCTTCTCTTTCACTTCCATCAGACCAAGAGGCCACAAGACTCCTCTTTTATTTCTTGAGGTAGGTCCCACATTCAGTTTTAATATGACCATACCCATTACACTCATAGCACTGAACTTCTTTGGGCTTTTCTTCAGACTTTGTTCTCCTACCAAAGTTGTTGGATTTACTGATGTCAGATGCGATGTTCTTGACATTGCCATTTGCTCTCACATCTACCTTTTTCATCAGTCTGTTGAACTGTCTTCCTAGCATTGCTATCTCATTTTCCAGATCTTCATCAATATCTTGACCACCTTCCTCATCTTCCTCTTCAGTGTTTGACATGAATGCTATGCTCTTGGCTTTCTTTTCAACTCCATCACATATTCCCATCTCAAATGTTTGGAGGGATCCAATTAGCTCATTAACTCTCATATTTGAGATGTCTTGAGATTCTTCTATGGCTGTTACTTTCATAGCAAATCTCTTGGGGAGTGATCTGAGTATTTTTCTTACTAACTTTTCATCTGACATCTTCTCTCCCAAAGCTCCAGAGGCATTGGCAATTTCAAGGATACTCATGTGAAATTCATGAATATTTTCATCTTCTTTCATCCTTAAGTTTTCAAACTTGGTGGTGAGCAGCTGTAGTCTAGACATTTTCACTCTAGAGGTGCCTTCATGAGTGGTTTTTAGAATGTCCCAAGCATCTTTAGCTACTTCACAGTTGTTCACTAATATGAAGATGTTCTTGTCTACTCCATTGAAGATGGCATTCAATGCTTTAGAATTTCCAAGGGCTAGATCGTCCTCCTCCTTGGACCATTGTTCTTCAGGCTTTTTCTCAGCAGTGGCTTCTCCTTCTTTAGTAACTACAGGGTGCACCCAGCCTGTTAACACATCCTTCCAAGCCTTGTTATCAAGAGATTTTAGAAAGGCCACCATTCGAGGTTTCCAATAGTCTTAGTTAGAACCATCCAAAATTGGTGGCCTGTGAACAAATCCTCTATCTCTCTCCATTGTACCAGAAAGTGTTGTCCCTAAATCTCACCCAGAACCAAAGCAGGATGCCTGCTCTAATACCAATTGAAATTCTGGTATCAGATATAAGATGTCGAAGGTAATGTTACGACACTAATATCTGAGAACACAAACAGGATAAAGATACAGAATGGTAAAGCAAATGACACAAGCAATTGTTAACCCAGTTCGGTGCAACTCACCTACGTCTGGGGGCTACCAAGCCAGGAAGGAAATTCACTAAAATAGAATCGGTTCAAAGACTCTCCGTACACTTCAACAAGTTACAGTCTTTCTCACCTAATCTCTACCCGTGCAATTTCTACCTAAGCACTCTTAGATATGAGAACCCACTCACTTCCCTACAATCACACATGTGATCTTAAATAATAATCCCTTGAGAAAAGAAAACACTTTTCAATAACACACTCTTGATTTTACTTCACAGTTTCAATCAAGAAGACACACACTTGATCTTGCTTCACAGCTTTGATCAAGTAGACACACACTTAATCTTGCTTCACAACTTTGATCAAGTAGACACACACTCTTGTTTAACAGCTTTAGAGTGACAAATTACAACCACAAATCAGTCCAATTCAACCATCAAAAGATGACTTGAATGGCTTACAAGTCTCATGACTAAACAGACACAAACCCTAGCTCTCTCTCTATATTTTGCTCAGTATTGGTTGTGTTGTAAAACAGGTTTTCTAAGTCCCTTTTTATAGAAGCTTTCAGCTGGGCTTGGACATCTTGAAAACCCTAAATCTATTTTCCAATTAAATCTTTTCATAACAGCTAGTTAGATCTCCTTGGAAAATAAGTAAATCAGGTTGTAATCCATGATTGAATGCTCCTGCAAATTAGATCTTCAATCATACATAGATTTCCATTAATTGTCCAATCACAAAACACCAGACATTCACACTGAATGCTCTATGTACAGGATGTCATGACATCGGGTCTGACATCCTGGAAAAATCCTGCATAATTCCATTCCTTTTATAACTTCCAGCAGGTACACAAACATTAGATGCCATGACATTGTGTATGAAATCCAGATACAATCCTGCATAATTATGTTTTTCCATTTTAACTTCAGCAGGAACACATTATCAAAAGCCATAGCATTGTATATGACATTCTGAAACAATCCTGCATGATTATGTTCTTGAACTCCAGCAGGTACATAGGATATCTTATGTTAAGACATCACACATAACATCTTGTGAACACTCTTTGTTTTACCAAAATTGCTGCCAACACATAGAACCAATAGTATAGGTGTTGTTATCACTTCTCCAACCGATTCCCACATTCCATTTACCGCTAGATTATGTTTTGAATGCACCAACAACATGGTAGAATATGAAGCATGTATCTACGGTTTAGAGGCGACAATCGACTTGAGAATTAAAATCCTTAAGGTATTCGGTGATTCAGCTCTGGTAATCAGTCAGGTGAAAGTGGATTCGGAGACTCGGGATAGCAAGTTGATACCCTACAAAGAGCACATCAGAAAAGTGATATCATATTTTGACGAAATCTCCTTTCATCATATTTCTAGGGAAGAAAATCAGTTAGCAGACGCTCTAGCCACGCTAGCATCTATGTTCAGAGTCAAATGGAAGAATGAAGCACCATCCATCCAAATTGACCACTTAGATGAACCAGCACATTGTCTAGCAATTGAGGCCGATCCTGACGATAAGCCTTGGTCCTACGACATAAAGACATTTCTGGAGAAACAGCAATATCCCGAGGGTATATCCATTACCGATAAGAAAGCTCTGAGAAGACTCTCTTCCAAGTTCTTCCTAAACGGTGATGTACTATACAAGAGGAATTATGATTCCGTACTGCTTAGATGCGTGGATAGACACGAAGTTAGTACAATCATAAGGTCCTTACACGAGGGATGCGAGGGTGTACATGCGAAGGGTCCTGCTATGGCCAAGAAGATTCTCCGAGCTGGTTATTATTGGACGACAATGGAGGTTGATTGCTACAACTTTATGAAAAGATGCCATAAGTGCCAGATATATGGTGATAAGATCTTTGTGCCACCAACTCCATTGAATGTTCTAAATTCTCCATGGCCCTTTTCTATGTGGGGCATCGATATGATCGGGATGATAAAGCCCAAAGCTTCCAATGGACATCGGTTCATCCTAGTCGCTATTGATTACTTCACGAAATGGGTCGAGGCTGCTTCATATGCTAATGTCACTCGACAAGTGGTTTCCCGGTTTATTAAGAAAGAGATAATCTGCCGCTATGGAATACCTAGCAAGATCATCACTAACAATGCCAGTAACCTCAACAACACTATGATGAGGGAGTTGTGCGAAAAATTTAAGATCGAGCACCACAACTCTTCACCATATCGGCCCAAGATGAATGGCGCCATAGAAGCAGCTAACAAGAATATCAAGAGAATCGTCCAGAAGATGGTCAAGACGTGCAAAGACTGGCATGAGATGTTACCTTTTGCTTTACATAGTTACAGAACCTCAGTCCGCACATCCACTAGGGCAACTCTGTACTCTCTAGTTTATGGAATGGAGGTCGTCCTACCGATCGAAGTCGAGATTCCTTCACTCAGGGTCATCATGGAAGCAGATCTTGATGAAGCTGAATGGGTTCAATCTCGGTATGACCAACTGAATCTAATTGAAGAGAAGCGTTTGACGGCCGTTTGTCATGGTCAGTTATACCAAAGACGTTTCAAGTAAGCTTTTGATAAGAAGGTTCTTCCTCGTGCATACCACGTTGGAGACCTCGTGCTCAAGAGGTATTCTGCTATTCACTCAGACCCGCGAGGCAAATGGACATACAACTATGAGGGACCTTTCATAGTCAAAAAGGCCTTCTCAGGTGAGTCTCTAATCCTCACAACAATGGATGGGGAAGATTTGCCTTCGCCAGTGAATGCAGACATAGTCAAAAAATATTATGCCTAAAAAGAAATGATGAAAGCCCGCTAGATTAACCTCCGCAAGGTGAATCTAGGCAAAAATGGCTATCCCGGTGGACGAAAAAATGATTCGTCCATGCAAAAGTTAGGGAATATATATGAAGCTCGCTAAGCCGAAAACCCGAAAGGGCGACATAGGCAAAAAGGAGCATCCCGGTGGACAAAAAGAATTGAAAGATCTAGGCAAAAGTTAGGGATAAAGGGATTGACTATGATCCTTGAGTCTACACGCTACAAGCTAGATATCAGAGGGTCAAGGACCGATCCAATCACCGTCAGCCGAAGCAAGGTATTGGGATTCAGATTATATGGTAGACTAAAGCCAATGTTGTAATCAATGGAGAAAATCATACAAAATATTTCCCATTGCCATTTCAATTATTTTTTTCAATTTTTGCAATGTCCTCATTAAGGACGTCTGCATCCTTGTACTCAACATATGTACAGATTCTATATCAATAAAATTCAGTTTATTCCATCAAACATGTTTGTTCTATGTTTTGTAGGCAAAATAACTGGCTTGTCTTACTCACATAATGCTTTAAAATTTCGGGGAACAATAAAAAGCTACATTAAAGAGAAACACTTTGCATTACCGTTGAAACTCGATAAACCTGATAGGTGATCGGTGACTCAAAAGTGGTGCTACTTGAATAGCTGGGACACCGTGGGGGATTCCAGCCTTTCAGTATTCCTTAACAGACAGGGGATTCCGTGATGGAAGCATTGGCACCAATTAAAACTTCTCGGCAATCATGTTCTAATCCTCGATGACGAGTCGGAGTTCACACCACAATAAAGACTCATCCCTACATATGACAAACAAGGAAAAGACATGCATCATAAAAAATATGCATACATCATGCAATGCATAAAATATCTTCTCCATACTAGTAATAAAGCCAATCACCTGGTCCGGTAAATTTCGGGCACGTAGGTATTTAATCCTCTTCTACCTTGAATACCTGAAAAGCTTCCGCAATTCCTGTATTCAGGTCCAAGAAGATTAAATAGGGGCGGTTGTTGTACCCCTAAATTTTCCCTCCCTTTTCTCACCTATGCATCCAACCACTTGATCAGGAGATGACTTCATACATTCATAACTCATCCACATGCATCATTCCTCATGGATTCAGAAGAAACTTGGGCCCATAAATCTAGGGTTTACATAGACATCAAAGTCCAAAGGCATGGCCTAATCACATCATCAGCATAGGGGATGTGAAACCTTAATGAAGGTGGTGAAGGTTTACTTCAACAAAGGTGTGGCCAGACAGTCTAGGGCCTTCAAAGCCCTAATTCTTCAAGGCATGACTTCATGGGGCTTCACCTATGCCTTATCTGGGTCTCCAAAACCCTAATCAGAAGATGGGAATCAGATGAACTTGGTGGTTTCATGGTACATTTATGACCCTTCAATCTTTACCCTTTGTCAGTTTTGCTTGGCCTAACCCTTCTTGGGGCATTTGTTTTGGTCCCAAGTCCTCGATTCTACCCATATGGTTGTGGATATGCCTCTGGTCCTGATCATCTAAATATCCAAATTCCTTGTGCTTCAAGCCATTTGTGGTCATGCCATTGGTACATGGACACTATGTCAAAACCCTAATCTTATGGTCTCATTTGATGGCTTTGTTCATGTACATTATCAATCAAGTTATTTTTCAAAAGTCCAAGTCATAAAATAAAACAATTTGGAAACCAATTTCAACCCATTTGTTGATCCATTTCAATCTATTCCACGTCATTTTAAACCATTACATGTGATTCAATATGTTGATTCTAAGAGTTGGCAGCAATTTTGGTAAAACAAAGAGTGTTCACAAGATGTTATGTGTGATGTCTTAACATAAGATATATTATGTACCTGCTGGAGTTCAAGAACATGTGCATGCAGGATTGTTTCATAATGCCACATACAATGCCATGGCTTCTGATATTGGATGTACCTGCTGGAGCTTAAATGAAAGACATGTTCATGCAGGATTATTTCAGATGACATGCACAAGATCATGACATCTGATATGGTTGTACCTGCTGGAAGTTATAAAAGGAATCATTGCATTATGCAGGATTTTTCCAGGATGTCAGACCCGATGTCATGACATCCTGTACACAGAACATTCAGTATGAATGTCTGGTGTTTTGTGATTGCACAATTAATGGCAATCTTTGGATGATTGAAGATATGATTAGCTAGTGCATTCAATCATGGATTACAACCAGATTTACTTATTTTCCAATGAGATCTATACAACTGTTATAAAAAGATTTGATTGGAAAATAGATTTAGGGTTTTCAAGATCTCCAAGCTCAACTGAGAGCTTCTATAAAAAGGGACTTGGAAAACCTGTTTGTACACACAACCAAGACTGAGCGAAATACATAGTGAGAGCTAGGGTTTGTGTTTGTTTAGTCGTAAGACTTGTAGGTCATTCAAGTCATCCATTGATGATTGAATTGGACTGATTTGTGGTTGTAATTTGTCACTCTAAAGCTGTTAAGCAAGAGTGTGTGTCTTCTTGATCAAAGTTGTGAAGCAAGATCAAGAGTGTGTCTTCTTGATTGAAAATGTGAAGTAAAATCAAGAGTGTGTAATTGAAAAGTATTTTCTTTTCTCAAGGGATTGTTGTTTAAAATCACTGGTGTGTGATTGTAAGGGAAGTGAGTGGGTTCTCATATCTAAGAGTGCTTAGGTAGAAATTGCACGGGTAGAGATTAGGTGAGAAAGACTGTAACTTGTTGAAGTGTACGGAGAATCTTTGAACTAATTCTATTTTAGTGAATTTCCTTCCTGGCTTGGTAGCCCCCAGACGTAGGTGAGTTGCACCGAACTGGGTTAACAATTGCTTGTGTTATTCGCTTTACCATTCTGTTTTTGTTTATCCATTGTGTATTACCAGATATTAGTGTCGTGACATTACCTTCGACATCTTATATCTGATACCAGAATTTCACAATATAAGAAAATACAAGAAGTGACATTTTTAACCAATTGTTAACTTTGGTCAACAGTTGACTTTTTGGTTAACTTTGACCAAAGTCAACCCAAAATCCATAAACCCTAAATTCCATCATGATCATCAATACATTGTCCGTTTACAAAGAAAATACAAAGAAATTGATTTTTTTTACCTTTTATTGACTTTGGTCAACAATTGACTTTTTGGTCAACCTTGACCAAAGTCAACTTCCCCATTTTTTTTTGTCATCCAAAACTTAATCTAGCCTTTGGCATTGATTCTTTATCCAATTTCCATGTTTGCTTGTGTGCTCCCTTGTTTGCTTCATTTCCAAGTAAGTGTTTTCATGATTCAACCTTATATTTTAGCTTGTCAAATCTTGGTTTTGGTTTGCCCCAAACCAAATCCTAGTGGCTCTAACACAGCACAACCTAACACAGTGTGATCCATCCTTAATATCTTAACTCAAGGGCAACAGGGAAAGCTATAATGGAGAGCATACATGGGCCTTGTCATAAACTTGCAGTAGAAATATAACCAGATTATCCCACAAAAAGGTTGGAACAACAACGTAATTTTAAATCAACATGATGCTTGTAGCTATCCACATAATCACAATCACCTGACCTTTCAGAAGCAGCAAAATCGCCATTGCCCATTGATTTTCCAAGGTTGATGCTGAAGCTAGTATAGAGTTGGAGCAGTGTGATAAAATGTTGTCGTCAAGCCATGCCAGGAGAACGATTTCAATACAGGTTTTTTGAGGGTAGTGATAACAACAGTGTTGTTGATGCATATGAACCGAAGGCCCAACATTGAGCAGAATTGCATTAATATCCGATGCTGCAAGTACCGAAAGACCGTCTGCTGTCACAAGTTGTCTTGTTCGTCGGTGGGGCACTGGCTGCAATATCTGCATACACTCTACAATACTGGGGAGTTATACAGTGGAGATTTTAACACCACCACCGCATTTTATAAAGTGTGTGAAAAGGTCAGAAAACATTAGGAGAAAGTTGAAGTGTTACATTGGTCCTTGCTTACCTAATGCTCAAGAAGAAATATGCTTTACCAAAAGCATGACAAACAATGAAACAAGTCCTCCGCCTCACCGTTTCATCTTCATCAACTTACGCCGCTCCCTCCGAACTCATCTTTCTTCTCTCACACTCCGAGCCTCTTTCGAGACTTCTTCTACCTCCTCCTCCTCCTCTGTGGCCTCACCAGGAAAAGTAGTTGAGAATGTGGTCATTATAGGTTCAAGCCCTACAGGATACACCACAGCAATATATGTTGCACGAGCCGATTTGAAACCTGTAGTGTTTGAGGGTTACCAAATGGGTGGTGTTCCTAGGGGTCAATTGATGACTACAACTGTAGCAGAGAACTTTCCAGGATTTCCAGATTGGATTACAGGACAGGATGCGACGACAGGCTGAACGTTGGGGAGCAGAGTTGCATCATGAAGACATTGAAGCTATTGATGTGAATAGTAGTCCTTTTAATATCCAAAGCAGTGAACGTAAGGTAAAGAGCCATGCTGTAATATTTTCTACTGGAGTAACTGCAAAATGACCTAGGTTACCCAGAGAGTATAAATTTTGGAGTCGAGGAATTAGTGTTTGCGCAATTTGCGATGGAGCATCACCTCTCTTTAAGGGTCAAATTCTTGATGTCGTTGGAGGGGGGATACAGCTACAGAGGAAGCGTTATACTTGACAAAATATGCTCGTCATGTTCACTTACTTGTACGCCGGGACCAACTAAGGGATTCTAAATCCATGCAAGATAGAGTGTATGACAATCCAAATGTCACCGTGCACTTCTATACAGAGGCTGTGGATATTGTAAGCAATACAAAAGGATAAATGTTTGGCATTTTAGTAAGAAAGCTGGATATCAGGGAGGAGTCTGTGCTTGAGGCCAAAGGGATATTCTAAGGCATAGGCCATTCACCAAATACCTAACTATTGAAAGGCCAAGTTGAACTTGATCAGTCTGGCTACTTGCTTGTTAAGGAGGGCACTGCAAAAACTTCAGTTGAAGGTTTATTTGCTGCTAGAGATGTGCAGGACCACGAATGGAGGCAAGCCGTAACTGCTGCTGGATCTGGATGCATTACAGCTTTATCTGTTGAGAGATATCTCGTCAACAGTGGTCTTCTTATAGAGTTCCATCAGCCAAAACCAAAGAAAAAAAGGAAGCAACGGTCCAAGGATGTTGGCGGCGCTTTTATTAGCAATGTTATTAACCCACCTCAAGGAAATGAACACAATGGTCATGACACGTTTAATGGGGATGTTAAGATTTCAGACATTGTTGCATTACCTTCCACTAAAACGGATTCTCAAAAGAAAACAAAGAAAAGAAAGGAAGAGCAGTTGTGCGTGTTATGGACATCCTAAACTGAACGCAAGCTGAAAATGCCGACATCAAAACTAAGCCGAGCTGCGAGCCAAGATACCATGTTCCAAAGTTGCAATAGAAAGAGAACAAAGCACCAACCAAAAGGTACTATTAATCCTAAGTTTTGACCGCTGGGACTCATGTAGTATATTCTAAAATAATGGAATATTACATTTGGAATGATGGAGTTTAAGCCATGTATTTGGAGCATATAATGAAAAACGGCATTCTCTTTTGATGATGGAGAAGCAATACTGTAGAATAGGCTAAACTGTGAACCCCGACATATTACTTCAACGTTGAGAGTCGCTTAATGTCATGACCATTACCACGGTATGTCAACTTCCCTGTGAACCATCTCCTGGACTTAATTTCTCGATGCCACGGTAGTTCAGGACAACGATGGATAGGTGAGGACATCTTATTACGGAAGTCAGATTGGTATTGCAGAGATTTGCTTCTGCAACCATAACTTGGTTCATGTGCCAGCCGATTTTGGGCAATTCCCGACATCGGTCGCAGCGCCAACACCAAGAATTCAACCTACAGAAGTCCAATAGCATACCAAATCAGGTTCAAATATTTAAACCCATTCATTCCACATCATAATCTACAAACCAAATCCATACGGTCACATTCAACCAAACAAGGAGCCTAGTACACCTCATTCGAAACGCACACAGGCACATTCAAAGTTATCTCAACCTCAACTAGCAGCATAAATTTTGGCAACAAGCATAATTGGCCAATTAACAGTTAGTCAGTCCAACTGTGTCTTAGCATAAGTGTGCAAGCTACATGTG
This sequence comes from Lathyrus oleraceus, assembly GCF_024323335.1. NCBI lineage: Eukaryota > Viridiplantae > Streptophyta > Magnoliopsida > Fabales > Fabaceae > Lathyrus > Lathyrus oleraceus. Next base: position 429,578,955 of record NC_066583.1, on the reverse strand, counting down.
CAGATTTTCTTAGCATACTGGCCAAATTCCGACACTCGCGACACATCCATTTCACCATATAGCTAACTGACAGCTTGACAGCACAAAGAACCATGGATGAAACAATCCATTGATTATCATGTAACACGGATAATTATGACATAGTTATTCAAGTGAAATCCACCATAAACTGCATAATTAAACTCCACATTCTAAATATTTTGATTTTTCTGCTAACAACCTCCTTCTAACAGGATTTCAAAAAACAACTAACATATATTACTAATGTGTCCTCATATTCAATAGCTTGCATCCTGCATCATCAAACCAACTACGCATCATCTTAGGTTTTAAAATTCAAGCATGCCACTGATGGAGTAAATTCCAACGTGCTTGAGCTTCAAAGCATAGTGACGCTCCCGTATGCAATTCAAAAGGCAACATGACCAACAGCCATCAATCCTGCTAGCTGGTCATAACAATTCTTCAATGTAGTGATGCATCAACAGTCAGAACATTCAAACACACGAAAGTCTTGCCAGTTTCAAGCGGAGGATTAGTTAACTTCATCGATAATCAAAATCCCTAACAGACATTACCTAACAGTCCGTAACAGAATAAGTGAAAACTCATAGCAAACAGCCAACAAAAACACAATAACCTGCAGCAACCAATTCAGTTCTCATTTAGCTATTTCAATTGAACCATAGTTAACCTTCAAATTAACTACAAAGTATGTTCATAGTTTCCATTTGTTCTCTACTAGCTAACATAGTGTGATAACAGTTCTAGCACTTCATTTTGATGACTAAGTTTAGAATTTTTTCTAACAACTAATTTTCCAAAAAATCACATACATCAAAGCTTACTCCAGTTTGGCCAGTCCAGCTTCTATCCAATTTACTGCAGTTCGGCATCAAACCAGCTGCTAGCTACTACTCAGCGACAATTCGACATCCGGCAGAAACCCAATCAGCTCGTCAAACTCTCAAGTAACACACCCGGCATTGCAACATGAAGTTGTTCCAAGTATGGAGTTGTTCTGGTTGGTAAGAAGAGAGTATACACCTGAGCTGCTTCAGATCTGAACTCTTACCAAGAAAACGTATGTGAATAACAAGTGTGAAGTATGTGATGCTGCCAGGATTACGGCGGATGCCAACTTCCTAACCAATGTTTCTAGGATACAAACACCGTGTTGCTCATGTGCGTACCAGGAACACAACCTACGAACAGATGAAAATCATGTCAATAATCAGGCAGTTCCAGGTACCGACGCTCCACGACATAGACCCTGCAAAAAACTTATAAAAGTTAGACACTCCCCTGTTACTAACCAGAATTTATGAGAAATAGTTTTGAATGGCATAACACTCCGTCGACACGTTCTGCTAAGTCGTCACCAGCACATAAGCTAGACTAATACTTGCTAACAAATTCACTTAATTTAACCTGCAATACAAATCCATGGAAAAATAAAGAACGGTATAATTCATCACATACATGCATGACATGGTTCATTCCAAACAGTTAGCAGTCGGCATGGATACCAATCACAACAGAGATTTCAAAGCCATTCTACATGCAATTCAGGGTTCTGTTCAGAATATCATGTGCGGGTCTTTCACTAAATTCACATAACTGCTATGTTACATAAGTTCCAATCCACTTAAATAAATAACAATCCAATAGAGATTGCAGCCTAAGTAATTCTCTTGTTAATAGGTTAACATTAACTTCTAATAACAGGTCACTATATAACAAACTTGATTGTAACAGAGAGCACTTTTTCACAATCCAACTGCCTAACCATTTTTTTTAACTGAATCAAACTAACCTAACATAACTAACTGAGTCAATATTAACTAACTGAGTTTTCAGTTGACTCAGTGAGCCAATGCTAACTAATTCCATGCCTTCTCTAACTAACTCCAAACCTGAATCCAAAGCTAACACTTTCCAAACCTGAGCTCTATTTAAGAAATCCATCATTCGCAATTTGAGAATCCTGGGAACCCTGTGAATTTGTGCACACTCTCTCTGCAACTTTTTTCCTCACCATCACCAAAGCTCTCTCACTCTCTCACGGAAAAGCCATTGAAGCTTCATCTCTAAGCTTCAATTCAGCTTGAGCTTAACCACTACATTGTTTACCATTATCAATCCAGAAGAAGAGGAAGAAGGAGAAAGAGGAAGAAGGAACGTGCATACAAGATCAAGAACTCACCTTTTGAAGTTTCTGATCATCTTCTCCGGTAAGTCCATCTACCTTCTGTAACGTTCTCTTACATTAAGCATACTGGAGTGTAGCTTTGAGGCTAGGGAGTGAAAGTCCTTTGGTATTAGAGATTAATTCGTGATGCACTCCATTTAATTTAAGATTAGAGATCTAGGGTTCTTCCATTGTTTAGGCTCGATTCAATAAATCCGAGAACCATCTCCCAAATCCAGTCCCATATTCGTTTTTAGCTTATCATGGTGCATCGAGTGGTGGTAATATCTTAGTGTTAGGCCACTACTGGCGCCGGCGACGGAAGCCGGCGCGGTGTTTCACGGCGGAAGCATAGTGAGGTGGATAGTGTGAAAGCGTACGATGAATGGAGTTTCAAACTCTGTTGACTTGACAAGTCAACAGGAAAATTTTACCTTGTACCCCTACCATTAGTCCCATACCCCTACAAAATTTTAAAAATTCTCATTCTACCCTTAATTGGTTTTAACCAATTTAACATTTCATTTTTACCACTCAGTTGAAAATTTCAGAAATTACACTTTCACACCCCTCGCACCGGAACACCTGCAAAAAGACTTTCGATATGTATTTTTCCCAAATCGGAAGACTTAAAGAAAGAGTTCTGGAACACATAAATCAATGAACCAGGACACTTCATAAAAGAGTTTCGGTTCAATTAAAAAAAAATCCCAAACCGGAACACTTTTTGAAAGAATTCCGGTGAACAAATTTATACATACCGGAACTCTTTGGAGAAGTGTTCCGGTTTGTTTTAGATGTGTTCCGGAAGTCTTTCAAGAAGTCTTCCGGTTCGCTTTTTTTTTTTTTTTTTTTTTTAATTTTTATTTTGCAGGAATGGAAAATCTTCCCAAAATATGTGTAGATACTACTGATGCGTTTATGACGACGGAAAGATTTGGTACACGAGAAGAGGTTATCAGATGGATTAAAGAGGTTGGAATCGACAATAAAGTAACTGTTATTATCCGTCGTTCAGATACTGAAACGGGGAAGAGAGGGAGAAGTAACAAAATAATATTTGGTTGTGATAAAGGTGGGAAACACAAGATTAGTGATAGTGGTACCCAAAGTGCGTCCAAGAAATGTGGATGTCCATTTAAAATCAAGTCGACTCCGACGAAAGATGGATCTGGTTGGAAGATTGATGTAAAATGTGGGTTACATAATCATGGTTTACCTGATAGATTAGAAGGTCATTCATTTATTGGTAGGTTGACCACAGATGAGAAGCAACATGTCGCTGATTTGGCAAAGAGACATGTAGCACCTAGACACATATTGCTTTCCTTGCAAGACAATTATCCTGAGAATGTCACTCAGATTATGCAAGTATACAAGCATAAGAGTGTGATACAAAAAAAGATAAGAGGTCCAAGGAGTGAGATACAACATCTGTTTAAGCTTATTGAGGATGCAGGATATGTATATTGGAGTAGAAAAAAGGATGACTCGGAAGTGGTGAGAGAGATATTTTGGACACATCCTGATTCAGTTAAGTTGTTGAATATATTTCTGATTGTGTTAGTTATGGATAACACCTACAAGACAGACAAATATAGACAACTTTTGTTTGAAATTGTTGGCATGACATCGACTGAGTTGACTTTTGCTGTTGGATTTGCGTATATGGAGTCTGAGCAAACAGAGAATTTTTGCTGGGTATTGGAGAAATTAAAAGAGTTGTTTGTGAAGAAAGACATGTGTCCACAAGTGATTTTGACAGATAGAGATCTTGCTTAGATGAAAGCAATTGAAGTTGTGTTTCCCAGCTCGATTAATTTGCTATGTAGATTTCACATTAACAAAAACGTTGGTGCCAAATGCAAACAACATGTGGTGAATGACCTACAAAAGACGATAGACACATTATGGATGGAAGTTGTCTGGGCTAGTGATGAGGTTGAGTATGGTCAGCGGTTGCATCAACTTGAGCAAGCATGTGTTGAGTATAGTGGATTTATTAATTATGTGAAAGACACACGGTTGACTCCACATAGGCATAGATTTGTTGGAGCATGGATTAATCGAGTGCTACATTTGGGTAACACAACGACTAATCGGTACGTCTTATAATTTTGTATGTGTTATTTTTATATCTGATATTATTTTTATGTATTTTTTATGTGTTATTTTCAATATTTTTAGGGTTGAATCTGCTCATTGGAAGTTAAAGCAGATGTTAGGAAACAGTATAGGTGACATGGTCAAATATTGGGAAGCCATGAATAACAACTTGAGGTTACAACTGGGAAACATTAGAGCTTCATTTCAAAAGAGTTTTTACGAAGTTGAGCACGCGCACACAAGTCCCTTTTATGGTTATTTGCGTGGTTCCGTATCTCGAGCTGCTTTGAGACGTATTGCTGAAGAGTTATTGAGAGTTGATTATGTTGGAACTAACAGGCAAATATGTGGTTGTACTCTTAGAACATCTTATGGGTTACCTTGTGCTTGTGGTTGTACTCTTAGAACATCACAGACTTCGAAGAAGATCAAATTATCAAAGAAGCAACCACACTTCATTCTTCAATTTCCTAATCATATTAGGTCATACATTGAAGATGTAGTTAATGTTGAATCAGATGGTAATTGTAGATTTAGAGTCATTGCATCATTGCATGGATATGGTGAGGATGGTTGGCCAATGGTTCGCAGAGAGTTGGGGTTGGAAATAATAGACAAGGATAGGTCAACTTTGTATGACAAGTTATTTTCTAATCGGTTGTCAGAAGTGAGAGAATCTTTGATGATAGAATCTGTCATACCCCAAAATTCGCCCGTTAATTTTGCAAGACCTTTTTTGAGGCACCCCAACTTATTTTCCAAGGCATTGACCTTGAAGGAACCAGGACCCAGCTCACAGATGGCCAAATCCAGAAAATGGCCCAAACTGGCATGCTCGCTAGGTGAGCAAATCCTTCGCCTAGCGAACCCTTCGCTACAATACTCGCCTAGCGAAGCTTGCGAATACCAGAAAATTCCGGGCTTCATTCTGAGCCCATTAGGTCACAATAAACCATTATAAACACCAACAATTCAGTCAGAAAGGGGAGAAGAAAAACAGAAGGAAAAACGGAAGGAAAATCGGAGATAGAAAGAAGGTACAACAAACCCTGGAGGCTAACCAAGAGAATTCAGAGCAACCCTAAAGGAAACCCTGAAGGAAGCTCATCCGCATCAAGGTCACCTCCGCCCAACTCAATCCGACTTGCTAATTCAAGGTTGCAATTCGATTGCAAACAGGTTTGTATTACCATTACCGCTTTATGTTCTTAATTTGCATGTGATATTATAATTGAATTCATAAACATATTTGAGGTTTTGCATGTGAATTTAAGTGTGCCTGAATATTGTGAATGTTGAACCATGTAATTTGTGTATCGGACACCATAAGGCGTGCAGCAGGCTGAGGTCATACTGTTCTGAAATTCAAACCCGCAGTCGCTCGCTAGCACATCGCTAAGCGAGCATGTAGCGAGTATTCGCTAGGCCTTCGCAAGGCGAGGCAGAGGCGAATGTGACAGTCGCTAATATTTTGGGTGTTCTGTTCTGTGCTTATTTGATCTGTTCTATGTTAATCATGCGTTATTTTGCCTGACATTCCTACTGCTGTGTTTTCCTTTGCGGTGCAATCCTCGATTGCACCCCCATTTGGTATTCTGACCTGTGTGCTGAATGTTGTAAGGGTTCACATATTCCCAGGAACAAGTAGCTTGCTAGGTATCCCACTTTATTTGTGGGATACCCTTGTTGAGATTCATCCTAATTGTTCAATTGATTTTAATGTGGAGATTCATCCAAATCACTTAGTTGATTTTAATGTGGAGATTCATCCTAATTATTTAATTAATTATAATATGGACCTAATTACCTAATTGATTACAACTACCCAATTGATTATAAAATATTGCCTTTGAATATGTGATCTTGGACCTCTCTTTGTTGCCTTACGATATTACGGTACTACGGTCATGTTCCGCGAATGTAGGTATACACTTAGCAAAGGTCCTTCGATTAAATCATCATGTCCCTATAAAATAAATCATTGTCCCTCGGATGTTGCCTGCGAATATATGATTTTGTCCCTCGATGACCCTTCGTTGTAGCCTACGGTTAAATGATGATCGTCCCTTCGAATGCTATGGTATCCTTACAAATGTTGCCTTCAATGACCAATCGATGACCCTACGATGTCCCTTTACATCCAAAGAGATAAGACTACTTACTTCTCAATAGTAAGGACAGTTTTACCCTCATAAGGATAAGAAATGCCCATAAAGACCTTGGGGGGGGGGTATAACTCTTAATTGCTGGCTCACAACCTAAAATATTTTTCACACCCCACACCTTTCAAACATCTTTTAGAAAATCACCACTTGGTATACATTCATACTAGGATCATTACCGAGTTATATTTTTCTAAACAACTTTCAAAACAAAACGAGATAAATACTTTGTATACATTCGTACAAGAATCATTACAAAGTTAAACTCTCTTTTCAAAACATTTTTCAAACAATTCACAACCACTTTTTCCAGACAAACATAAGTGATCAGGCAATTAAGAGCCCATGGATAACCATGGATACAAAGGGTGCTAACACCTTCCCTTTGTATAATGTACCTCCCGAACCCAAAATCTAATTAAGGTCTTTCCTGTTCTTTTCCACCTTTCCTTATTGGATAAAAGAAAAGTCGGTGGCGACTCTTGCTATCCGCGACATTTGCATTCCAAAGCAAAAACACACCAAAGTCAGTTCACCGTATGACAGAACTGGCGACTCTGTTGGGGACACTTAAAGAGAGGTTACCTTAAAAAACAAGATCACTTATTCAAATTGTCTGATTTACTTTTAAGGGATTGCTTGGGTATTTTATGCTTGAGTGAAAGATCCTACACCCGGATCTAGTGTACCTTAGGTAAGTAGCAATAGATCATCGCGACTATCTGGCGTATACTGGAATGGTCAAAATGATGGCTACGGTTAATGTGGCACTTTGGATGTCCTGATGTTCCTCATGTTTACTTGAGGAAAAATTTGGCTTCCGCGTGGTGTCATGAAAGCATTAACCAGACCTTTAGAACCCTAATTGACTCATCCTAGCCATTAGAAAGTAGTGAGATAACTGGCTTCGGTTCCGACTGGGGTTGGTTGAGACTCGATACTACACTCTTTGAGATTGGACTTTGGGGAAGCTTCGGTCAACCACTTGGTGTTGCACTGAAGTGGACTTAAAGGAAGGTCAATGATTTGAGATCCTTCTAGAACCCGGTTACTATTCTAGGACAGGTTGAACCAACCAAACTTCAGTGGGGAGGGTACTTACCTATGGAACTCATGCAAGCCTTAAAACTTAGGAATGATTGTTGTGTGACTTGCTTGTGCTTGTTATTTACTTACCATCATAACATCATAACATCATAACATCATAACATCATCACATTGTACTAACCATTTCAAGGACTTAGGGATTTAGCTTTGCTCTGTTAAACAGGTTATGGCTTCCAGAAAGACCATTCAGATCAATTTTGTAGCAATCTCTCCTCAACTAAAGGATTTAGTGTCAGAACTTCCTGATCAGACTCAGTTCATCAAGAAACATGGTTCTCTCCTCAATTTGGTTACCACCGGTTTCAAAGAAGATATGATGAGAGTCCTATTCCAGTTCTTCGATCCTAAACATCATTGCTTCACATTCCCAGATTATCAGTTGGTACCCACATTAGAAGAATTTTCCAGGCTGCTTGGGATACCTATTCTTGATCAAACACCTTTCAGTGGCTTAGAAAAGATTCCGAAGTCTGAAGAAGTTGTCGCGGCTTTACACATGACAAAGTCCGATATTGAAACCAATTGGGTAACAAGAAGTGGAGTTAAGGGTTTACTTGCCAAGTTTCTGATAAATAAGGCCCGAGAATTCTTAACAGTTATGGATGTCCATGCTTTCGAAGGATAATGAGCAAAATCTGAAATGAGCAAAATCTGAAATGGTCTCAAAGGATAATGTCGCTCTCCCATTCAGACATCCGTTGGTGTCCTCATCTCAAAGAAAATGTTATCATCATTGACCGTTGTGGAGAGTACTCTAACGTACCACTCCTGGGGATAAGAGGAGGTATTACTTACAATCCAGCTTTAGCCCTACTTCAGTTTGGTTATGCTCGAAGAGATGGTCCACATGAAATAATTCTTCAAGGCACTGTGTTTGACTATGACACCGACTCCCAAGGTCTCCGTCAGAGATTTGTACGAGCCTGGGGCATGGTGAAAAGAAGCATTTTAGGACAGAAAAACTCTACTCCTATGGAACCTTATCTCAGATGGATACGCGCCAGAGCTCGTGAACTTGTCATGCCATACCTTGCAGTCGGACCGCTGATTGTGGAACCAGAGGTTGAAGGAGGTACTCCTCAGATCATTCCCTATCCAGATATGCCTACCGAGGTTGAAGAATTAAAGAGATCCTGGATCCAGTTGAGAGAGGAAAGAGATACTTTTGAGACTCAGCTCGTTGCAGAAAGGAAGAAAGTATTAGAGCTCACCAGCCAGCTTAATGAGGAACGAAGACTCAATACATATATTCGTCCGAAAAGAAGCCGTCCCTGGGAGATTTGAGCTTTCATTGTATTTTTATTATTTCCTTTTGTAATGAACATTGATTAAAGAAATTATTAAAAGTTTCCCTCTTTTCGGTGGTTTACGCAAAGTTAAATTCCAGGAGTCCTTGAAAACATTTCATACATTGCATAGCATAACATAACATTGCATAACAGGTATCCCAAAAAATCAATATTCTCACGATCTTCCTTCCAAACAGAAAAATGGCTCTCGAACAAACTGTCAAAGATCTCCAGGCTCAGAATGCTCAATTCCAGGAGATGATGCTGAGCTTATCCAAGGGCCAGGAGGAACTGAAGGCTCTCTTGCTCGAGAAGAAGAAAGACCAGAAACCCGTGAGTTACATTAACCCGGGAAGAAGGCGTAAAGGACAGGCTGCGGGAATCAAGATTTGACTTCCGAAAGATCAAGAAGAGGAGACGGAAAATGATTTGGAAGATGAGAATGCTGATCCCCTCAACCAGGAGGACGACGATAAAGATTATGAAGATGAACAGTACTCTCCAAAAGAGGATAAGTATAAGTTGTTGGAAGAACGCATGCTAGCTATGGAGGGTCAGAAGGCGCCCGGTCTGGATTTCGAAAGCTTGGGACTGGTCTTTGATGTGGTCATTCCTCGCAAATTCAAGATCCCCACTTTCACTAAGTATGATGGTGCGTCTTGTCCTCAGATGCATTTGAGAGCTTATGTGAGAAAGATTCAGCCGTATACCACTGATAGGAAACTATGGATCCATTTCTTCCAGGAGAGCCTGTCTGGCACACAGTTGGAGTGGTATTATCAGCTCGAGAGCTCTAACATCCGCACCTGGACTGATTTAGCGACAGCTTTCTACAAGCACTACCAATACAATTCTGAATTGGCGCCTACTCGGCTACAGTTGCAGAATATGACTATGGGCTCTAAAGAAAGCTTCAAAGAATATGCTCAAAAATGGAGAGATTTGGCTGGCAGAGTCAAACCCCCTATGACTGATCGAGAATTGGTGGACATGTTCATGGTTACACTGACTGGTCCATTCTACAGCCATCTACTGGGAAGTTCTTCATCAGGTTTCACTGGCCTTATATTGACAGGTGAACGTGTTGAAAGTGGTAGTGGAAAGATACAGGCAGCTACCTCTGCAAGCACCAGAAAGACCCATCAGGGAAAGAATGAGTCAAATGCTGTGTATGATGAAAGGGGTCATAACAAGAAAGGTCGTGACCATACCATCGGAGCAGTTACAATTGCAGCTCCGCCAGCTCAAAACTTCTAGCACAGACAAGACAGGCCAAGAAGGCAGTTTACCAAGATCAATATGACTTTAGCACAAGCACTGCAGGGTATGCTGAAGGCGAATTTAATTACCCTCAGAGGCCCTCCTGCGAATGTCAACACTACTTCTCCTCGTTATAATCCCAATGCCAGGTGTGCATATCACTCCGATAGCCCTGGGCATGATACAAACGATTGTTGGTTGTTGAAGAATAAAATTCAGGATATGATCGACGCGGGAGAAATTGAATTTGATCCTCCGGAGACTCCTAATGTCATCACTGCTCCTATGCCTAACCATGACAAGACTGTTAATTCTGTGGACGACAATTCTCACATTGCTAATGTGGCGGAGTTAACATCTCCTCTCCTGATCATCAAGAAGGATTTATTGCAAGCTGGTTTATTTCCAGGTTGTGCTGAAAGTTGCGATCTTTGTGTACTTCGACCCGATGATTGCCTGAAGTTGAGAGATGGTATTCAACGGCTGATGGACGATCGCACAATTCTCTTCGAAAAGGTTCCTAAGGTGGAAAACCCTACTGAAGAAATATCTGTGATTGTTAGGTCCAAAGTTCCAGTGAAGATTACCGCTACTAGAGTACCTGTGAAGATTACTGCGGAGCCCAAGGTAGCTCCCCTAATCATTACTGCACCTGGCCCAGTACCGTATTCCTCAAGCAAAGCCATTCCGTGGAATTATGGAGGTGATGTTTACATCCATGGCGTAAAGCAAGTTGGTAATGCTGCTAATCCTAATGACATTGTTGGGACTAGTAAAGTTACTCGAAGTGGAAGGATCTTCTCTCCAGAAATCTCACCTCCCGCCCCTGAAACCCGAGGAAAGGAACCAGTCAACCCTTCTCAGTCAGAGACACCTGTCGAAGATGTTGCCAAACAAGAAATGGAAGAAATGCTGAAAATCATCCGCAAGAGTGATTTTGATGTGGTAGAACAGCTGGGGAATACTCCGTCTAAGATCTCGATGTTATCCTTGTTATTATCTTCTGAATCTCATGCCAAAGCGTTGATAGAATTCTTGAAGACTGCTCATGTACTTCAGGAGACCTCCGTCGATCAGTTCGAAAACTATGTTGCTAACCTGACTGTTGACAATGGCTTAGGCTTTTCCGATGCTGATCTGACACCAGCAGGAAAGAATCACAATAAAGCTCTGCATATCTCCATTGAGTGTAAATGGATCACCTTGTCTCATGTGTTGATCGATAATGGCTCTTCTTTGAATGTACTACCGAAAGCCGTGCTCGATAAACTTGACTGTAAAAGCATTGAACTGAAGCCTAGTGACATTGTGGTGCGTGCTTACGATGGTGCGAAGAGTGTTGTCCATGGTGAAGTGGTTCTCCCTATCAAGATAGGACCTCAAGTCTTCAACACTATCTTTCACGTAATGAACATTCGTCCTGCCTATTCCTGCTTGCTGGGACGCCCTTAGATTCATGGGGCAAGTGCTGTAGCTTCATCTCTCCATCAAAAGCTGAGGTATCCAATAGAGGGTAAGATTGTCACTGTGTGTGGAGAAGAAGAGTATATTGTCAGTAGTGTGCAGGCCTTCAGATACGTCGAGATGGATGGTGAATTCTTTGAGACTCCTTCTTAGTCATTTGAAGTAGTTCCTCCGACCAGCCCTGTCCTTAAGCCAACTCCCCTTGTGCCCAAGGTTATTCGTGCTCCTCCTGCCATGATTTCTCTGAAAGATGCTCAAGCCGTGGTTGAAAACGGTGGTCGTACTGGTTGGGGTCAACTGATCAACGTACCATACAAGTCTGACAAGTCTGGTCTGGGATTTAACTCTGAAAGGGTGGTCAAAGATCAGATTAATGCTGTAGTAGATGCTGATAGCGATTGCGACCTGGATAGCTGGATTTTCCAAACAATTGGTGACGGACTCAATAATTGGAAGGCTGAAGACACTATCCCGATTTCCTTTAGTCAGGAGTAATTGTTATTGTCTGTTTTATTGTTGCAAAAATTTTTAGTTTTACAATTGAACTTCTTAAAGCATTGTGTCTATGCCCGAGGCACAATAGCTAATTTGTTAAGGGTTTTGTCATTTTCATAAGCATATTCACATTCAATAAATCAATGGACTTTTTGCATTCAAATATTGCGCTCTTTATCTTTCCTGTCATCTTCCGAAAAAGCTATGTTTTCTTACACACACTCACGTAACGAATTGCAGATCCATACCCACTCTGGATCCTGTTGATAATAGTTCTACTATTGTTCATTATGACTTTGAAAATCCGATCTACCAAGCCGAGGATGGAAGTGAGGAAGATTGTGAAGTACCTGGAGAACTTGCCAGACTGGTACTGCAAGAAGAGAAGACTATACAGCCGCATGAAGAGTCAATCGAAATTGTAAACCTGGGTACTGAAGTGGACAAGAAAGAAGTCAAAATAGGAGCAGGCTTGGAAAATAGTGTCAAAGGAAGATTGATTCAGATGTTACATGACTATGTAGAGATTTTTGCTTGGTCTTATGAAGACATGCCAGGATTGGATACTGATATAGTAGTGCATCGTTTGCCAACGAAGGAAGATTGTCGTCCTGTTAAGCAAAAGGTTCGCCGCATGCGTCCTGAAATGTCTGAGAAAATCAAAGCCGAGGTTATGAAACAATTTGATGCAGGTTTTCTGGCTGTTACTTCTTATCCTCAATGGGTTGCTAATGTGGTACCGGTACCGAAGAAGGATGGTAAGGTGCGAATGTGCGTCGATTACAGAGATCTGAATAAAGCAAGTCCCAAAGATGACTTTCCACTCCCGCACATTGATGTTCTGGTAGACAACACCGCTCAACACAAAGTATTCTCCTTCATGGATGGATTCTCGGGTTATAACCAGATTAAGATGGCACCGGAAGACATGGAGAAAACTACGTTTGTGATGCAATGGGGGACTTTCTGTTACAAAGTAATGCCATTCGGTTTAAAGAACGCCGGGGCAACGTACCAGCGTGCTATGGTGGTTTTGTTCCATGATATGATTCATCATGAAATAGAAGTATATGTGGATGACATGATAGCCAGATCTCATACTGAAGAAGAACATCTCGATCATTTGTACAAATTGTTTGAGAGGTTGAAGAAATACAAGCTGAGATTGAACCCAAACAAATGCACCTTTGGAGTAAGATCTGGTAAACTCTTGGGATTTATTGTCAGTGGTAAAGGAATTGAGGTTGACCCGGCTAAGGTGAGAGCTATCCAAGAAATGCCAGTGCCCCGTACAGATAAGGAAGTCAGAGGTTTCTTGGGACGTTTGAATTACATCGCCCGGTTTATCTCCCATTTAACTGCTACCTGCAAACCCATCTTCAAGCTACTGAGGAAGAATCAAGAGATGATATGGAATGGTGAATGTCAAGAAGCTTTTGACAAAATCAAGAAGTATCTCCAGGAACCTCCGATCCTGATGCCACCAGTTGAAGGAAGACCTCTAATCATGTATTTGACCGTGTTAGAAAATTCAATGGGGTGTGTGTTGGGGAAACATGACGAGTCTGGTCGAAAAGAGCATGCCATATACTACCTTAGCAAAAAGTGTACCGACTGTGAAACAAGATACTCACAGCTCGAGAAAGCTTGTTATGCTTTGGCTTAGGCTGCTCGCCGACTAAGACAGTATATGTTGAATCATACCACTTTATTGATTTCTAAGATGGATCTTATCAAATATACATCTGAGAAACCTGCTCTCTCCAATTTGAACAACAAAATGATTATTGAACTCTGCACGCAGTTCAAAATAAAACACCATAACTCTTCTCCGTACCGGCCAAAGATGAACGGCGCCGTGGAGGCTGCTAATAAGAATATCAAGAAGATCATACAAAAGATGACAGTGACGTACAAGGACTGGCATGAGATGTTACCATTTGCTCTTCATGGTTATCGCACTTCAGTACGCACTTCGACCGGGGCAACTCCTTTCTCTTTAGTCTACAGAATGGAAGCCGTCTTACCGGTGGAAGTTCAGATTCCCTCTCTAAGAATCATGAAAGAGACAGGTTTAGACGAGGATGAATGGATTCAGACTCGACTCGATCAGATAAATTTGATTGATGAAAAGAGACTTGCGGCTGTTTGTCATGGGCAGATATATCAGAAGCGCATGACCCAGGCATTTAACAAAAAGGTCAAAAGACAGGTGTATCAAGTCGGCGACTTGGTGATCAAGCGTATCATTCTACCGCAAGGTGATCCCATAGGCAAATGGACCCCCACATACGAAGGGCCATTTGTGGTTAAGAAGGTATTCTCTAGTGGAGCCATGATACTTGCTACGATGGATGGCGAAGACTTCCCACATCCCGTGAACGCAGACATAGTCAAAAAATACTACGCATAAAAGAGACCCGCTAGGTCGACGTATCTAGGCAAAAGAAAGGGCATCCCGGCGAACCAAAAGGGTTCGGGCAAAAATTAGGGATAAACATGTAAAAATGTACATCCGGCAAGTCGAAAACCTGTAAAGGCGGCTTGGGCAAAAAGGGTATCCTGGTGGACTGAAAACCTGAAAAGGCGGTCCAGGCAAAAATTAGGGATTAAAGCGTATGTCTATGTCCCGTTCTCAGACAGCTTCATCCAAGTTCAAGGGACTGAACAAGCCAATCAATTCTATCCGACAGCAGGAGATGAGACGCTTGAAGACATAATCACAGTAGTAGAATTAAAATCAACAGGGCTTTTCCTTCATAGCTTTTCTTTATGTTCTCGACAATTTCCTCTTACTAGGATTTCTGTCTCCATGTACACAAATTGCCTGTTTATAGGCCCTCTTTCAAAATCAATATAATTTTATTTCCAAAAAGATGCTTTTGTTTTACTTTTTCTGTTTTGTTTGCATAAACATCCATTGATTTAATTTGAATTGATATGTGCATTTGAATATGGTCGATGTGTACCAAAAATGGTCATAAAATAGAAATAGCAATCACTACGAGACTTCAGGATCGAGGAGAAGGTCTAACCATGCTTTCCAATGAATCCGTTGCTAATTCTATTCCCCAGCAAAGCCAGTTATTCCCCAGAAGCAATTGGCATTACTAGACAAATTGGTCATCTCTTCCACCCCCAGCCAGGCTTCTGTTAAATATTTCTACCATCAGACGGAAATCAAGTATTCCTAGCTGAGAAAGGGTCATCAATACAAGTATCTCCAACTAGAAGATGGGGATTTATTTTCCCCAGAGGGTCGCCAGAAAAAAAAAACTTTTCAGACGCATAATTCATTCATTACATCATTTCACAGCATCCGCATGCATACATTGTTCGCATTTATTTTCATAAGCATAAAACATCTCATGCATCATGACATGACATGGAGCTAACTTTATTTTTCAGTTAATTATCCTCCTGATACAGTCAAAACAAAGGTCCATTCAGACGGACATCTTTATCAATTACATTCAGGATTCAACTACATCTCTCAGATATAATCCATATGAACATTCATTCTACAAACACTCGGATATCCTCTGATGGTGGCATCTTTAAGCCCACCCCAGATATTCATTGCAAATACAACATATACTATCAGATATGGCCTAGCGTACGGTTCATTCTGACTCAGCTCAATATATGACTCCTTCAACTCAGATACGATCTAACGTACGATCCATTCTGACCTTCAACTACTCCAATACGGTCTAGCGTACGACCCATTTGGACCTTCAAATCCTCAAATACTGCCTAGCGTACGGTACATTCCGGGGTGTAGTCTAGCGTACGACTACTTTCTTCTTCAGATACAGCCTAACGTACGGCTCATTCTGCAACTCCAATACGGTCTAGCGTACAACCCATTTGGACCTTCAAATCCTCAGATACTGTCTAGCGGACGGTACATTCCGGGGTGTAGTCTAGCGTACGACTACTTTCTTCTCCAGATACAGTCTAACGTACGACTCATTCTGCAACTCAGATACGATCTAGCGTACGATCCATTCTGATCTTGCGTCCCCAGCGAAGTCATCCGCCTAATGAACAACTCACTCTGCTATTCAGATGCGGTCTAGCGTATGATCCATTCTGATCCCTTATCCCCAGCAGCGTATAACACACTCTGACTCCCCAGCGAAGTCGACAACATAATGGATGACTCACTATACGGTCTAGCGTATGACCCGGTATGACACCCATGTCTTCAGATATCGTCTAATGTACGACGCACTCTGAAGCTCTCATCATCAAACTTCCTGGATGGCATCTTTAAGCCCATCTCCATCAAGACAAACTGTTGATTAACAAGTGAAAATTTTGGGGCATTCTAAGTGTTCAATAATCTTCCACCTCCAGACCACGAATGGCGTATATACCATTCTAACTCTCTCGGTTCAAGAATATTGAACAGGGGCAGCTGTCATACACCAAAATTCGCCCGTTAATTTTGCAAGACCTTTTTTGAGGCACCCCAACTTATTTTCCAAGGCATTGACCTTGAAGGAACCAGGACCCAGCTCACAGATGGCCAAATCCAGAAAATGGCCCAAACTGGCATGCTCGCTAGGCGAGCAAATCCTTCGCCTAGCGAACCCTTCGCTACAATACTCGCCTAGCGAAGCTTGCGAATACCAGAAAATTCTGGGCTTCATTCTGAGCCCATTAGGTCACAATAAACCATTATAAATACCAATATTTCAGTCAGAAAGGGGAGAAGAAAAATAGAAGGAAAAGCGGAAGGAAAATCGGAGATAGAAAGAAGGTACAACAAACCCTGGAGGCTAACCAAGAGAATTCAGAGCAACCCTAAAGGAAACCCTGAAGGAAGCTCATCCGCATCAAGGTCACCTCCGCCCAACTCAATCCGACTTGCCAATTCAAGGTTGCAATTCGATTGCAAACAGGTTTGTATTACCATTACCGCTTTATGTTCTTAATTTGCATGTGATATTATAATTGAATTCATAAACATATTTGAGGTTTTGCATGTGGATTTAAGTGTGCCTGAATATTGTGAATGCTGAACCATGTAATTTGTGTATCGGACGCCATAAGGCGTGCAACAGGCTGAGGTCATACTGTTCTGAAATTCAAAACCCGCAGCCGCTCGCTAGCACATCGCTAAGCGAGCATGTAGCGAGTATTTGCTAGGCCTTCGCTAGGCGAGGCAGAGGCGAACGTGACAGTCACTAATATTTTGGGTGTTCTGTTCTGTGCTTATTTGATCTGTTCTATGTTAATCATGGGTTATTTTGCCTGACATTCCTACTACTGTGTTTTCCTTTGCGGTGCAATCCTCGATTGCACCCCCTTTTGGTATTCTGACCTGTGTGCTGAATGTTGTAAGGGTTCACATATTCCCAGGAACAAGTAGCTTGCTAGGTATCCCACTTTATTTGTGGGATACCCTTGTGGAGATTCATCCTAATTGTTCAATTGATTTTAATGTGGAGATTCATCCAAATCACTTAGTTGATTTTAATGTGGAGATTCATCCTAATTATTTAATTAATTATAATATGGACCTAATTACCTAATTGATTACAACTACCCAATTGATTATAAAATATTGCCTTTGAATATGTGATCTTGGACCTCTCTTTGTTGCCTTACGATATTACGGTACTACGGTCATGTTCCGCGAATGTAGGGATACACTTAGCAAAGGTCCTTCGATTAAATCATCATGTCCCTATAAAATAAATCATTGTCCCTCGGATGTTGCTTGCGAATATATGATTTTGTCCCTCGATGACCCTTCGTTGTAGCCTACGGTTAAATGATGATCGTCCCTTAGAATGCTATGGTATCCTTACAAATGTTGCCTTCAATGACCAATCGATGACCCTACGATGTCCCTTTACATCCAAAGAGATAAGACTACTTACTTCTCAATAGTAAGGACAGTTTTACCCTCATAAGGAGAGGAAATGCCCATAAAGACCTTGGGGGGGGGGGTATAACTCTTAATTGCTGGCTCACAACCTAAAATATTTTTCACACCCCACACCTTTCAAACATCTTTTAGAAAATCACCACTTGGTATACATTCATACTAGGATCATTACCGAGTTATATTTTTCTAAACAACTTTCAAAACAAAACGAGATAAATACTTTGTATACATTCGTACAAGAATCATTACAAAGTTAAACTCTCTTTTCAAAACATTTTTCAAACAATTCACAACCACTTTTTCCAGACAAACATAAGTGATCAAGCAATTAAGAGCCCATGGATAACCATGGATACAAAGGGTGCTAACACCTTCCCTTTGTATAATGTACCTCCCGAACCCAAAATCTAATTAAGGTCTTTCCTGTTATTTTCCACCTTTCCTTATTGGATAAAAGAAAAGTCGGTGGCGACTCTTGCTATCCGCGACATTTGCTTTCCAAAGCAAAAACACACCAAAGTCAGTTCACCGTATGACAGAATCCTTTGGTTCACAGCCACCTGAAAAATGGATGAGTCTACCAGATATGGGTTACTTGATAGCGAATCGCTATAATGTTGTACTTGTCTGTTTAGGCAATCCGTGCATCACTTTCTTTCCGATGACAAGTTCACATTCACCAAATGTCTCTATTTATTGCATTGGTTTTGTTAACCACAATCATTGGGTTCAGGTACGTATTTATATGCCTAAATATTTTAATTATTTCAATTAATATTTTATGTTATATGACTTAATCTTTTAATTATTTTACTTTATCAGGTTAACATGAAAGAGGGGTTTCCATTGCCACCGGTCACATTAGATTGGAAGAAATTTCGTTCTCATATAGCAACTACTTGGATGTTAGGATTTGCGGGACGTATGCAACATTGGCAATTACTTACACCTGTATTAGCATGATTATGTAATCAAAACATAAATATGTAATCAAAACATGAATTTTATATTATTATGTCTATTATATTCAAAGCTTAATACATAAAATCAATGTGAACGAGAAATATGCAAAGCTTCAAATAAATCAGAAAACTGTGGATCTTCGTCTTCGGTATTAACCTGTCTCAAATAGCGATGAATCAATGTAGATACACGAGCCCAATCAGGATCAGATGGCCCGACGTCATATACAGGAACGGGTACCTCTCTAGGAGCGTCACGATGGGGAGGGACCAACCGTGGATGGGAAACACGATAATACCACTCCAGATAACCGTCTTCTACATCAGATGGAGTGGTGGCCACGGTAGATGAACCGATCACAGCGATAACACTCTGATGGTAACTGATCCAATCAACATCAATATCCGTCGCCATCATACAATCCAGAGGTGGGGATGGAACATACTTCCTATACCCGAACTGACGTAAACATCTATCAGGCAAGTATGGAACAACTGTTTCATCCCACTTCAAACAGCCCCTGTAAAGACATATCTCATCAAATACACACCATGCTCTATGATCCTCAAATGGTCGCCATATGACATCGGTAGGTGTCAGCTCGTCCAAAATAGGTCGTAAATCGTCGACCTTCGGACTCCCTGCCTATATGACCATCTCATCGCTCGGGGAAGACCACAGTTTTCAGCAGGTTTCCAATTCTCCCCTCTTTTTCCAACAGTTGGAAAGTACTCGTGAATCCAACACTGTTACAAAACACAAACATAATAAATAAAACAAATTAAGTTAACATATTTTATAAAATGAATCCAACACTTAATTAACAAAATTAAATTATATACCTGTAGGAGAGTAGGATATCCACCGAGCTGTTTGCAACTGTACATGGACGCATCTCCAAGATATCGGTAGAGGGTAATTAGTGCAGCTGCTCCCTAACTATATCCTGAACATCCATCCAAGTCCCTAAACAGGAGGAGGTATCGTGCCTCTACAAGTGTAAATGTCTTATCAGCAAATATGGTGGAACCCACCAACATCAATAGATATGCTCTAGTCGCATATGCCCGGCTGGAAGCAGCTCTATGATGTACGAATAAATCATATAACCACTCCAACTTGTAATACGACCCCCTGCAGCTACGAACATGTGACTGTGCCTGACCCTGTGACACTCCTAGGTAGTCAACAGCAAGTTCAACAGCTAGCTCTTCAGTCACATCCTGAGGACTCCAGAAGATACCACTGATGGGCAAGTGAAGTAGACATACGACATCATCTAAAGTAATGCTCATTTCACCAAATGGCATGTGAAATGAAGATGTCTCTAGATGCCATCTTTCCACAAATGCAGAGACAAGATTTGTGTCTATCTTGTTCAGACTGGTTCTCTACAGTGAAGATAAACCGGATCTAGATACCCAACTCTCCATCTGTGGTGGAAGAGCCAATGGAACCCTAGAAGTCAACTTCAGTCCATGTCCGGCAACCTTCAACTCTTTCTTTGGACCTCTTTCCTAAAAACAATTAAAACACATATTAGAAAACAAATTATAAAATATTCAACTATTATTCATTTTCAAATATAGCCTGTTTACTTACCTCACCGAACCATATATGTCGAGCAACATGATACTCGTACTTCACCAAAAGAGACGTATCGTACGGCCCTCCTGGATATCCAGCCGGCTCAGCTGCAGCTGCAGATGAAGATGCACCCCGGTCTAACGTGCGGACTGGAATCCGGCCATCTGCACCTCGTCTTCGAACCACTGCAAAAAAAATGTTTAAAAAAATGTTTAAAAAAATAATAATAATAATAATAAAAAAATTACGTACCGGAACACTTCAAAGAAGAGTTCCGGTTAGTAAAAAACAAAAAAGCCTTCCGGAACACTTTTTTAAAGAGTTCCGGTATACATCATCCAAACCGGAAGTCTTTAAGAAAGACTTCCGGTATACAACTATAGAAACCGGAGGACTTTCTAAAAGACTTCCGGTTCAGTGCCCCTTAAAGGCAACAAACCGGAACTCTTTAGAGAAGTGTTCCGGTATACAATTAATGAACCGGAAGACTTACTCTGAGTGTTCCGGTTTACAATGCAAAAAAGCCAAATATTTGTCTTCTCCGGAAGTCTTCAACGAAAATGGTAAAAAAAATTGAAATGGAAAATATACCCTATTTATATGAGGGTATTTTGGTCAAAAAAATTAAATGTAGGGGTGTGGGTACAATTGTAGGGGTACAGGGTAAAATTTTCAGTCAACAGAGATGAGGTCTTGGGCTCAGTTAGGGAGGCCCATAGGAATTTCCCCATTACACCATTGTTTCACTAATACACTCCCCTGAATAGTGAAGGAAATGCATCTTGGGCTCATCCGAGCCCATTAACTTTTTTTCTAATTCATCTCACAATTCCAGCATGCATCCCCCCTTGAACGTTTGAACTGGTTACGGGCTCAGACGCAACCCACTTCTATTTTCGTTTCACACTCCACCTTTGTTTTTTATTATGCTTTTGAACAAAAACTGTATTGGGCTCTCTTGCAGCCCATTCACGCTCCTACTGTTCGCACCCCCAATTTTGTTTTCGCCAGTGGAACAAAGAAAAAACTGTATTTGGCTCATTCTAAAGCCCATTAACCCAATTCTGTTTTTTACACTCCCTTTTCCAATTCACCTCTCCTTTTAATTTGTTTTCTTAATTGTTTTTCTTGCAATATAGTTAGGATATAATTAGGATTAATTCACATTTTAGAATTTTAATTAGGATTAATTCACATTAATTCACATTTTAGAATTTTAATCACATTAATTCACATTTTAGAATATAATTAGGATTAATTCACATTTTAGAATATAATTAGGATTAATTCACATTTTGAATATAATTAGGATTAATTCACATGTTAGGATTTTTCATTAGAATTTAATTAGGAATTTTAATTAGATTGGAACTAGAATTCGATTAGAATAAAATTAGACATATTTTAGGAATTGACCATTTTGCCCCTTATGGGCTTATTTTGATATTTTGTGTTGAAATTAGCATGCTCCCCTTAGGATTAGAATTCGATCATTTCCTAATAGTTATAGGACTTGACATAGACTTTTAATCATGATTTTAATCAATATTTTGACATGCTCCCTTAGGATTTCTAATCTAACTTAGAATATTCAATCAATTTATAATGCATGATCCCTTAGGATAGTTTCTAACAAGTACTAACTTCAATTAGATCCAAAATTAGTTCCCTTCAAAACAAAAACCAAACCCCCGATTAAATTGATGAAAAGCAATTTTGATTAATTAAATCCTTTGAACTTGTATAATCCCACAATCTAAATTGAGTGACCAAAAGACCCTTGGTCACTTAATAAGACTTTTCTTTCAAGTTGTGGAGCTCAAGGCCTCAAGACAAGATCTTCAATCAATGCATCCTCAGTCATACCAAACAGCGAATTATTCAAGCACATCAAAGGTGGTGTCTTCAACTTTCAAGCACATCAAGGGTTTCGTCTTCAACACTTGTTAACTCAAAGTTAGAAGAGTATGACACGAGCCTTAAGCAATAGAGAAGGAGTGGGACTGGAGTATTCCTACCCCCATTATGAGTATCTTTGGGTATGGGACGTATGACCCAGCGCTCATCGTATTCACCTCTATTCATAGACTTTAGCACGATTCTAATCATATGATTAACAAGTCTATCTTCACAAAGCAAAATACAACAAAGCAAGGACTACGTCAATAACTTATCAATCATGAATCAAGTTGTACGATACGAGTTTTAAGTAATGGAGAAGGAGTGGGACTGGAGTATTTCTACCCCCATTATGAGTATCTTTGGGTATGGGACGTATGATCCAACGCTCATCGTATTCACCTTCATTCATAGACTTTAGTGCAATTCGAATCAAACGATTGATAAAGTCTTCATCTTCCATGCAAGAAACAACTACAAAGATTCTTCTCTCTCAACTTGAAAGTTAGTGTGATTCTCATCATCCAGTAACTATCAAGTCTATCCATTCCTTATTCGATTCAATTCTCGATCCTTCCATTCAAATCATTTCAATCTCAATCATCCATTTCCTCTTGCCTCCAATCAATTTCTTTTCAGTCCTAGTGAGTTGAACTACGATTGCTCTGATTTTCTCGTTGCACAATGAGGGTACGTAGGCAGGAGAACCCAGTTTCTTCGCGAGCTACCATATTTATTAATCCATCACTCTTTCATCAAACAATTCCATCTTTTTGAGATCAAATATCATTGTTCCTTGGATTCCATTCACATCCTTTTAGGACGCCTAATGAACCGTCCGTCTTGTGAATTGAGAGTTGTTTGGCTTGTACCCAAACATTTAATTCCTTTATTTTTGGTTATTCCACTATAGTGATACCATGCCTCGGGCCCCTCACTTGTTGGTTTACCTTTACTCTTCGGTTCAGAGTTTATTCCTTCATGGATCCCAGATACTTCTTCTCTTTGATCTTAAATTGTTTGTTCCCCAATAAGTGATATATGTTTCCTTGTGCCAATCAATACTTCCTCTTAGATTCCATATTCACCCTTTTAGGACGACCTAATGAAATGTCCATCTTTGTATCAAGAGTTATTTGGCTCATTGCCATACAGTTACTTCTCTTTGTTTCCAGTCATTCAACGACAGTGATACCATGTCTTAGACCCCTCACTCGTCGGTCTGTCTGTTTACTCTTCGATGCAAAGTCAGTTTGCCTTTATGGATTCCCATGTTACCATTCTGTTGGTACGAGTTATAATTGTTCATCACTTCAATCATACTCCTTTAGTTGTTTGCCCTGTCAGTCCTTGGTGCTTGGACAAACACCTTTTTTATTCCTTCCATTTCTATTGGTAGTTCCGAACTACGATTGCTCTGATTTTCTCATTACACAATGAGAATACGTAGGCACGAGGATGCAAATCCTTGGTGAGCATACTTCTAATTATGTCTTTCGCCTTAGGGAATCATCCATATCTTTCACTATCCATTATCTATCTTCGATCATAAACCGTTCACACAGTGACATATTATACCTTTGACATCGAAATACACTTTCTTTGGAATACCATATACATACCCTTTTAGGACGCCTAATGAAAAGTCCGCGTTTGTACCTAGAGTTGTTTGGGCTTATTGCCAGACATTTAATTCCTTCTTTTTCGGCCAACGATATAGTGATACTATGTCTTAGACCCCTCACTTATGGTTCATGCCACCTTTCCCTCTACGGTACAAATTCCATTCTTCTTATGGATTCCAATATACCTTGACTTTCGATTTCAAACTACACCTTTTCAGTCACTTGTCACCAAATATTCAAATTATGTGACTTTGGTCACTTCACTCCATTTATTTCCATGATACCTTCATACTCTACCTTCACTCACTTCATGTGATATACCTGTTATTTGAGCCAAATACACATTACTTTTGTGCTTCATCTTATACCCCTTTTTGTGAACCAAGAGCCGATTTGTTTGCCTTGTCAGAACTTGTAGCTTAGACAAACATCTCCTTACTTACCTTGTAGCCGTGTGTAGGCAACCCTTTCTTTTCGGTTATTCCAATACAGTGATACCATGTCTTAGACCCTCACGTGTTGGTTCACACCAGATTTACTCTTGGGTTCACATTTTCACCCCTTGTTGGAGTTCAAACAACATACAAATCTTTTGTTCAGACCATACCTTTGATCACTCTTCTTTCCACCTCCTGCCTCTAATTCCTTGAACTACGAAGCTCTGAATTCCTCATTGCACTATGAGGATACGTAGGCATGAGGGCCCTAATCCTCACCAAGTGCTCTATCTATTTCCTTTCCTTTCCCCATTCTTTTTGCGAGTAATCTTACATCTAACACCTATTCGAGCGAGAATAATCAAAACGGTTCCCATGGAGTACCATGGATGTTTAGGGTGCTAATAACTTCCCCTTGCATAACCGACTTCCTTACCCAGTATATCTCTTCCCCCGGGTTTTATCGATGTTTTCCCTTCCCTTTGGGGATAAATAAAGTTCGATGGCGACTCTGTTGTATGTTCGAGCGTGCGATACGTTTGGGTATATTTCTGCTAGCTTCACACGCAACTCCTCTATGGTCTTGTTGTTGAGGTTGGACCCGTTATCAGTGATGATTTTTCTAGGAACCCCGTATCGACATATGATATTATTCTTTAAGAAACAAGCGACTACATGCTTTGTGACATTCGTATAGGATGCAACTTTGACCCATTTGGTGAAGTAGTCTATGGCCACCAAGATAAACCTATGTCCATTAGATCTTTTGGGTTCTATCATCCCGATCATGTCAATTCCCCATATAGAGGACGACCATGATGATGCTATAACATTTAGCGGAGTAGGCGGTACATGCGCTTTGTCAGCATAGATTTGGCATTTGTAACATGTTCTGGTGTAATGATAACAATCAGCTTCCATTGTTAACTAGTAGTAACCGGCCCTCAGGATCTTCTTCGCCATTGCATGGCCATTTGCATGTGTGACAAAGGATACGTCGTGTATATCCTTCATAAGCTGATTAGCTTCATGTTTGTCTATGCATCTGAGTAAGATCATATCATAATTTCGCTTGTACAATACATCTCCATTTAAGAAGAACTTCGACGCCAACCTCCGTATAGTCCTCTTGTCAAGGTTGGAAGCCTCTTCCAGATATTCTTGCTTCTCAAGATAATGTTTGATATCGAAGAACTAGGGTTTGTCATCCGACTCTTCTGCTGTTGTCAAACAGTGAGCAGGTTCGTCAAAACGCCTGATTTCAATATTAGGCTGATGGTTAGGCCATATTAACTTGTACACGGAAGCCAGAGTTGCCAAAGCATCTGCCATCTGATTCTCTTCTCGAGGAATATGAGAGAAAGTAATTTTGTCAAATTTTGGGAGTAACTTTAGCACATAATACCGGTATGGAATTAGGTTAGCATGTCTCATTTCCCAATCACCTCTGATTTGATGTATCATTAAAGTGGAATCTCTGAATACCTCAAGGATTTTAATCTTTAAGTTAATAGCTTCTTCTAGCCCCAATATGCATGCTTCATACTCAGCCATGTTGTTCGTGCAAGTGAAGCAAAGCTTTGCAGTGAATGGTAGATGAAAATTCTTAGGAGACATCAATACTGCCCCAATCCCATGACCAGGGCCGACATTGTGTAAGTGCAGCATGTGCTGCAGCACAGGGCCCCAAATATTAGAGGGCCCCAAAATTTGAAATTTTCATTTTTTTTCCATAAATATTAATAAAAATAAATAAAATGTTATTAAAAACTCAATAATTGAAAGAAATGTTATGATAAAAACTCAATACATACAAAAATCAAGATTGATCAAAACTCAAAATAATTATAATTAAATTTATTTTTAATTAATACATAATTGTATTTTTGATATATTTTTTTAATTATTATAATTGTATTTTAAAAAAAGTTTGGGCCCATTTTTGTAATTAGAACAGAGCCTCCGATATGATTGGGTCGGCCCTGCCCATGACCTATAACATTTGAAGCGCCATCGAACATGAGAGTCCACTGTTCATCTGGTTCATGTCCCTCGGGAATTTCAGAGTCTTTGACAACCATGATGTCCTCGTCTGGGAAGTCAAACTTCAAAGGTTGGTAATCCTCTATCGGTTGGTGAGCAAGATGATCTGCTAGTATACTCCCCTTGATGGCTTTTTATGCAACATATTGGATATCGTACTCTGATAACAACATCTGCCATCGGGAAATTCTGCCGGTAAGAGCTGGTTTCTCGAATATGTACTTGATGGGGTCCATTTTAGATATCAACCAAGTCGTATGAGTCAGCATGTATTGTCTGAGACGCTTAGCGGCCCACGCGAGTGCACAACAAGTATTTTCAAGCAATGAATATCTGGTCTCACAATCATTAAACTTCTTGCTCAAATAATAGATAGCATGCTCTTTTTTACCAGTCTCGTCTTGTTGTCCCAACACACAGCCCATAGATTCGTCGAGTACTGTTAAACACATGATGAGAGGTCTTCCTTGGGCAGGGGGCATTAAAATTGGTGGTCTTGTAAGTATTCTTTGATCTTGTCAAAGGCTATTTGGCAATCATCATTCCATTCAAC
Organism: Lathyrus oleraceus; assembly: GCF_024323335.1. Lineage (NCBI taxonomy): Eukaryota > Viridiplantae > Streptophyta > Magnoliopsida > Fabales > Fabaceae > Lathyrus > Lathyrus oleraceus. Next base: position 429,551,872 of record NC_066583.1, on the reverse strand, counting down.
TTCTTGATTTTTCCTCAGAAGCTTGAATATTAGTTTACACATGGCAGTGAGATGAGAGATAAATCTGGCGATGTAATTTAGTCTTCCCAAGAAACCAAGAACCTCTTTCTCAGTCTTCGGTTCAGGCATGTTCTGAATAGCTCTGACCTTGTCAGGATCCATTTCAATTCCTTTCTGGCTTACAATAAAGCCTAAAAGCTTCCCAGATCGAACCCCAAATGTTCACTTGTTAGGGTTAAGTCTCAACCTAAACTTCCTTAGCCGAGAAAATAGATTCTCCAAGTTAGTGATGTGCTCCTCTTCTGTTTGGGATTTGGCAATCATATCGTCAACATACACTTCGATCTCTTTATGAATCATGTCATGAAAGAGAGTCACCATGGCGTGCTGATATGTTGCCCCTGCATTTTTCAACCCGAACGACGTCACCTTGTAACAGAAGGTACCCCAAGGGGTGATGAATATATTTTTCTCCATGTCCTCTGGATCCATTTTAATTTGGTTATACCCAGAGAAGCCATCCATGAAGGAAAATACGGAGAATTGAGATGTGTTATCTACCAATACATCAATGTGAGGTAATGGGAAATCGTCTTTAGGACTAGCTCTGTTTAAGTCTCGGTAGTCAACGCACATGCGGACTTTTCCATCCTTCTTTGGTACCAGTACGATGTTGGCAACCTATTGTGGGTACTTAGCAACTTCTAGGAAACCAACGTCAAACTGCTTTCTCACTTCCTCTCTAATCTTGAGAGCCATATCTGGACGAGTTCTTCTTAGCTTTTGTTTGACATCAGAGCATTCTTCTTTAAGCGGAAGCTTATGGGTAACATTATCAGTGTCTAGCCCGGGCATATCTTGGTACGACCAAGCAAACACATCGGCATACTCGTGGAGGAGCTCTATCAGTCTTACCTTTATTGCATCTTGAAGGGTGGCACCTATCCTTACTTCCTTCTTGACTTCCTCCGTTCCGAGATTGATGACTTCGACATCCTCTTGTTATGGTTGAATGACCTTCTCTTCTTGTTTGAGTAATCTGGACAGCTCTTCAGGGAGTTCACAATCTCCCCTGCCTTCATCTTTGGCTTGGTAAATTGGACAGTCAAAATCATGCAAGACCATAGTAGTGTCGTTATCAATGGTCTCGGTGGTGTCTCTACATGTTATGATTTATGCAGTTTATTCAGAAAGTGTGTGCATAAGAATTAATGTCATTTTTAATGTAGATAGAAATGAAAGAAAAGGAACAAAAATTTGAATGCAAATTGCCATTCTATTAATGATAATCAAAGTTCTAAAAATAAGGAGGCCCTACAACATGCCATTGTGACTTGGGAAGAGCACAAGGTTTTGATTTAAAACAATAAAATTACTTTTAAAAGAATTGGGGGATTTCCACAGTCTTCTTGTTCTGTAGTTCTTCATCGGGCGCTGCTTGACGTACCCGGCTGGATACCGCCTCATCATAAGCTTCATCGTTGATCATCGCGACTTGATCACCAAAGATATGGCCGACACTAGTGAATGTCTCCTCAAAAATGGGAACCTGCTTCTTGTCACGCTAACTACTTGCTTCAACTGAGGACGGTTCATATCCCAGACCAAACTTGTCCCACTTCTCGCGCAGTTCTATCACCTTCCTCCAGCCTTGGGCGTTCCCATTCTCTATAGTAGCTTTAGCTCCTTTCCACAAGGCCATTGACAACTCTGATTTAGGTGACTCAGATATCTGTTGGACTGTCAAAACATTCACCACTTCCAAGGACTGGAACGATGTCTCAGTGATTTCGCCTTCCACTTCGATATATCTGAAAGAAGTCAAGTGGCTAACCAGAATGTCCTCTTCACCTCCAATCACAATCATCTTGTCATCCGTGATAAATTTTAGCTTTTGGTGTAAGGTAGAGGTTATTGCGCCCGCAAAGTGAATCCAAGGTCTTCCAAGCAAGCAACTATACTCGGGGTGTATGTCCATAACTTAGAATGTAATAGTGAAGATGGTCAGGCTAATCTTAATTGGCAAGTCAACCTCCCTTATTACTGCTCTCCTCAAGACATCAAAAGCCCTCACTATCAGAGTGCTGGGTTTCATGTTTAGTCCTTCCAACGACAATTTCACCATAGTGGTCTATGGGATAACATTCAAAGAAGAACCTGTATCCACCAAAACTCTTGATAATGAGGTGTCTATGCATCTCAAGGAGATATGTAGAGCCTTGTTGTGATTCTTCCCTTCGGTAGGCAGCTCATCGTCATTAAACCCTAGGAAGTTTTCGGTGGTTACACAAGCTATCACATCATCAAATTGTTCCACGGTGATGTCTTTCGTGATATGAGCAACACACAATACTTTGATTAACGAATCTTTATGTGCCTCTGAGCTGAGTAATAAGGGTAACATGGAGATCTTCTAAGGGGTCTGATTTAACTGGTCAACTACCTTGTAGTCACTCTTCTTAATTATCTTCAGAAATTCTTCTGTCTCCTCTTATGTAACAACAGCTTTCGGTGATAAGCGCATTTCTTATAATTCAAGACTTGGAATAGGAATTTGGACATGGGTGGCAACTTCCTTCCCTTTGGCGGACACATCAATGGTTCTTGGCACAAACACTCGGCCACTGGGTGTCATTCCGGTTGGTCCCACAATAGAGGTAACATTAGGCTCATTAATGATCATGGGTTAGTCTTCCTGCCCTTGCTTAAAAGCTTTGGGATGATATATCCACGGTACTGCTTTTTCATCTTCGTACACGAAGGGTTCCAGAAATTCTATCACTAATGGGGTGATATGGATCTCTACGTTGAATGCGTCATAAGGAATGTCAATCACATCTATTTCCTTTTCTTTCTTTTCTTTGTTGCGGCGCTCGATCCGCAGTTCACCTTGATCCAACATTCGCTGGATAAAACTCTTCAACTCTTCAATACTTTCTTCATCATCTAGGGCTACTGGGATCAGACCACTCTTCAATAATTATGCACCTATCACGGCAATAGGAATTTGAATTTCTTCAACTTTCTTGATCAATTCACCCTTATTGACCTCTTCAATGGCACTAACTGACGCACCTCCATGTGTTGGCATAGGATTGGTATTTACGTTCTAGCGTCTTGGAGTAAAGGTGACAGCCTTAGCTTCAATTAAATTTTGCACACGATTCTGGAACGCAAACAATTTTCCAGAGTATGGCCAGGTGCAGCCATATGAAACTCACAATGAGCATTAGCATCATACCCGGGAGGATACGGGAAGGTGACTGGCTTTAACTCTCTCAAGGTCAACAGTCCTTTCTTTTGCAGGTACGGAAATATATGGCTATAAGGTACGGGTAGAGGGCCAAGCTGCCTTCATTATGGCCTTGGTTTGAACTGTCGTTGCGGAACGGTATTTTGTTGTTGTCGCTGTGGTGGAGGTTGTTGCTGATAAACATGTTGTTGTGTTGGTTGCTGGTAGGGTATGGGTATCACACCGGCGACTTGGTCGTATGAAATCTGTTTCTTATCCTTATAACCCCTTGATATAGCATTTGTATCACCTTCCTTTGTCTTCTGGAAACCTCCAGAATACTTTTTTGGTGCATTGGGGGTCACGACAGCTCCTTGAATTTTTCCATCCCTCAAGCCCTTCTCAATATGGTCTCCAATCGTTACTAGGTGAGCAAAGTCTGACGCTGCACTACTCACCAATCTATCGAAGAAAGGGTCTCTCAGCGTATCCACGAAAATTCCAATCATTTCCTTTTCCGATAATGGAGGTTCAACCTGAGAAGCCAACTTTCTCCATTGTTGGGCGTACTCTTTAAACGATTCTCTCTCGTTCATGGCCATCCCTTGTAACTGCATACCATCGGGTGCCATATCAAGATTGTATTTGTATTGACGAAGAAAAACATTAACTAAGTCCTCCCAACTCTGGATTTGCCCTTGCTCCAAACCCATGGCATATTTGACAATTAGCTTACCAGCTGATAGGTGATTCCTACTAGGCCATTCCTTAACTTGGCCAGCTGTAATAGTCCTACAGACTTCATTGTCTGTAGTCTCTAAATCCACTCCTCCATCAGTTCCTCTTCCTAGGAACTTGTTGATTATGGTTGGTGAGAACCTCACACATCTACCTCTTACAAAACCTTGCAGAATTATCTGCTGCTCTTTTCAGAAATATCCTCAGGGATATTCACAACAAATTCTTTTACTAACCCCTCATAACATTGGGGTAAACCAACAACAATTTTCATAAGACCAGCAGCCTTAATTAATTCCATGACTTCCTTCACCTCAACAGCCTCTTTTCCCAGCTCTCTTTCAACAACTACCCTCCTCTGAATGACAAACTTCCATTTGGCAGCACCATCTTCTAAATGAAAGGAGATATTGTCTAAGTGCACAACTGCCACTTTGCCTGGAGACTTCTTAACAGCATGCTTTTTAGCAGGGGAGATGTCTGGGACATCGTCTTTGACATCCTCTTCATAGTCAAAACTCTCTCTTTCTTTCCTCTTCCTAACCTCAACTTTAATCCAAGATTTGGAGGGTCCTACACCAGCAACCTTTTTCTCTCTTCTTGCTGTCCTCATTTCAGCCACAGTCTTCCCTTTTCTGATCCTCAGTTTCTTAGCTACACTTGGTTTCACAAGATGGACCAAAGTGTCATCCTCTTCCTCAGAACTTTCTTCCTCCATATCAATAATATTCTCAGCAATTTCATGAGACACATTTGTTGGTTTCTTGCTAGGTAAGGTTTTACCTAGAGAACATAATCCCTCAGTAGCCACTTCCTTTTCTGATCTAGACGAGTCATCATCTTTCTCAGCTTGGGGTTCCACCTCAGGAGAGGGGTCCCTTCTGGACAGAGGGGTAGAAACACCCTTGACTTGCTTACTTCCAGCCATGGAAGAAGGACCTGGGGCGTCACCTGGTATCACACAGAGAGGAGTAACATCCAACACGTCTTCATCTAGAAACTCCATGGAGGGAGTCCTTGCATGATGAGTGGGTTTTGATCCTGAGGAGGAGGGATGTTGAGACATGTTGTTGAACTTTTGAAAAAAATCTCTTTGCCCTAGCAGAGGTTTTCTGAGTAGTTGGATGAAGATGGAAAGAGTTGTGTTTAGGTAGCATGTGGAAATGGCATAGATACTAGTTCCAATACTAGGTAATGATTCATCATTAATGTGGCTCTTTATTTTAAGTGGGCAGACACTACTTTTATTTCCTTTTCCACTCCATTTTAATTGCCATAATTTCACAAGAATCCATATCCCCAATTTCCCTCTTACATATTCAACCTGATTATCATCCAAATCCCTTGCAAATTTGTCAACTAATTGTATTTCATGCTTTAGAGCTATGAATTTGTCTTCCACAAATTTTCTAATGGAGTGATGACAGCAAATAATGTGCTTGGTCCAACTGTGCTGAATAGGATTTTTGGACATAGTTGTAGCATTCAGGTTGTCATAATACAATGTCATGACATCGTGTGTGACATTGTATGCAATCATCAATAGTTTCAACCATCCCAGTTGAGAACAACTGCTTCCATCTGCTATATCTTCAGCATAAACACCATTTTCATCTTTCAAATGTGTAGGAGCAGGTGTCCTTTCACTATCCATCCCAATCTTCTCAACATTGTTCTTGGCACTTTTGCTTTGAGATAGTCACATAGTCCCTTCTATCTGCTTGACTTGTAGCCCAAGTCCAACAAAGCTTTTTCCAACTTCAGACTACATATGACTAGTAACATATCCATCTATCTGATCCAACCTCCTATCAATTTGAGCCATCATGAGCTTTTCTCCTTTGGAAGTGATGTTAAGTCTGAGCTTCTGGTGTGACATCCTTGTCTGACATTTCCCACAGACTTGTCTTTCATCACTCTTGAGAGTTCCTCTAGCAGATATATTCATCTTCATCCCTTTTTCTTTGACATAGGTACACTTTGAGGAATAATCAATTTGAGAGCTCCACATGTAACAGTTGTCTTTGGTCCTGATTCCTTTCATAATCACTTCACTGTCTTTGTTAGTAATCAGACATTCAGTTTTGGTGAAGTTAACATTCAGACCTTGATCACATAATTGACTGATGCTTAATAGATTTGCAGTCAAGCCCTTAACCAGTAGGACCTTGTCAAGTTCAGGAACTCCAAGACGATCAATCTTACATGTTCCCTTGATTTCACCCTTTGCTCCATCACCAAAGGTTACATAGCTTATGGCATGATGATGAAGGCCAGTTAGCAGGTCTTTTTTTCCAGTCATGTGTCTGGAACATCCACTATCAAAATACCACTCTTCTTTGGCTGAAATTCTGAGGGGAGTGTGTGATATTAGACTAGTAACATTAGTCTTAGGAACTCATTGCTTCTTGTTGACAGGCCTGAGTTGTTTGGGTCTGGGTTGATAGTGAGTCTGATGATGAACAGGGCTAGGATAACCATACAGCTTATAGCAGAAGGGCTTCAGGTGACCAAATTTCCCACAGTAATGGCATCTCCATCTTTGGTGTTTTCCTTTCTGTTGTCTTCTCTTTTAATGTTGTGACATATGATGTGACATCACAGGTTTGCTCCACTTAGGTTTGGCTTGAGGTTTGCAACCAGTGTAACTGCACTCAGGCTTAGATTCATTATACCCAATGCCAGATTTGTCTCCTGTTATTTGTCCAGTTTGGAGAATCTTGTCTAAGGAGTCAGATCCATTGTTTAACATTCTTACATACTTGGTCATCTCTTCTAGTTTAGAATTCAAGAACATAACTTCAGTTCTTAACTTGGAGATGGTTTCCACATGGTCTGCCTTCTCATTCTCCAGCTGTACTATCTTCTGGCTTTCAACTTGTTGACTTTCATCTAGCTTGGCATTCATAACCACTGCTTCTGTTTTTAATTTGGAGATGGTTTCCAAGTGTTCCACCTTTTCATTCTCAAGTTGAGTTATTTCCTTCTTTTGGCTTTCAACCTGTTTACACAACTTTACACTTTTGTTACACAACTTTTTGTAGGTAGAGGCCAACTCTTCAAAGGTTACTTCATCATCACTTGAGTCTTCATCAGAACCCCATCTTCCAGTCAAGGCAGTTACCATATTTGCAGATTCTTCTGTTTCACTTTCATCAGACCAAGTGGAAGCAAGACTCATCTTCTGCTTCTTGAGGTAGGTTCCACATTCAATCCTAATGTGTCCATACCCATCACATTCATAGCACTGTACTTCTTTTCCTTCTTTGGGCTTATCATCTGACCTTGCTCTTCTTCCAGCATTGTTGGATTTACTGATGTCAGATGAGATGTTCTTGACATTAGCCTTAGATCTTACATCCATCTTTTTCAACAATCTGTTGAACTGTCTTCCCAGCATTGCTACTTCATTGGCCAAATCTTCATCACCATCCTGACTATTTTCCTCTTCTGTGTTTGACATGAAGGCCATGCTTTTGGTTTTCTTTTCAGAACCATCATTTAATCCCATCTCAAATGTTTGGAGGAAACCAATTAGCTCATCAACCCTCATGTTGGAGATGTCCTGAGATTCTTCTATGGCAGTCACCTTCATAGCAAACCTCTTAGGGAGTGACCTGAGTATTTTTCTTACCAGTTTTTCATCTGACATCTTCTCTCCCAGGGCTCCTGAGGCATTAGCAATTTCAAGGATACTCATATGAAATTCATGAATATTTTCATCTTCTTTCATCCTTAAATTTCCAAACTTGGAGGTGAGCAGTTGTAGTCTAGACATCCTTACTCTAGAGGTGCCTTCATGAGTGGTCTTGAGAATGTCCCAAGCATCTTTAGCAACTTCACAGTTGTTTACCAACCTGAAAATATTCTTGTCTACTCCATTGAATATTGCATTCAATGCTTTAGAATTTCCAAGGGCTAGATCATCCTCCTCCTTGGACCATTGTTCTTCAGGTTTCTTATCAGTTGTGGTTTCTCCTTCTTTAGTGATTACAGGATGTACCCAACCTGTTAACACAGCCTTCCAAGCCTTGTTATCAAGAGATTTTAGAAAGGCTACCATTCGAGGTTTCCAATAGTCATAGTTAGATCCATCCAAAATTGGTGGCATGTGAACAGATCCTCCATCTCTCTCCATTGTACCAGAAAGTATTGTCCCTAGATCTCACCCAGAACCAAAGCAGGATGCCTGCTCTGATACCAATTGAAATTCTTGTATCAGATATGAGATGTCGAAGGTAATGTCACGACATTAATATCTGAGTAACACACACAGGATAAAGATAAAGAATGGTAATGCAAAAGACACAAGCAATTGTTAACCCGGTTCGGTGCAACTCACCTACGTCTGGGGGCTACCAAGCCAGGAAGGAAATCCACTAAATAGAATCAGTTCAAAGACTCTCCGTACACTTCAACAAGTTACAGTTTTTCTCACCTAATCTCTACCCGTGCAATTTCTACCTAAGCACTCTTAGATATGAGAACCCACTCACTTCCCTACAATCAGACCTGTGATTTTAAACAACAATTCCTTGAGAAAAGAAAACACTTTTCAATAACACACACTTGATTTTACTTCACAATTTCAATCAAGTAGACACACACTTGATCTTGCTTAACAGCTTTGATCAAGTAGACACACACTCTTGCTTACAAGCTTTGAGTGACAAATTACAACCACAAATCAGACCAATTCAATCATCTATGGATGACTTGAATGGCTTATAAGTCTCACGACTAAACAAGACACAAACCCTAGCTCTCTCTCTCAGTATTTCACTCAGTATTGGTTGTGTTGTTAAAACAGGTTTTCAAAGTCCCTTTTTATAGATGCTCTCAGCTGGGCTTGGACATCTTGAAAACCCTAAAACTATTTTCCAATTAAATCTTTTCATAACAGCTGGTTAGATCTCCTTGGAAAATAAGTAAATCAGGTTGTAATCAATGATTGAATGCGCCTGCAAATCAGATCTTCAATCATACATAGATTGCCATTAAATGCGCAATCACAAAACACCAGACATTCATACTGAATGTTCTGTGTACAGGATGTCATGACATCGGGTTTGACATCCTGGAACAATCCTACATAATTCCATAATTCCTTTTATAATTTCCAGCAGGTACATAATATTAGATGTCATGACATCGTGTATGATGTAACACCCCGAATTAAATAAGAGGATTATTTAAATTAAGTTAATAATATATTTAATAATTTAATTAAATAAATTGAATTATTGGATTATTATTATTATTATTATTATTTTGGAATAATAATTATTGGAAAATATATAAGTTGGAATAAGAGAAAAGGGTTTTCATTTTGTAAAAAGGTTTTACGTGAAAACTGAGAAGCTGCAGAGAAGAGGAGAAAAGGGCAAAGAGGAAGAGCTAGAGAGCAAAGGTTGAAGAACGGAAAAGCTTGAAGCTTAGAGATTGCCGGATTATCTCAGGTAAGGGGGGTTTATCGTCGTTTAATGGGTATTATAGATTAACATGTCATGGGTAGTGATAGCCGTTGAATTGACCCTAATTGGGATTATGAATGCTGGAAAAATTACGTTGGATGAAACTGTGTTTAGGCTGTAATTGAATATGTGTTTGGGTGAGTTGTGAATTTCCGAACGTATAGCTTTTTACGGAAGTTGAATCGGAGGTCCGGAAGTCCTCCAACGGCGGAAAATGCGGAGAACTCTGCATTCTGCCTTGTGTTAGCGCAGGAACTGCTGTTTTGTCTGCGTTAACCGGTTAACCCAGGGCGTTAACCGGTTAACACTGTTATATTTTGTGGAAATGTGCTGTTTTGCCTGCGTTAACCGGTTAACCCAGGGCGTTAACCGGTTAACACTGTTGCGTTTTGCCAGAAAGTGTATTTTGTCCTGCGTTAACCGGTTAACCCAGGGCGTTAACCGGTTAACACTGTTGGAAATTGGAAAAATTTGATATTTTAATGTTGTGAACATAATTGGTGATTGGCATATTCTCGTTGATTTCGATGAGTAATTTTGTTGAGTTTATGTTATGAAGTGTTGATATAAAAATGTTGATAAGTGGTGTTAAGTTGTTGAAAATACTGAGTTGTAGGCTTGATGAGCCAACGTTGATTATAAGTTGATTATGTTGAAAACATTGTTGTGTTGCTGTTATTATTATGTTGTCGGAATTTAAAGTCGTGTATGCCATGTACATTCATATGCATTAAGTCGGAGCTTTGCTCACACCACGTTGGCCTGGATTGGCAAAAATCGGAGCTTTGCTCACACCACGTTGGCCTGGATTGGCAAAATTTTAAGTTGAAAGTTGAAGGCTTATGCCTTGATGCCCACTAAAATGGCAGTGATTTTAAGTTGGGAGTTTTACTCCGATTAGTACCACATGCATGATGAGTCGAGTCTCATTTGAGTTGCATTTTATGTTGTTATTGAGTTGCATTTTATGTCGTTATTGAGTTGCATTTTACGTTGTTATTGAGTATGATATTTGAGTTGATGTGCCGTTACTGAATGCATGATATGATTAGGGTGATTAACGTGTAAATTTACTTAACATAACATGATAATTTATAATGTTTGTTATATCGATTGAGGAACTCACCCTTACAACTATTTTTCAGGTAACGAGCAGTGATTGAGTAGAAGCTAGTGCCTGGAGTCTAGTGTAGTCTACGTAGTGGGTCGTGCTCTGATAGATGTAACATCGGGACGGGATGTTTTAATTGTTTATTGTTGATTGTTGAACCTTTTTACCTGTAAAACGTTATATGTTTTGAATGGTTGGTTGATTTTATCCGCTGCGAATTATGCAAAGATGTTTATTTTGATTAAATAAAGAGCATGGCAGTTTTATGGTGTGAAATGTTGTGTGACACCCTTGGTGCATGATTACTCTGATATATATATATATATATATATTTGTTGTTGCTATTAAATATTTGGGGTATTTTAGAAGGGTGTTACATTAGTGGTATCAGAGCAGGTCGGTCTGTCCGGCCAGTTGTCGTGTCGTTACTGTCTAACAATTGTGTAATTGTTACTAGTCTAACTTTTAAGTTGTGTTGTAGTGATAAGTTGAAATGGCTGGGAGGAATGACGCTGCAATGGCTGCCACAATGCAAGCAATGGCACAAGCTGTGCAGAATTTGCCAAATGCTGGTGGTGATGCTGGATCACGTAGCTTGGCGACTTTTCAAAGAGAGAATCCGCCGGTGTTTAAAGGGAAGCATGATCCAGATGCAGCCTTGGGATGGTTGAAAGAGATTGAGAGAATCTTCCGTGTTATGGATTGCACTCCAGCTCAGAAGGTTCGGTATGGTACTCACATGCTAGCAGTCGAAGCTGATGACTGGTGGCTAGAGACTCACGAGAGGTTGACCGTGGCAGGTGAAGCCATTACTTGGGATGTATTCCGTAGGGAATTTCTGAGAAAGTACTATCCGGAAGATGTCCGTGGTAAGAAGGAAATTGAGTTCCTTGAACTGAAGCAAGGAAGCATGTCTGTCACTGATTATGCTGCGAAATTTGTGGAGCTGTCCAAATTTTATCCTCATTACACTGGTGCTGGTGCTGAATTTTCAAAGTGCATCAAGTTTGAAAACGGACTGCGCTCTAAAATTAAGAAGGCTGTTGGGTATCAAAAGATACGCATTTTTACTGAATTGGTTGATAGCTGCAGGATATTTGAGGAAGACAATAATGCTCATTACAAGATTGTCAGTGACCGCAGAGGCAAGCAACATCAAAATCGTGGCAAGCCGTATGATGCTCCAGCTGGAAAAGGGAAGCAAAGGGCTGCTCCGGCTCAGAGGGCTAGTGGGGGAGGTGCTCCTGTTGGTATAGTTTGCTTCAAATGTGGTCAGGCTGGTCATAAGAGTAATGTATGCACTGTTGAAGTAAAGAGATGTTTTCGTTGTGGTAAGATTGGTCATGCAATAGCTGATTGCAAGCACAAGGAAGTGATTTGTTTTAATTATGGCGAAGAAGGGCATATTGGAAGTCAGTGTCAGAAGCCAAAGAAATCTCAGACGGGGAGGGTGTTCGCATTGACCGGAACTCAAACCTCCAGTGAGGACAGACTTATCCGAGGTACGTGTTATATTAATGGCTTTCCTCTTGTAGCTATTATTGACACAGGTGCGACTCATTCCTTTATATCTTTGGATTGTGCTGTGAAACTTAAGTTAGAGATATCTGAGATGTTTGGTAGTATGGTGATTGATACTCCTGCGAAGGGTTCAGTGACTACTACTTCGGTTTGTTTAAATTGTCCTTTGAGTATTTTTGGTAGAGAATTTGGGATGGACCTAGTGTGTCTTCCACTAGTGCAGATTGATGTTATTCTGGGTATGAACTGGTTGGTGTTTAACCGAGTTTCTATCAATTGTTTTGATAAGACGGTGGTCTTTCCTGAGATGGAGGAGGGAAAGAGTTTGTTTCTATCAGCAAGGCAAGTGAATGAAGAAGTAGCTGATGGGGCAGAGTTGTTTATGCTGTTAGCAACTTTGGAGGCTAAAGATAAACTGGTGATTGGCGATATAGCCGTGGTGTGTGATTTTCCTGATGTGTTTCCGGAAGAGGTGAATGAATTACCACCAGAACGCGAAGTGGAGTTCTCGATTGATTTGGTACCTGGTACTAGGCCGATATCGATGGCTCCGTATCGTATGTCTGCTGTTGAGTTAACTGAATTGAAGAGTCAGTTGGAAGATCTGTTGGATAAGAAATTTATTCGTCCGAGTGTGTCACCGTGGGGTGCACCAGTGTTATTGGTTAAGAAGAAAGAAGGTACTATGAGGTTGTGTGTGGACTACAGGCAACTGAATAAAGTGACGATCAAGAATCGGTATCCTTTGCCGAGGATTGATGATTTGATGGATCAGTTGGTTGGTGCAAGTGTGTTCAGCAAAATAGATTTGAGATCTGGGTATCATCAAATCCGTGTGAAAACTGAGGATATTCAGAAGACTGCTTTCAGAACAAGGTATGGACATTATGAGTATTCTGTGATGCCTTTTGGTGTGACTAATGCGCCTGGAGTATTTATGGAGTATATGAATAGGATTTTCCATCCGTACCTAGACAAGTTTGTTGTGGTGTTTATTGATGATATTTTGGTGTATTCGAAGTCTGAAGAAGAGCATGTTGAACATTTGAGAGTGGTTTTGGAAGTTCTACGAGAAAAGAAGTTATTTGCTAAACTATCCAAGTGTGAATTTTGGTTAGAAGAGGTGAGTTTTCTTGGTCATGTGATTTCAAGAGGTGGTGTTGCTGTTGATCCTTCTAAGATAGAAGCGGTATCTAAGTGGGAAGCTCCGAAGTCTGTTGCTGAGATTCGAAGTTTCCTTGGTTTGGCTGGTTATTATAGGAAGTTCATTGAAGGATTTTCTAAGTTGGCGTTACCATTGACGATGTTGACTAGGAAGGGGCAAGCATTTGTTTGGGACTCGAAATGTGAAGGAGGTTTCCAAGAGTTAAAGAGAAGGTTAACTACTGCTCCTATTCTGATATTACCGAGTTCGTCGGAATCATTTGAGGTTTACTGTGATGCTTCATTGTTGGGTTTGGGTGGCGTGTTGATGCAGAATAAGCAGGTTATAGCTTATGCTTCGAGACAGTTGAGGGTTCATGAGAGGAACTATCCGACGCATGATTTAGAGTTGGCAGCTGTGGTATTTGTCCTGAAGTTATGGAGGCATTACTTGTACGGGTCAAGATTTGAGGTTTTCAGTGACCATAAAAGTTTAAAGTATTTGTTTGATCAGAAAGAACTGAATATGAGACAGAGAAGATGGTTAGAGTTTCTGAAGGATTATGACTTTGGTTTGAATTACCATCCGGGTAAAGCAAACGTAGTGGCTGATGCATTGAGTCGGAAATCATTACATATGTCTATGCTAATGGTTAAGGAGTTGGATTTAATTGAGCAGTTTAGAGACTTGAGTTTGATGTGTGAGAGTACTCACAATAGTGTTAAATTGGGAATGTTGAAGTTGACAAGTGGTATTCTGGATGAGATCAGAGAGGGTCAGAAATCCGATGTGCTTTTGGTTGATAAGTTGACTATGGTGAATCAGGGTCAAGGTGGTGAATTCAGAGTTGATGAAAATGGTATTCTGAAATTGGTAATCGGGTGTGTATTTCGGATGTTACTGAGCTTAAGAAGAGTATTCTTGAGGAAGGACATCGTAGTGGGTTGAGTATTCATCCTGGAGCTACGAAGATGTATCACGATTTGAAAAAGTTATTTTGGTGGCCGGGAATGAAAAGAGAAATTGCGAGCTTTGTTTATTCTTGTTTGACTTGTCAGAAGTCAAAGATTGAGCATCAGAAGCCGTCTGGGCTAATGCAACCGTTGGCTATTCCAGAGTGGAAGTGGGATAGTATCAGTATGGATTTTGTTTCTGGGTTACCGAGAACAATTAAGAATTTTGAAGCTATTTGGGTGATTGTTGACAGATTGACAAAGTCGGCTCATTTCATTCCGATCAGAATGGATTATCCGTTAGAGAAATTAGCTGAGTTGTATATTGAGAAAATTGTAAGTTTGCATGGTATTCCGTCGAGTATTGTTTCGGACAGAGATCCTAGATTTACCTCGAAGTTCTGGGAAGGTTTGCAGAAGGCTTTGGGAACTAAGCTGAGATTGAGTTCTGCATATCACCCGCAGACTGATGGTCAGACTGAGAGGACGATTCAGTCACTAGAGGATCTTTTGAGAGCTTGTCTTTTGGAAAAGGGAGGTGCTTGGGATTGTTATTTACCTTTGATTGAGTTTACCTACAACAATAGTTTTCATTCGAGTATTGGTATGGCACCGTTTGAAGCTTTGTATGGTAGGAGATGTCGGACACCTTTATGTTGGTATGAGTCCGGTGAGAGTGCTGTGGTTGGACCGGAGATTGTTCAACAAACTACAGAAAAGATTAAGATGATTCAGGAGAAGATGAGAATTGCTCAGAGTCGTCAGAAGAGTTATCATGACAAGGGGAGGAAATCACTTGAGTTCCTAGAGGGAGATCACGTGTTTCTTCGTGTTACTCCGATAACTGGGGTTGGTCGAGCTTTGAAGTCAAAGAAGTTGACACCTCGATTTATTGGTCCTTATCAGATTTTGGAGAGGATAGGAGAGGTAGCCTATCGTATCGCTTTACCGCCGTCACTTGCGAATTTGCATGAGGTTTTTCATGTATCTCAGTTGAGGAGGTACATTCATGATCCGTCGCATGTGATCCAAGTAGATGATGTACAGGTGAGAGATAACCTGACTGTTGAAACATCACCTATGAGGATTGAGGATCGAGAGTTGAAGCAGTTGCGAGGTAAAGAGATTGCCTTAGTGAAAGTAGCTTGGGGAGGACCAGCAGGTGGCAATGTGACTTGGGAACTGGAGAGTCAGATGAAGGAGTCTTATCCGGAGTTATTTGCTTGAGGTATGTTTTCGAGGACGAAAACTCTTTTAGTAGGGGAGAGTTGTAACACCCCGAATTAAATAAGAGGATTATTTAAATTAAGTTAATAATATATTTAATAATTTAATTAAATAAATTGAATTATTGGATTATTATTATTATTATTATTATTTTGGAATAATAATTATTGGAAAATATATAAGTTGGAATAAGAGAAAAGGGTTTTCATTTTGTAAAAAGGTTTTACGTGAAAACTGAGAAGCTGCAGAGAAGAGGAGAAAAGGGCAAAGAGGAAGAGCTAGAGAGCAAAGGTTGAAGAACGGAAAAGCTTGAAGCTTAGAGATTGCCGGATTATCTCAGGTAAGGGGGGTTTATCGTCGTTTAATGGGTATTATAGATTAACATGTCATGGGTAGTGATAGCCGTTGAATTGACCCTAATTGGGATTATGAATGCTGGAAAAATTACGTTGGATGAAACTGTGTTTAGGATGTAATTGAATATGTGTTTGGGTTAGTTGTGAATTTCCGAACGTATAGCTTTTTACGGAAGTTGAATCGGAGGTCCGGAAGTCCTCCAACGGCGGAAAATGCGGAGAACTCTGCATTCTGCCTTGTGTTAGCGCAGGAACTGCTGTTTTGTCTGCGTTAACCGGTTAACCCAGGGCGTTAACCGGTTAACACTGTTATATTTTGTGGAAATGTGCTGTTTTGCCTGCGTTAACCGGTTAACCCAGGGCGTTAACCGGTTAACACTGTTGCGTTTTGCCAGAAAGTGTATTTTGTCCTGCGTTAACTGGTTAACCCAGGGCGTTAACCGGTTAACACTGTTGGAAATTGGAAAAATTTGATATTTTAATGTTGTGAACGTAATTGGTGATTGGCATATTCTCGTTGATTTCGATGAGTAATTTTGTTGAGTTTATGTTATGAAGTGTTGATATAAAAATGTTGATAAGTGGTGTTAAGTTGTTGAAAATACTGAGTTGTAGGCTTGATGAGCCAACGTTGATTATAAGTTGATTATGTTGAAAACATTGTTGTGTTGCTGTTATTATTATGTTGTCGGAATTTAAAGTCGTGTATGCCATGTACATTCATATGCATTAAGTCGGAGCTTTGCTCACACCACGTTGGCCTGGATTGGCAAAAATCGGAGCTTTGCTCACACCACGTTGGCCTGGATTGGCAAAATTTTAAGTTGAAAGTTGAAGGCTTATGCCTTGATGCCCACTAAAATGGCAGTGAGTTTTACTCCGATTGGTACCACATGCATGATGAGTCGAGTCTCATTTGAGTTGCATTTTATGTTGTTATTGAGTTGCATTTTATGTCGTTATTGAGTTGCATTTTACGTTGTTATTGAGTATGATATTTGAGTTGATGTGCCGTTACTGAATGCATGATATGATTAGGGTGATTAACGTGTAAATTTACTTAACATAACATGATAATTTATAATGTTTGTTATATCGATTGAGGAACTCACCCTTACAACTATTTTTCAGGTAACGAGCAGTGATTGAGTAGAAGCTAGTGCCTGGAGTCTAGTGTAGTCTACGTAGTGGGTCGTGCTCTGATAGATGTAACATCGGGACGGGATGTTTTAATTGTTTATTGTTGATTGTTGAACCTTTTTACCTGTAAAACGTTATATGTTTTGAATGGTTGGTTGATTTTATCCGCTGCGAATTATGCAAAGATGTTTATTTTGATTAAATAAAGAGCATGGCAGTTTTATGGTGTGAAATGTTGTGTGACACCCTTGGTGCATGATTACTCTGATATATATATATATATATTTGTTGTTGTTATTAAATATTTGGGGTATTTTAGAAGGGTGTTACATATGACATCCTGAAACAATCCTGCATAATTATGTTTTCCATTTAAACTCCAGCAGGTACACATTATCAGATGCCATGACATTATGACATTCTGAAACAATCCTGCATGATTATGTTCTTGAACTCCAGCAGGTACATAGGATATCTTATGTTAAGACATCACACACAACATCTTGTGAATACTCTTTGTTTTACCAAAATTGCTGCCAACACTTAGAACCAACAAATTGAGTACAAGAAAAAAACAGAAAAATCACACAGCAGATTTTCGGGTTATAAGTTCCTCCAACTCAAACTTGAACGTCTTCACCATTCCTTCGCACATCGTAACGAAACCGGCCATGGCGGGATATGTGTTGTCTTGGTCCAATCCTTCCACTGCCTCTCTCAATCTCCAAGGCATATCTTGGGATAGCCAATTACACAATTCTACTAAATCATTAAGCTTTGCACGGTACCCGTCTTTGTCCTTTTGCAAAAAGTCAAAAGTTTTCCTGAACGTATCGTAGTTCTCAATCACCTGCTCTCTTTTCTTTAGCCATATCACATTGTCTTGATGGAAGGCTTCAAGTCTGTCCTTCCAATGTTGAGCGTATTCTCTGGCATCCTTTGCCTCTTGACATTTTTTAGCCCAAATTCTAGGTGTGACTCGGGAAGCTTCGATGGCTCTTTCCTTAAGTCGACACTCTTGCTCCGCTTGGGCTTCAGAATTGTGAAGGGAGACTGTAAGATTATGTATTTTAGCCTCGAATGCCTCTCTATCATACCCCAAAATTTGTCTGTTAATTTTTATGATAAATTGATTCATGCATGACATTCATTTCACATTTGCATTCATTCATTAACATACATTCTCATATAAATTATAAATTTTAATTTATTTATTATGTGATACAGATATAAAAAATAATAATGATTTTGGTTATCTGTATGATATAAATAAATTATATATATATAAATAAAATAGTTTTAATTTAATGATAAATAAAAATAGATTTGAATTTTAATTGTATAATTAAAATTTTAAATTAATTTTATTTGTTAAAGCTCATTAAATTATAATAACTATTTTTTATAATTTAGTGACTCATGTTCCATTTATTCATTATTTATAAATAGTATTTATTTAGTAATTCACGTTTTTTACTTAATAAAATTTATTTATAAGAGTAACATTTTTTTAAAAGCCCATAAGTTATAAAATAATTTTGGTTGATATAAGTAAGAATAATTTTGATGATGAAAGTAAAAATAGAAATAGGTTTAAATTTTAATTTAATTATGTAACTAAAATTTAAATTAATTTTTATTTGTTAAAAGTCATTTAAATTATTCATTATTTATAATAATATTTGTATAAATATTTATTTATAATAATAGATATTTAAGACCAAATCCAAACCAAAAATATATAAATAATCATAGTATTATTTATCATATGATGGTTTTGTTTTATAAGAATAATTTTGGCTCTAATTTAATAACAAAAATTTTAATTTTAATTGTGCAAAATGTTAGAGCTAACTCTCCTAAATTATATGGTGAGATCCTAAATTATAGGAAGGGATTCAAATATTTAGCAAGGTTAAACCCTAATCCACACCATTATAAATACTTCATATGGCTGCAGCGAGAGGAAAGAGGACGGAAAAGAGAAGCCACCATAAAGCACTCACAGCCTGAATAAGAACAACACACATACCGTGAGCAAGCTAGAAGAATCAAATCCCCAGTAAGTGTTCATTAGGGAATTTGCATCCAGCATGATTACCTTGCAATACTCCTTAATTCATGCATGAATAATATTGGTTTAATATATATATTGAGATGATGTATTCATGGTTTGGTGGATGTTGATATTGCTTTATTCAAGTATGCATCTGTTCTTGATATGTCATAGCATGTTGGAGAAATTCTGTTTGCATGATTAAAGAATTATATCTGCCATTTAATTATTATTATATGAGTGTTGTTTCTAGCATGATTATGTTTATTTCACATACTGTTATTACATAATAATGATGATGATGATATAATGGTGATAATATAAATCTTTGGTTGTCTTTAACATGTATGTGTAAGGTTTGTTTTATCATTATCACTTGCAGTAAAGAGAACTAATACATGAGTAAAATAATATAAGCTTCTTGATTTGTGCATGGCTATTTTTATTATTGCATGATGATTACATATGATCTTATTTTATGTGTGTGGTTTGATATAAGATGAAGTTACAGGTTTGTTATATTCACATGAAAGAAACAACATGAGAAAAAATAAAGTAGCTTGCCGTAAGAGAGAAAGTTGTAACATGCATGGTGGTGTTGTGTCAAAATGGAAAAATTCATGTAGAATTAATATATATTTTAATGAAGGCGGATAAATAACGAATGGACCAACATGGTTCGTTGGTAGCTCCCCCTCATTCAGTGTTTTTACTATGTTTACTCCCTTTCCACTATAATTAATTCATCACTATTTTTCTATTATTAAAATAAAACCCATTAATTAATTTTCTAATTAATATATTATATTAGTTATTTAAACTAGGATATAATTTAATCTAGTTTATTAATTAAATTTTCATATATCACTTAATTAATTAAAATGAGCTATTTTGAATAATAAAATCTATTTTTTTTATTATTTCTTTCTTTTTAGTTTAATTAGGTTTTATTATTTTGTATGCCCTTTTAATTTTGTACTCGTTAATTAAGATTTAGACATTTTATATCCCTTTTTAAATTATGTACTGTTGGGTTTGCAAAGCACTCTTAGGGTTTATATGAGAGGGAATTGGTTCTTTGCCGATGAGTTCCCTCCAGTCTCTGGAGGTTGCTCTGAACTCTGTTAGCTCTTCTCTCACTATCTTTTTCCTACCAGGGTAATAGGAATAGAATTTTGTTTCACTGAAACTCTGAATTTATAACCTGATTTTGTGGACCTGTTGGCTCAAATGAGAGAGACCCAAGTCCAAAATTTTTCTGTTATATTTTATTTATTTATTTATTTATTTTTATTTATTTATTTTTTTTCGTTTTTTTTTTCTTTTTCAATTTTTTTTCGTTTTTCGTTCTTTTTTTTTAAACACGTGGGCTTCGCCTAGCGAGCATGACAGTTCAAGAAATTCCTCTGAGCGTAGGTGATTCTGGTGGCTTTTCTTGGGACTCGCTAAGCGACCCATTCTGCTCGCCTGGCGAGCATGACAACTCATGAACAAACTTTTGCTCCTTCAAGATTAACGTTTTGACTGACGAATAGACCCCATTTGGACCTGTTGGAAGTATCTCAAGCCATTCCCTTGTGTTGACTGATCATCTAAATAGAACCCATAAAATGTCTTGGATGATACTCAAGCTTCAAACAAAAGATGTTAGTGACATATTTTTGTGCTTTTGGTTAGTAAACAAAATTAAGAGAAACAATGATGTATAATTCAAGCATGCTTAGTGATCTCAAACCAATCACAAGGAGTCCCACCCAAAGGCAAAGGGAACCAAGATGCTAAAGATCCTTGAGGCAATGCAAATGCAATGTTATGATGCCATGAGGGATCTTAGGGTCAAAATTGGGGTCTTACACCCGCGAATGTGGGGATACCCTTAGCAAAGACCCTTTCGATTAAATCATCATCATCCCTAAATAGATAAGTCATAGTCCCTTCGATCAAAATGTCAATGTCCCTACAAGATAAATCATAGTCCCTCGAATGTTGCCTTCGAATATATGACCTTGTCCCTCGAACGTTGCCTTCGAATATATGACTTTGTCCCTCGATCACCCTTCGTTGTAGCCTACGATTAAATGATGATCGTCTCTTCGAATGCTAAGGTATCCTTACAAATGTTGCCTTCAATGACCAATCGATGACCCCACGATGTCCCTTTACATCCAAAGGATAAGACTACTTACTTCTCAATAGTAAGGACAGTTTTACCCTCCTAAGGATAGGAAATACCTATAAAGACCTTGGTTAGGTATAACTCTTAAATGCTTGCTCACAGCTTAAAATACTTTTCACACCTCACACTTTTCAAAACATCTTTTAGAAAATCACCACTTGGTATACATTTGCACCAGAATCATTGCCGAGTTATATTTTTCTAAACATCTTTCAAAATCAAACGAGATAAACACTTTGTATACATTCGTACAAGAATCATTACAAAGTTAAACTCTCCTTTCAAAATGTTTTCTAAACACACCATATTTCTCAAACACTTTCTCAAACAAGGAAAACATAAGTGAGTTAAGCAATTAAGAGCCCATGGATAACCACGGATACAAAGGGTGCTAACACCTTCCCTTTGTATAATGTACCTCCCGAACTCAAAATCTAATCAAGGTCTTTCCTGTTCTTTTCCGCCTTTCCTTGTTGGATAAAAGAAAAGTCGGTGGCGACTCTTGTTATCCACAACATTGCTTTTCAAAGCAAAAACACAAAGTCAGTTCACCGTATCACACTCTCTAACTTCTTCCTTTTCTTTTGTTGCACGTAGCCACCATCGCTTATTCTTTTGGCATTCTTTCTCAACTTGTTTCAACTGCTCCTTGATAGTTTCTAAGCAGAGGTCAGCTTGTTCCATGCCCACTTTCACCTTCTTTCTCTTATTCTCTTCTTTATCGACCTTTTCCTCAGTTGCCTCTAGCTAAGCCTTTTTCCGCTCTAGTTCCCACTTCATCTCATTCCTTTCATTTGAAACTTGCTGAAGGCTGATCTGCAACTCTTCATTTTCTCGTCCGAGTCTTGCTATAGTAGCCCTTAGTGCCTTCACCTCTTCTATAGAGATAGAGATAGGTTCTGGTGGTGGAGGTTGAGTAGGAGGATCTAGGATGAATGGCAACTTGACCTCTTGACTTCTCTTTATGACCCACTGGTAGTAGGGTTCTTTTCTTCTATAACACCTTTTCCTTTGTCTTGTCCCCTGAAGCGAACTTTTCCCCAAGCTCGAATAACCCTTCTCAGCATAATGGGGTCTTCCATATCGTGAAACACAAATCCTTCTAACAATCGGTCATCTAGTTTATATGTGATAGGATAACCCAATTGCCTCACTGCTAGGACTGGATTATAGTTAATGCAACCCTTTGACCCTATCAATGGTACATTCAGAAAGTCTCCACAACTGGTAATTGCACCTCCTAAGTTCAAACCATGAGGGTACCAAATAATGGCATCTTCTGTGAGTCCTACCATCTTTTGATACCATTCATATCCATCCATACTCTCAACCACATTAGTATCTTTGAATACATAAGAGACAAACCATTTATAAAGGAGCGGTACGCAACACAACATCAGTCCCCCTTTCTTCTCGAAGCATAAGTGCAAGGTATGATAAACATCTGCCCGAAGTGAGGGTACTGGATCTTCATCTTTAACCTTAACGACCCAAAACACACTAATAGCTGCTAGTCCACCAACTTCTCCACATTAGGAAATAACACCAATCCAAAAATGAGTAAGGCCATAATAGTATCATAGGCTTCCCACTTATGGGCTTTGGAAAATATTTGAGCAGTCTTCTCTAAGTATTCTTGAGGAATTCCTTGTACCTTTCCCCAAATCTTGATGTTAGGAGTTAGATCTTCAACTGGAATATCCAATACCTCTGCCATCTCCTTGGGTTTTGGTATTTAACCCAGTCCCCTATAAGGTCCTTTTTTTTGCTTAGGAGAGTCCAATATCTTTCCAAATTCTTCCAAAGTTGGAGCCAACTGAAAATCTCAGAAGAGGAAACTTCTGAGTGGTGGATCATAAAACTGAGTTAGTGCGTAATAGCATCCTTTTGCACCGGTACAGACAACAAGCTTAAAATCTTTCCATATTTGAGCGTAAATGCGTCTCGACGGATATTGGTCAACCCATCTCTGAATGCAATGAAGTCCTTCACACATGGTACTTTGGCTTTGATTTGGAATGTTTTTCTCTTTCCTGGCTCCATCTACTCTTGAATGCTTAATCAACTGACAATTTTGAAATTCCCTGAAAATAAAAAGTGTGTAAATGATGTTGCTATGCGCATAATGAATGCAATATGATGTTTATGCAATGACAGGGATCCAGGTTTCAAATATATCACATGGTACTCCCAATATAGAGGTTCTATGTTCTTTACCCCACACACAAAGGATGGCCCCTAAGGTCGTCCATTTTCAAGACAAGAACTTAGAGTCATGGATTGTGTTTAGCATGCCATTACAATAATGGGCTATCCACATCGTGATGGAAGTTCTGAATCAATCTACTCTAAGGGGGATTTTCGTATTGTTCGAACGAGGTGTAGACCCCTCGGTTCAATACTACACAATCACCAATCATGAAGACGAACTTCGGTTTAAGGCGAGATTCCTAGAGTCACGAATCGTGTTCAAAGTTTCCTCACAATAATGGGCTATCCATATTATGATGGAAATTCCGAACAGATATGCTCTAGATGGAGTCTTCGTATTGTCCCAACAAGGTGTATACCCCTCGGTTCAATACTGCACAACTCCAGGTTCTAAGTTCTTCTCAAAGCTCGGGTACGAAGCTTATCTCACAACATGTATCAAGCACCATAGATCACCCAATATAATAGCAGAATAAGTCGCATAGCATAAATAATACAGCAAGATATAATAAAGCAATAATGAAGAAAAAAAATATTTTAACATTCATCACAAATTGAACTAAGTTAGGCTTGACTCTCTCTAGCTATGAGCTTTTCCCCAGCAGAGTCATCATCTATCGCATCTCGAAAAATACGATTCCTCGCGATGGTCGTGGAAAAAATTATTTCGAACAGAGTCGCCACCGAACTTTATTTATTCTAATGAAGGAATAGGAAAATATCGATAAAACCTTTAAAAATAGAATAATGGTCGTCGCAACCATATTCGGATTCGGAAGTCGATTACCTAAGGGGAAGGTATTAGCGTCCCTCACGTCCATTGTACTCAACGGGAACCTTTTAGTCTAAACTTGCGATTTGAATGTTAGCTGATGTTATTTGTCTCCTTCGAGTGATAAAAATATTGAAAAGAGATGGATGGAAACCTCAGAAGGGGGGAAAGGGAGGTTTTTTATTAGTGTGCTCACTAAGATCTTGCAATATCGTGTCTACGTATCCTTATGGTGCAATAAGGAAATCAGAGCATTCGTAGTTCGGGGAACTGCGGTTGGTTGGTGTATTTTAATGAACAACTATTTAGATCGCGTTCTAAAGGCTAAACATTGACTTATTTACTCTCGGTGGAGGCTTAAGCACTAGTTTGTTATGCGCGTTAGAAAGAATAATGTTCCTTTTGAAAAGAGTTTCGATCGCACGGGGGGCGGGAAATTAGGTTTAATATGTTTGGTATTTTTAAAGAAGAACGAAAAAAGATTGAGCAATGTGGTGCACGCCAATCATTCAATTCTTTCGAGGAATAACAAGGCGAACACCTTCTACCCTATTTTTCGTTCAAATTATTATTGAAAATTGTTTGCGAAAACCAAATAGGCATGGTAGTGAGACGAACACCTCCCACTGGCTTATTCAAGGAATAATGAGGCGTGCATCACCCATTCCTTTATCCAAGTTCACTTAGCGTGTCTTAATCGGAAGTCGATAATTTGAGCAATATGGCGAGCGCCAATCATTCAATTATTCGAGAGATGGTGAGGCAAACACCCACCATCCTTTTTTCATCCAAAGTTTAAATTATAAAAAAAACTTTAGAAGTTATGTTTGATTTGGGAAAAAAATTGAATTTGACTGGTTAAGGTTTTAATTAAATGACGAGAATTCGAGCAATATGGCAAACGCCAATCATTCGAATGCTCGAGAAGTAATGAAGCGAACGCCTCCTACACTCCTTTTCATCCCAAGTTTAGAATAGAAAAAAAAGTTCTTAGAAGTTTATATTTGATTTGGGAAAAAAATTGAATTTGATTGGTTAAGGTTTTAATTAGATGACGAGAATTCGAGCAATATGGCGAACGCCAATCATTGGAATGCTCGAGAAATAATGAAGCGAACGCCTCCTACACTCCTTTTCATCCCAAGTTTAGAATAGAAAAAAAAAGTTCTTGGAAGTTTATATTTGATTTGGGGAAAAAAATTGAATTTGATTTTATAGAATTAATAGGATTTGAGAAAGATTAATTGGTGTCCGAACAAAGCTTCAATCTAATTAGGGCAAAAATAGGTATTTTTTTCATTCGTCAACGTTTAATTAACCATTCGCTTAATTATATTCTAATAAGAAGACGGACTTATATAAAAAACAATAATCAAGTTAAAGTAATAATCTATTTTATTACTAATTATAATTTATTACCTAGACACCAAAAGTAAAAATGTGAAATAAATAATAAAATCACACTAGAACATGCTAGGGTGCATAAGGAGACAAAAGGGATGAAACCCCAAACCGCACAGGCTCCAAAATGTTTACAACGGCAAGCAATCCGGAATGGGCCCTAAGGCCCAAACCCTTTCCTAAACACCCAAAATAGGAGGCCCCAAAACAACATTACGGACTGGAGTGGGCCTTAAGCCAACTCCTCTTGAAATCATCCAATAGTAAGAAGTGGAGGGGAAGCCGAACGATCATCGGTCCAGCTGCAAATGACCGTTGGTTAACGAAAGAAAACGCGTGCCTCACCTGGGGACTAACAATGCATGCTCCCTCATTAATTACTTATGCCAGCAATAAAATATTTTAATGAAAATTTATTGGCCAAAAAAGGAAACGGCAGCTTTTAAGAGGAAGGAGTCCGACGAGACTCTTCACTCTCCCTTTTCTACACCTTAAACACACATGCAGACATTGTTCCCCAACAAAAAAGAAAAAAAATGGATTTGTGGAGAAACAATTCTTAAACAAAAATAAATAGATTCAGACCAAAGATATATGAAATTCAAAGGTTCCAATAAAAAACAAAGCACTCCTCCTTCCAAACCTTCAAAGCACTCCTCCTTTCAAATATTTTTAATAAATATCTCAAATTATAAAAGATATTTTTAAGAAATAATACTTTCTCCGTCTTAAATTAAAAAAGATTTTGAGCCTTTTTCAGTTTACATTTGGAATATTTCATATGAATTAAAACATACGTAATGACAATAATATTCGTATTATTTCATATCAGATATTTTTATTATTCGAATTCGAATGATCTTTTCTTTTCTGTCTCTTGTATACTCATTTATAGAAAGTATTATTTTCAAATATTTTTAATAAATGACATTTTTTTGTCCCAAATAATTTAAAAAAACTGATAAATAATATTTTATCCGTCCTAAATTATAAAAGATTTTAAACTATATTTGGAATATTTTTTACGAATTAAAAAAAATTATTATTTCTATTATTAATATTCTAAAAAATAATCATTTTTATTATTAATATTTTAAAAATAATAATATCAAAAAAAATTATTATCCTAAAAAACTATTATTATTTACATTTTATTTTAAATATTTTTATAAAAAAATTATTAGTATTTTTAAAAAAATCAATTATATTAATTAAATATAGAATTAATAATTAAAAATCAATTATATTAATTATTATTACTATTTAATAAAGTATTTAAAATATTAAAAAAAAAAAGCTTCTTCATGCCCTCGGCCATTCAATGGCCGAGCCCATACAGCACGCGTTGGGCCTTCAGGCCCTCGTCCAACCATCGGACGAGCCCAATAAAAAAAAGGGGCAGATTGGGAATTTTTTTTCAGACTGGGGCATAGTGGGAAATTCATTTAAAAAAAGGGGCATGTGGGGAAAAAAGTCGTAAGTTTGTTCTTCTGTCGAATGTGTTTGTCCATTGGCCTATGTTATCCCTGCTACTGCATCATGGTCTGTCATGGGCTGTTTGTGATTGAAGTAAGGGTTTGTAGGTTGTACAGTGAGTTGGTAAATGCAGAATGTAATTTGGTATGTGAACATCTTTTGGAAATGTGTTGTACTTATGGTTTCAATCATGAATCGCAATGAGCCAAGGATGAATTGTGGGGGACTAACAAGAAGAATTATGACTTTTGGATCGTAACATGATTAAGTTGACTTGGTCAAAGTTGACCAAAAAGTCAACCATTGACCAAAGTCAACCTTTGGCCTGAACTTACTCTTTGTATCTTTCTCATGTATGGACACGTGTAAATAACGACATTGGTATTTTGAACGGTGTGTGCCACACATGGAATTTCTATAAATGAATGGCCTTGATATTGAATCAATTGATGGATTTAGGCTTTTGTGAACCTTGTATGAACTTGACATTTGAAACGGTATGGACTTAATATGAAATAAATGATAAGTGGACGTATTGACGGACTTGGTGGATAAATATATCTTTCATCGTGAGCAACATTAAGACTTGAAGTGTATTGACGTTTGGATGAATCATTAACATAACTCAAAGGACATAACCATAACTCGAATAGGCTTGAAGCAACGATTTTGGTGAGAACCAAGTGGCATAACGAACTAGGACCTAACTGGACATTTATCGGGCCAAGAACTAATGGTAATGACCATGGCGTGGGGTGGGTTTGAATAACCTTGCCCCAATGAAACTAGGCAAAGTATGAACCATATACTTTGAAGAAAACAAACGTACTAGCTCAACATGTACTTAGGCCTAAACCAAAGGACACAATCATGGGATGAACATGTGGGAGCATGAAGCCTGTGAAATCAACAAGAAGGTCCACCAGCATGAACTACGCACAAGAGGTTGGGTGAGATTTGGCCACTAAATCACAATGTCACGAAGGATAGAATTAGGTTTATGGGCCTTTATGAGGGTATGGAACACAATTAGGGTTTATGTACGTCTTGATCGAGTGTGGATCCCCTTACTGGAGTTTACGCATCATAACCTTTGGTTGTGAATACAAGCTTTTTTTTGTTTAAACCAACCCGGACAAAAGTGGGGGGTGACAATCGGTACATCCCAAAATGAATTTTCCACTCCCTCCTTGGAAGCTAAAAGCGTGCATGGACCACATGGATTGGTCCACGTGTCACCTCTTTGCAATCACTACAATTTAATCTTTTAATTCTTATTAGTTTTTTTTATATTTTATTTATAGAAATAAATTTTGGGATAATTGAATTAAAACAAAACACATAAAATCAAATCAAATTGAATAACTGATCCATTCTAATTAATTATGTCGATCAATTTGACACAAAAACAAAAACAAAAGGATAAAAAATGAATAAAAATTGGGCATCAAAATGCACGAAAAAATAAAACGCCTACACCATAATGATAAGTGCGAAATAAACCTCTTGAAAATATACAAGTTTCTTTCAAATTTTGAAATGGAAAACGCTCGGTTAAAACGCTTAGACGGATCAAAATGTAACCGGAAATTTAGCCGAAAAATAAATCGAGCACATCAGGTTAAACTACGCGAAACGTAGATTAATAAAATTGATGTCTGCAAACTTGATTTTGAAATTTTTCGCCCGCTGTTTCAGTGCATATTTGACAATTGATTCAATTGGTCTGCCTGTAGATCTGAAACCAAACTTGGTTTTACTCATTACATGTGTATCTAACGCGGGAAATCTTTCTCGTTTCTTGTAAGTGTTGAGATACAATGTAAGTAGAAGTAAGTTACCCCTATGACTTGACCTTCTATCTCTTTAAAAATAATTTCAATTTTCCTTTATTGATCTTTTTCTGCACTTCCTTCATCTAAACTTTCACTCATATAGTCATATAGTTCAGGGTTCCTACATGCGAATATTGAATCTATTCCACAAGTTCTTGATCGTGGTTGCAAGTATAACTTCATTCTTCTCTTACTCATTCTATTATTATAGGTAATAATTTAACTTTAGGACGCTTTGAGGAGTGGTTACGCTTTTATTATCGCAAATTAAGCCTATGGGAACATGAGAGCCCATATGATTTTTATAGTAACTTTCTTGTTCTCCCCGCTCCTTCGAGTAATTAATGGCGGAAACAGATTACAAATGTTTCACTATACATCAGTTTGCATCTTTGTATTCTAACGAGGAAAAGAGAGTTGCTTTCCGATGACAGATTCAATACTGGACATGAAGACTGTGTGATTTTTGAGCCATGCTTCGAAGGGGAGGGTACCAATATGGTTGTCCTGGATGGCTCACCCACCTCTTGCTTTTATTTACACCTCCCCTTCATTCATGATTTAAAGGTCTTGGTTCTTTTCATGTCGTTTGAATTCAAGTTTCTAGTGACTGCCAATGCCTCCCTTCTCTAATAACTCCTAACGTTCAGGGTATTATTAGGAATTTGAAATCATATGTAAATGATTGAAGGTATCTCCTATCGTAGGGGTATTATTCTCTTTTATGGTGTTAAACTCACTGCCAAAAGTGGATGGGTATCCTTATTCAATCTCCCAAGAAGAAGGTTTTTAAATCCCCATTCCAACCCCTAAAGAAATTGGAAGGATAAGTTTGCGAGGGTTAGAGGATGAGACTGTGATTCAATGGTCATGAATGGGGTGACTGACTCCCCTCACTTCCCATTGTCTTGGACAAATTACCCGAAGGTCATCACCGATTTTCACTTTGTTGACCTTACCCTAGGGCAACAAAAGGTGGTTCAATAATTGACTAACTTTAAGCTCATGAGCTCTGATACTCTGATCACTCGAGAACTAGGAGATGATAACAGGATAAATGAGTACTTAGGTGGGTTTATGGTTTGGACAATGTTTGCCTTAAGGTTGATTTAACTATTTCCCTAACTTACATCTTTTTCAACTTTCATGCAGAAAAAATGTCTATAATTCCATTTGCCGAGAAAAAGGAAAGCTTGGCTAATAAGATAGATGAAAGTCTACTGTTAGGCAACCCCAAAGTCTCTAGGGCAGCCGAATGACAATATAAGTAAAAGGCATAACGAGGGCTATCCATTGGGTGATGCTCGCTTTCCCAAAATATAAAATCAAATAGAATGTCGTTCTCAGGCTCCGGAGTATGGGAAGATAGTGGTTACTAGAGACGATATGGCTGAAAGAAAGTCTCGACCAACTAAGGATGGTTCTCACCTTCCTCCCTCCATGTGGAGGGATACCCCGTTCAACATCACCAGGTTTACCTGGAGCGCCTCCCCTTTCTTGAGGATTTCCCATATTATTATCAAGTCCTTTGTAATAAGTTATCCCTTGAGTTGTTAAAGATGGCCGAAAATCACCTAATAAGAGGCCTTCTAATAAAACGGGTCCACCGAAAGGATTATATTTAAATCATTGATGACTTGAAATCTAAGCTTGTTACAGCTCAGGAAATTATCACTCAACTTTAGGAGAAAGTGAGGACCTTGATGAAGGAAAAATAGGATTTGAAGACCTTACTAAGAACGATGGTGGTATAGGCGCGAAAGCATGCTACCTCCGCCATGAAACTAAGGGATTCTCTTGAAGGGGCCCTCAACTCTCTTACGAGTGTTAGTTCTATGATGAGTTTGTATACTTCCAATTTATACTTTGTAACATGGACTTAGTTTTTATTCCGGAGAACGAGGGTTTTTGCTTAGGGGTACTAAAACCCTAAACCCGGATTCCTTCGTGGGGATTCAAATTTTATGATCGCTTTGAGGGGCTACAAGGATTCCTTCATGGGGGTGATCCAACATTTGTGATCTCCTCAAGGGGCGTCAAGGATTCATGTATGAGGATCCAACATGTGTAATCGCCTCGAGGAGCGACAAAGACTCGGGTATAAGTGTAACACCCTAAACCCGACATACAATTTTAATGCATAATTTAATAAAATTGCAACCACAAAGGGTGTCACTCACATCAAATATATTCTGCTCCGTAACACGGATTAAAAATTTCACACAAACACTTGTCAGTGCATGCTCACCTTCACTTAGGGTATCATCGCAGTAGAATTATAATTAAAGCAATTCAAAACCATATTGCACTCATACCAGTTAGTCTCAACTTCAACTTCCATAACAAATAAAGAGTTTAAATAAATCAGCTCAACAACCACATCAGTTATAATACTTCAACATAAACATGACATAAGAAGTGAAAGCAAATGTTCCCAGCCCGATGTTACGTGGTCAGAGCAAGACCCTACTAAAGAAAACGGCAAACTATTAAAAGCCATTCCAAGATCCACCTTCCACTTACTTCATTAATGTTACTCTTGAGTATCTGCATGATGCCCATGTAAAGGTAACATTCAAACAGAAGGGATGAGACTCCATTTCAATAATAAACGATATAGAATGAAGAATAAAGTACAACATATACACAATCATACACAATAATATATCGCATTCTCACATCCAAATCATAATCAACATCATACATGACAACATCTCAATTATCATAAACATCATACGAAACCACATCTCATTTATCATTAACATCATATGTAACAGTATCTCATTCAACATCACATAAACAACAACCAATACAAATGTAGCACTTTGTTGTACCCCTATATTTGCCCTCCCCTCTTCCAGCTATGCATCCAATCACTTGATCAGGAGATGACTTGCATACATTCATAATTCATCCACATGCATCATTCATCATGGATTCATAAGAAACTCGGGCTCATAAAGCTAGGGTTTACATAGATATCAAAGTCCAAGGGCATGGTCTAATCACATCATCAGCATAGGGGATGTGAAACCCTAATGATGGTGGTGAAGGTTTGATTGCAACAAAGGTGTGGCCAGACAGTCTAGGGCCTTCAAAGCCCTAATTCCTCAAGGCATGACTTTATGGAGCTTCACCCAAGCCTTATCTTGGTCTCTAAAACCCTAATTAGAAGATGGGAATCAGATGAACTTGGTGGCCTCATTGTGTACTCATGACCCTTCAATCTTTACCCTTTGTCATTTTTGCTTGGCCTAACCCTTCTTGGAGTATGGGTATTGGTCCTAAGTCAATGATTCTATCCATATGGTTGGGGGTATGCCTTTGGTCCTGATCATCTGAATGTCCAAATTCCTTGTGCTTCAAGCCATTTTGTTGGTCATGCCATTGATACATGGACATTATGTTAAAACCCTAATCTTATGGTCTCACTTGATGGCTTTGTTCATGTACATTATCAGTCAAGTTATTTTTCAAAAGTCCAAGTCACAAAACAAAACAATTTGGAAGCCAATTTTAAACCATTTGTTAATCCATTTCATGTCATTTTAAACTTTTCCATGTGATTCAACATAAGAAAATACAAAGTTTGACATTTTGACCAATTTGTTGACTTTGGTCAACAGTTGACTTTCTGGTCAACTTTGACCAAAGTCAACCCAAAATCCATAAACCCAAAATTCCATCATGATCATCAATACATTGTCCATTTACAAAGAAGACACAAAAAATGAAGTTTTGACATATTGTTGACTTTGGTCAACAGTTGACTTTTTGGTCAACTTTGACCAAAGTCAACCTTCCCTTTTTTTGACCATCAAAAACCTAATTTAATCTACTTTGCCTTGATTCATCATCCAAGAGTCATGATAGGTGTGTTTGACTTTGTATCTTCTTTGCCAAGAAACTTCTCATGTTAACCTCATGTGCACCTTGGCTTGACTTGTCCTTTTGGTTTGGCCAGCCATGGTTCTACATGGCTTACGTGGTCTTGAAGTTACTACAACCAAGTATCACAAATGCACTAGACATCACACTTACATTTGCCAAAGATGGTGCTCGAGTTTGGTCTTGGTCTCACACGAACAACATTTTGTCAGTAAGATTCCTGCAGTAGCCATGAAGCATCAGCAGCCTGCAAGCACATTGCCATGAACTTCCAACAGAAACATGATCATGATGCACCATAATCCAAATCATGAGCTAATGGCTAAATTTACCATGATCATAACCATTTTCGACCAATCCAACTGGTTTGAAACCTGCAAACAGCTCTCCAACATCAATTTGAATGGTTTTTGCATCTATTCTGCACCAACCTACAATGCCTGCTGCAGTTGATAGTGCATCATGTTCATTTGTGAGACTAAAACAAGCCCTGCTATCAGTATGCCATCATGTATCACAACACCACCAGGCTAATAATTCAACATCACAATCCAAACATGTAACCAACCATGCATTTAATTCCACAAACCTGGCCTAATATATTTGACAAAGCAATTCATTTAGCTACTTAAAGCTCACCATAACAGGGTTGATTCCTACAGCATTTGGCCTTATAACATGCCATCCATTCTGCAAAATGGCAAGGTTAACTGATGCAACAGGAAATCAAATGGTAGGCACACCAAAGACAGTACATACAACATATGGCAGCACACAATGTATTGTCACCTACATGTTTGTTACTCTGCAACTCAACCATAACACGGGCCATGGAACCAAGTCAAGACCAAAACATAACAAAAGCAATGCACCACCTGAGCCATTGATCAAGGTTCAAAGAACCACTTACCTTCACAAAGCCAAATTGAGTCTGCTGCAAGCTTCATGACAAACCTGCAAGCCAAACTATGGGCGAGGGCAATGCCTACAGTTACCACATCTATATGTTACAATGGAAATGTATCTACCAAGTGTAAACTCACATTGGGATTAGCCACTGGATGCAAGCTCTTGGCTTGCAGCATAATGCAAAACCAAGGAATACCTTACCTGCTGCTGCAACATTGACCATATTGGACTTGGGGACATCATATCCTTCACCTGTTGCAACTGGCCTATGATCCAAAACATGTCACCAACCCTCATGTTAACAATTCAGTGAAACAATGGAGCATAAGGAGTAGTCCAGACTGTGAGACTCCATGCCATTATCCTGAATTGTAATGGAATCCTCAAGCTCATCATGTCATCATCATCAACGGCAACAAAGAGAACTTGACCTGCTAGTAACACCAAGCCATCTGAATTGAGGAGCCAATGTCTTGCTTCACCTGTGACTGCACACCAGTTGCAATATCCACAAGAAAAATCTGTTAGTGGCCATGCTTATTAACAAGTATCATCATGAGCGAAAAAGCCAAGTAATCATTCCCCTGCACAGCAGGACACAACCAATCAATGCCAGCTCAAACACATGGCTTTTACCTTGCATTTCAATAAGAAAATCAAGCCATGCTTAGCCACTAACCACCTGCTGAACTGATAAAGGATCCAACATATCAGGAAAGACCAAGGACATATCAACATGGAATCTTCATCACAGTGGTGTGCACACCTCAAGTCCAAACATTCCCCAAGCTTGCACCAAAATGTCTGTCATAGTTGATCCTGGTTTGAGCATGATAGGCCAAACTTGCTGCAATAAAGGAAACAAGAAAAGACAAGGATTTGAATACATACCATGGAAATTGAACTCATGAAACATTGAACCAAAGCATGAGAAAAAGATCACATTTGCATCTAACAGTTACCAGTTCAACATGTTGTCTTTGATCTAATGACCTCATCTCCTAATTCCAATTTACTATGTCACCTGCTGCAACCAGTTTATGCCTTAAAACCATTAACATTCACTCTTCAAAATATCCATTATCAAGGTCACTTAGGGCTAACCTGCAACATGAATAACAGGTCATCAAAATCATTTCAACATGATTGTAATATGATTTTAACCTGCAGTGGCCAGTCAAACTTCAAGATCACCTACTCACTAACCAACATCAACTCACATAACTAACTGAGTTTCTCTCACATAACTAACTGAGTTTTCAATTAACTCAGTGAGTTGAGTCCAACTAACTCCAAACCATGTTTAACCAACTCCATACCTAAATCCAAAGCTAACAAGTTCCAAACCTAAAATCTATTTAAGAGATTCAACTCTCTCATTTTCAGGGGCCTTAGCATTTTGCGCGAATTCACTCTCTCTATAATCTCTTCCCTCACCCTCACCAAAGCTCTCTCATTCTCTCACAAAAAAGCCATTGAAGCTTCACCTTGAAGCTTTAATTTAGCTTGAGCTTAACCACTGCATTGCTCACCTTTCTCAATCCAGAAGAAGAAGAAGAAGAAGAAGAAGAAGAAGAAAGAGGTTGAAGGAACGTGCAAATCGAGATCAAGAACTCACATGTTGAAGTTTCCGATCGTCTTCTCCGGTAAGTCCACTCTATCTTCTGTAACATTTTCTTACATGGAGCATACTAAAGTGTAGTATCTAGGCTAGGGAGTGAAAGCCCTAGGGTGGTAGAGGTTGATTCAGGACAAGCGTCATTTAATTTGACTTTGAGAGGCTAGGGTTCTTCCACTATTTAGGCTCGATTCGACCAATCCGAGAACCATTTCCCAAATCCGTTTCCATATCCATGTTTAGCATAGCTTCGTGCATCCAATGGTGGTGGTGATTTAGGATAGGTCGCCACCGTCGCCGGTGACAGTCGCTGGTGCGGTGGTCTTTGGTCAACAGACAGTGAGGCTTAGAGGGAGTTTAGTGCGCGTTGGAATTCAGTTCAAACCTGTTGACTTGGGCAATTCAACAGGGAGATGTAATTGGGCTTAACCTTTTAGGCCCGCTGAATTACGTTTCAAACTCCACCATTGCTTATACACCCCAGTGGCTAATGAAGAAATTGAAAATGGGCTTCATCAGGCCCATTAGCATTGTTACTAGTTCACCACGCATTTTCACTGCGTACACCCCCCTGTTTAGAGTGTTGAGATTTGTTTGGGCTCAAGGAGCCCATTTTCCCTTTT
This sequence comes from Lathyrus oleraceus, assembly GCF_024323335.1. Lineage (NCBI taxonomy): Eukaryota > Viridiplantae > Streptophyta > Magnoliopsida > Fabales > Fabaceae > Lathyrus > Lathyrus oleraceus. The sequence continues at coordinate 429,516,011 of NC_066583.1, read as the reverse complement.
ACTACGCATACGCCCTATTTTTGGATTCTTGCTGAATTAACAAAAACCACTAATGGGCTCAATTGGCAACCCATTAACCCGGATTCCAATTCACACCCCATTTGCCAATTACACCCTATTTTCCATTTTTATTTGTTTATTTTATTTTATTTTTGTTTTACATTTAATTAGGCTAATTAGGATAATATTAGATTAATTAGGATAGTAAATCTTGGTTTTAGGATTTAATTAGCATATTAGGAGTTAATTAGGATTTCCATTAGAATTAATTAGGACTTTTAATTAGAATTTCAATTAGGGTTTTAGTTAGAATTTTCTAATTAGGAACAATTAGGCTTGATTAGATTTTATAATCTTAACATTTCTCAACATTGGGTTAATCAACTTTGGACCATAAAATTAGACATATTTTGGTAAATGCCCATTGTGCCCTTATGGGCTTATTTTGGTATTTTTGTGTTAAAATTGCAAGCTCCCCTTAGGATTAGAATTCAATCATTTCCTAATAATTGTAGGACTTAACATAGATTTTTAATCATGATTTTGACCAATTTTGACATGCTCCCTTAGGACTTCTAACTTAGAATATTCAATCAACTTCTAATGCATGATCGCTTAGGATAGTTTCTAACAATTACTAACTGTGATTAGATCCAAACTTAGTTCCCCACAAAACCAGATTAAAACCCATGATTAAATTGATCAAAAGCAATTTTGATTAATTAAATCCTTTGAACTTGTATAATCCCACAGTCTAAGTTAAGTGGCCAAAAGACCCTTGATCACTTAATAAGACTTTTCTTCCAAGTTGTGGAGCTCAAGGCCTCAAGACAAGATCTTCAATCAAGGCATCCTCAGTCATACCAAGCAGCGAATTATTCAAGCACATCAAAGGTGCCATCTTCAACACTTGTTAAATCAAAGTTAGAAGAGTGTGCACAAGCCTTAAGCAATGGAGAACGAGTGTGAATGGAGTATTCCTACCCCCATTCTGAGTATCTTTGGGTATGGGACGTATGACCCAGCGCTCATCGTATTCACCTGTATTCATAGACTTTAGCACAATTCTAACCATACGATTGACAAGTCTCTCTCTTCACAACAAAAGCAAAAGCAACAAAAGCAAGGACAACATCAACAACTTATCAATCATGAATCAAGTTGTACGATACGAGCCTTAAGTAACGGAGAAGGAGTGGGACTGGAGTATTCCTACCCCCATTCTGAGTATCTTTGGGTATGGGACATATGACCCAATGCTCATCGTATTCACCTTCATTCATAGACTTTAGTACGGTTTGAGTCGAACGATTGATAAGGTCTTTATCATTGCGAGAAACAACTACAAAGACTCTTCTCTCTCCACTTGAAAGTTAGTGTGATTCTCGTCATCCAGTAACTATCAAGTCTATCCATTCTTTATTCTATTCAATTCTCAATCATTCCATTCAAATCATTTCAATCTCAACCATCCATTTTCGTTTGCCTCCATCATCTTGTTTTCAGCCCTAATGGGCTGAACTACGAAAGCTCTGATTTCCTTATTGCACTATGAGGATATGTAGGCAGGAGAATCCAGTTTCTTCGCGAGCCACCCTATTTATCAAGCAATCATTCTTCATTCATGCAATCTATACCATCTTTTTTAGATCAATCATATTTCTCCTTGGATTCCGTGTATATCCTTTTAGGACGTCCTGATGATAGTCCATCTCTTCAATCGAGGGTTGTTTGGATCTTATCCCAAACATTTAATTTATTATTTTTCGTCTAACACGCTACTTTACTCTTCGATTAAGAGTTTATCCTCCTCCTGGATCCAAGATACTATCCTGAGTTGATCTCGAATCATCAATTCCCCAGCAAGTGATACACTACTCCTTGCACTCCAGTACTATATTTCTTCCTTGAATAAGTGTTTGTCTTGTAAGTCCCTGTTGCTTAGACAAACATCCCTCTCTCTATTCTCGTAGTTCCGAACTACGATTGCTCTTATTTTCTCATTGCACAATGAGAATTCGTATGCACGAGGATGCGAATCCTTGGCGAGCATACTTCTAATTATTCCTTCCGCCTTAGGGCATCATCCATATTTTTCACTATCCATTATCTATCTTCGATCATAAATCGTTCACACAGTGACATATTATACCTTTGACATCGAAATACACTTTCTTTGGAATTCCATACATACCCTTTTAGGACGCCTAATGAATAGTCCGCTTTTGTACCTAGAGTTGTTTGGCTTGTACCAAGACATTTAATTCCTTCTTTTTCGGCCAACCATATAGTGATACCATGTCTTAGACCCCTCACTTGTGGTTCATGCCACCTTTCCCTCTATGGTACAACTTCCATTTCTCCTATGGATTCCAATACACCTTTCACCTTTTGATTTCAAACTATACATTTTCAATCAATTATCACCAGATATATTATTCTGTGACTTTGGGTCACTTCACTCTATTCATTTCCATGCTACCTTCGTATTCTACCTTCATTCACTCGATGTGATATACCTATTCTTTGAGCCGAATACAATATCCCTTTGTGCTCCATCTTGCACCCTTTTTGTGAACCAAGAGCCGATTTGTTTGTCTTGTCAGACCTTGTAGCTTAGACAAAAATCTCCTTACGTACTTTGCAACCGTGTTTAGGCAACCCTTTCTTTTCGGTTATTCCAATACAGTGATACCATGTCTTAGACCCCTCACTTGTTTGTTCATACCAGTTTTACTCTTGAGTTCATATTTTCACCCCTTGTTGGAGTTCAAATCATACAATTCTTTGGTTCAGACCATACCTTTAATCACTCTTCTTTTCATCTCCTCCATTAGTTCTCTGAACTACGGAGCTCTGAATTCCTCATTGCACTATGAGGATACATGGGCATGAGGGCCCCAATCCTCACCTAGCACTTTATCTATTGCCTTTCCTTTCCCCTTATTCTTTTTGCGAGTAATATGTAGATAACACCTATTCGAGCGAGAAAAATCAAAACGGTTCCCATGGAGTACCATGGATGTTTGGGGTGCTAATACCTTCCCCTTGCATAACCGACTTCCTTACCCAGTATATCTCTTTCCCCCGGGTTTTATCGATGTTTTCCCTTCACTTTGGGGATAAATAAAGTTCGATGGCGACTCTGTTGTATGTTCGAGCGTGCGATACGTTCGAGTATATTTCCGCTAGCTTCAGCTGGGAACTCTATTAGGGATACTTCGTTATTGAGAGTATTTCCTAGTCGCTAAAAGGAGTCGAGCCTAGTTTAGGTTGTTCCCTCGCTAGTTTATGTGCTTAACTCATAGTTATACTCGCTTTTATTTATCACATTTCTTATTCTCTTTATATTATGGATATATCTGTTACATTGTTGTTGGGATGGGTTATACTACATGAGAGGAAAGCTCTATACCCGAGCTTAGTATACACATAGGTTAGACTCGTGGATAGTCGTCTACACCTGAGTTTCGCGCGTTGGGTGTCACGAGAACCACACCCAGACTAGATTCACTTGGAAGTACTTTTGTCCTATGAGTATTCACTACGACATGGTATTTTCATTTCGAGTCGATGGCTCTGGGAGACCTTCTAGGGACCACCTTGGAGCACATTCCACGCATGTGAGGGGGATATGGGTTTTTATTGTAGGAAACCATAGACTCTACCTACCTTGATACTCATGCTACGTCGAACTTTTGAGCTTGCAACATGTGGCACTTACAGATTATCCAAAACTTGCCAGAGTTTCGAGTCCATGTGACTTATTATCATCTCATCATTACATTATCATTCATCATGACCAAATTTTTGCATATGCATGTCTTTCCCAGGAATCCAAGAGTCCAGTCTATTTACCAAGCAATTGAGGTGAAGCATGAATCCCGAGAGAAAGAGCATCCACAATTACAAGTTTGTGGAACCTCACTTGGCTGTGTTGAGAGGACAAGGGGCACGTTTAGACCTGACTCACAAAGACGCCTTCAAGGAAGCATATGGTAACCTTCTGTGTATTCTGAACACCGAGGTCAACATCACCATTGCGCACACCTTGGTGCAGTTCTACGATCCACCACTAAGGTGCTTTACTTTCCAAGATTACCAGCTAGTGCCGACATTGGAAGAATACTCTCATATTCTGGGTATTAAGATTAAGAACCAAGTGCCCTACATCCGCACTAAGGAACTTCCTGAATATCGAGAACTTGCTGAAGCTCTGCATATGGGAAATAAGGAAATAGAATTGAACCTGAAACCAAAGGGTGGAATCCATGGCTTCACCTTTAAGTTTCTCGTAGACAAATCTATCACCTTCGTTGAAGCTGGGAGTTGGATGCCCTTCAACGCCCATCTAGCTTTACTTATCTATGGGATTATCTTGTTTCTAAATATGGAGGAGCTCGTAGACTTGGCTGCTATTCACATCTTCTTGACTCAGAATCCGATTCCCACACTTCTTGCTGATACTTACTATTCAATCCATGTGAGAACCCAGAAGAAGAAAGGGATTATCGTTTGTTGCACCCCTTTGCTGTATATATGGTTTATTTCGCATCTACCCAACAAAGGTCCTTTCATTGAGAACAAAGATAACTTGAAAAGGTCCCAGCGGATCATGTCCTTAAAAGCCGAAGACATCCCTTGGTATTCTCGAGTGTACGGTGGTGTCAAGCTAATCCTCAATTGTAGGGATTTTCCTAATGTATCTCTTCTTGGTACAAAGGGAGGAATCAACTACAACCTGAGGTTAGCATTGCGGCAACTTGGATATCCTATGGTGGACAAACCTGATCTCGAAAGTGTAGAGGGTTTTGTTTTATACGAAGGGGTCGAAGAGCCCGAGCTGATCAAGAAAAATGTCAAGGCCTGGGTCGATTTGTCCTCAAGGAAGAGCAGAGATGGGAAAGAAAAATTGTATCGCCAAGGAAGCTTACACCAGTTGGGTCAAGAGAAGAGTTAGTGAGGTCTTGTTGCCGTTCCCGCCCGAACCATCCATGAACCTCCAACCTCCTGAGCCAGAGAACCAACCAAATTCTGAAGTAGATGAATTGAAGAAGGTTATCAAGACCCTAGAGAAAGAGAATGACGATCTCAAATCTAAGCTTTCTAAGACCTCATTGGAGAAGGAAACCTGAAAATTCAATCTGAATCAGAAGAGAGACTGAGTTCGTCAAGCAGATGATGAGGTACAGACAGAGTTTTTCAAAAGACTCAAAGTGGATGACACCCTCAAAGGGACTTATGCCAGCCTGACAACCAAAAAGAAGCAGTTAGCCGAAGCCCAATGCCGAGCCGGTAAAGCAGAACTAGAACACATGAAGCAAATGAAGAAACTTCAAATCCTGCTAGAAGCTTGTAAGAATGAGTTGAAGGATGAGAGAAGCCGTAACAAACAACTAGAAGTCACCCTTCGCCAAAATCAATACGAGCTGAATCAGAGGATAGAAGAGATCCAAGAGTTGAAGGGGCAATCACATGGGAACCTGAAAGACAGCAACACGCCGTTGAACAAGCATCCTGAAGACCCCTTCAACCGAGGGAAGACAATTGCAAACAACATGCCAAGCAAGCCAGTTCACAACCCCCCACCTGAAGGGAGTGCAATGTTGGGAAAATGGGGCGCTTTCCTGTCCCCCAAATCCCAGGCTTACTATGAAAAGTTGTTATCCAATTGCTTCTAGTCGCTTGTATTCCACTAGATTGAGATCTGATAGGACTAATGTGACCTTCGTGTAGCCGATGGGCATTTGTTTGATGTACTTGCATGTTTCTTTATTGACATTGAATAAAATAGTTTCTCGATTATTGGCTTCATAAACTGTCTCTCTTTATTCGCTCCATAATTGCTTGTGTTAAATAAACTCGCGGATTCCCTGGAATTGTTTCCTTTACAAAAATAATAATAATGATGAATGCATATATCAAATCTTTTTTGCATACATACATGCATCCACGCATTTACTTGCCAAAAGCCGTCAGAAAACAAAATGCTTACACTTTCCATTTTTCTATAGCAACAACGACGACTCGTCATCTGTACTACACACGTTCCAACAAGTCCAGAATTATGGCTGAATACGAAGCTGACAATGCTGCTGTCCGCGAATCCCTTGCCCAGGTGCAAGGTGAGATGAACCTATTCAGGGGGAACATGGAGACCATCCTCGAGATCCTCCAGTCTCAGAGGAACCCTGCCTCTGTTGCTGCCAACGTCACCCGTGTTGCTGGGGTGACCATTCCTGATGCTGCTGCTGGCACTACCTCGGCACTCCGGCAGAAACTATGGTGCCTAATTCTAGGAACCGTCAGGTGGTCACCATGGACCCTGCTAGGCTTGCTGCTGCCTACCCGTGGGGAATTCCCCCACACCTTGTTGCTAGTCTCGCCAATGGGAGAGCTTTCTTCCCTCACTCGACTCTTGCTTTCGCTGTTGCTGCTGGGAACATTGGTTTCCCGTGGGCTCTCCCCACTCTCCAAACTACTTCGGTTAATGTTGCTGAGCCAGACGACAACCAGGGTCAGGTCCCTGACGACCTCCCTAATGATGAAGAGGACTACCGAGGCTTGTAACACCCTTCTAAAATACCCCAAAATTAATTAAAATAATAAACATATAATCAGAGTAATAGTGCACCAAGGGTGTCACACAAACATTCCACCATTTAAACAATATAACCATCATGCTCTTTTATTTAATTTAAATATAAAGTATTTGCACAATTACGCAGCGGATAGAGATCAACTCAATCATGCAAAACATGTAACATCACATGTAATTTAGTTCAACAACAACAACAATAGTCAAAGTTTTCCCGCCCGATGTTACATCTATCAGAGCATGACCCACTAGGGAGACTACACTAGACTCCAAGCATTTGCTTCTACTCAACTCATTTCTCGTTACCTGAAAAATAGTTGTAAGGGTGAGTTCCTCAATCAATATAATAAGCATTATAAAACAACATGTAATGCCAAGTAATTAACACATCAATCGCCCTAATTGCAATACACATTCAGTAATAGCTCATTGGCTTAAACATCATACTCAACATCAATATACAATACCAGTATAATCTCAAATCATACTTAACAACAACACAACACACGTATAATATTGGAACACATCCATTCATATTATACGCCATACATATTTTTATGCAATGAGACTCTACACATGCGGTACCGACTATTCTTGAACATATAGTTCAAGCTCACCGATCCCTCCAGATACGGCTACTAAGCTCACTAGTCCCACTCATTTGAGACCTAGTGACTCACTCACTAATTCCTCACCATGGGAATTAGCTACAGCCCCGAAGGCTAGACTATGCACACTAATCATCTAGTATGCAAACATCAACAACAAACCCACAATGGTTCACTCACTAATTCCTCACTATGGGAATTAGCTACAGCCCCGAAGGCTATGCCATGCATGCTAATCATCTAGCAATGCAACATCAACAATAATTCAAGAATAAACATATGCTCACACTCTGAGCCATACAACAGTCCATTCACACATACATGCATAATATATACATTCACAGCATCATGTACATCATTATACATCATCAATCTTTCATCACATAAGCATGTCAGATTATGCCAAACAACAATCACAATATTAGTACATTTTCAATATTGCATATACTGCTCAAAACAGCGGGAATTTATCCCTATTACACCATAAGCAACATAGGCCAACCCTCAATTAGGTACACCACATTTAAAAACAATAATTTTTCACTCTGCAACAGTGTTAACCGGTTAACGCCCTGGGTTAACCGGTTAACGCAGGCAAAACTCACTTTCTGGCAAAACGCAACAGCGTTAACCGGTTAACACCCTGGATTAACCGGTTAACGCAGGCAAAACTCAATATTTTCACATTTCAATACAGTGTTAACCGGTTAACACCCTGGGTTAACCGGTTAACGCAGACCAAACAACGATTCCTGCGCTAACACACGGCAGAATGCAGAATTCCGCCTTTGGAGGACTTCCGGACCTCCGATTCCGATTCCGTAAAAAGCTATACGATCGGGAAAACATTACTCACACAAATACCAATTTAATTTCAACTTTCAGCACAGTTCATCCCACAACATTTCAACATTTACAAATCCCAATTAGGGTCAAATTAACGGCTTATCACTACCCATGACATATTATCCCAAAATACCCATTAATCGACGATAAACCCCCCTTACCTGAGTTAATCGACGAATCTTTAAGCTCCAAACTCTTCTCTCTTCAACCTTCAGCCCTTGCTCTGTCTCTTTGCCCTTTCCTCTTTCACGATCGTTTCTCTGTTTTTCACGTGAAATGTTTTTACTCCCAATGGGACTTTTTTCCTTAATTCCATCTTATATATATTTTCCAAATAATAATTATTATTCCAAAATAATAATAATTCAAAAAAAATAATAATAATAATAAAATTTTCAATTATTTAATTAAATTAATAATTAAATTATTAACTCAATTCAAATAATTATTTTATTATTATCGGGGTGTTACAACTCTCCCCCACTAAAAGAGTTTTCGTCCTCGAAAACATACCTCAAGCGAACAACTCTGGGTAAGACTCCTTCATCTTACTCTCCAGTTCCCAAGTCACGTTGCCACCTGCTGGTCCTCCCCAAGCTACCTTCACCAAGGCAATCTCTTTACCCCGCAACTGCTTCAACTCTCGATCCTCGATCCTCATAGGTGATGTTTCAACAGTCAGGTTATCTCTCACCTGTACATCATCTATTTGGACTACATGCGACGGATCATGAATGTACCTCCTCAACTGAGACACATGAAAAACTTCATGCAAATTCGCAAGCGACGGCGGTAAGGCGATACGATAGGCTACTTCTCCTATCCTCTCCAAAATCTGATAAGGACCAATAAATCGAGGTGTCAACTTCTTCGACTTCAAAGCTCGACCAACACGAGTTATCGGAGTGACGCGAAGAAACACATGATCTCCCTCTTGGAACTCAAGTGACTTCCTCCTCTTATCATGATAACTCTTCTGACGACTCTGAGCAATTCTCATCTTCTCCTGAATCATCTTAATCTTGTCTGTAGTCTGTTGAACAATCTCCGGTCCAACCACAGCACTCTCACCGGACTCATACCAACATAAAGGTGTCCGACATCTCCTACCATACAAAGCTTCAAACGGTGCCATACCAATGCTCGAATGAAAACTATTGTTGTAGGTAAACTCAATCAAAGGCAAATAACAATCCCAAGCACCTCCCTTTTCCAAAACACAAGCTCTCAAAAGATCCTCTAGTGACTGAATCGTCCTCTCAGTCTGACCATCAGTCTGCGGATGATATGCAGAACTCAGTCTCAGCTTAGTTCCCAAAGCCTTCTGCAAACCTTCCCAGAACTTCGATGTAAATCTAGGATCTCTGTCTGAAACAATACTCGACGGAATACCATGCAAACTTACAACCTTCTCAATATACAACTCAGCTAATCTCTCTAACGGATAATCCATTCTGATCGGAATGAAATGAGCCGACTTCGTCAATCTATCCACAATCACCCAAATAGCTTCAAAATTCTTACTTGTCCTCGGCAAACCAGAAACAAAATCCATACTGATACTATCCCACTTCCACTCTGGAATAGCCAACGGTTGCATTAGTCCAGACGGCTTCTGATGCTCAATCTTTGACTTCTGACAAGTCAAACAAGAATAAACAAAACTCGCAATTTCTCTTTTCATTCCCGGCCACCAAAATAACTTCTTCAAATCATGATACATCTTCGTAGCTCCAGGATGAATACTTAAGCCACCACGATGTCCCTCCTCAAGAATACTCTTCTTAAGCCCAATAACATTCGGAATACACACCCGACTACCAAATTTCAAAACACCATTCTCATCAACTCTGAATTCACCACCTCGACCTTGATTCACTAAAGTCAACTTATCAACCAAAAGCATATCGGATTTCTGACCCTCTCTGATCTCCTCCAGAATACCACTCGTTAACTTCAACATTCCCAATTTAACACTGTTGTGAGTACTCTCACACACCAAACTCAAGTCTCTAAACTGCTCAATTAAATCCAATTCCTTAACCATTAACATAGACATATGTAATGATTTCCGACTCAATGCATCAGCCACTACATTTGCTTTACCCGGATGGTAATTCAAACCAAAATCATAATCCTTCAGAAACTCTAACCATCTCCTCTGTCTCATATTCAGCTCTTTCTGATCAAACAAATACTTTAAACTCTTATGGTCACTGAAAACCTCAAATCTTGATCCATACAAGTAATGCCTCCACAACTTCAAAACAAACACTACAGCTGCCAACTCTAAATCGTGCGTCGGATAGTTCCTTTCATGAATCCTCAGTTGTCTCGAAGCATAAGCTATAACCTGCTTATTCTGCATCAACACACCACCCAAACCCAACAATGAAGCATCACAGTAAACCTCAAATGGTTCCGACGAACTCGGTAATATCAGAATAGGAGCACTAGTCAACCTTCTCTTTAACTCTTGGAAACCTTCTTCACATTTTGAGTCCCAAACAAACGCTTGCCCCTTTCTAGTCAACATCGTCAACGGTAACGCCAACTTAGAAAATCCCTCAATGAACTTCCTATAATAACCAGCCAAACCAAGGAAACTTCGAATCTCGGCAACAGACTTCGGAGCTTCCCACTTAGATACCGCTTCTATCTTAGAAGGATCAACAGCAACACCACCTCTTGAAATCACATGACCAAGAAAACTAACTTCTTCTAACCAAAATTCACACTTAGACAGTTTAGCAAATAACTGCTTTTCTCGCAGCACTCCTAAAACCACTCTCAAATGCTCAGCATGCTCTTCTTCAGATTTCGAATACACCAAAATGTCATCAATAAACACCACAACAAACTGATCCAAGTACGGATGGAAAATCCTATTCATGTACTCCATAAATACTCCAGGCGCATTAGTCACACCAAAAGGCATTACAGAATACTCATAATGTCCATACCTCGTTCTGAAAGCAGTCTTCTGAATATCCTCAGTTTTCACACGTATCTGATGATACCCAGATCTCAAATCTATCTTGCTGAACACACTCGCACCAACCAACTGATCCATCAAATCATCAATCCTCGGCAAAGGATACCGATTCTTGATCGTCACTTTATTCAGTTGCCTGTAGTCCACACACAACCTCATAGTACCTTCCTTCTTCTTAACCAACAACACTGGTGCACCCCACGGTGACACACTCGGACGAATAAATTTCTTATCCAACAGATCTTCCAGCTGACTTTTCAATTCAGCTAACTCAACAGCAGACATACGGTACGAAGCCATCGATATCGGTCTAGTACCAGGTACCAATTCAATCGAGAACTCAACTTCACGCTCTGGCGGTAACTCATTCACTTCTTCCGGAAACACATCAGGAAAGTCACACACCACTGCTAGATCACGAATCACCAGTTTATCTTTAGCCTCTAAAGTTGCCAACAGCATAAACAACTCTGCCCCATCTGCCACTTCCTCATTCACCTGCCTGGCTGATAGAAACAGACTCTGCCCTTCCTCAATCTCAGGAAATATCACCGTCTTATCAAAACAGTTGATATAAACTCGGTTAAACACCAACCAGTTCATACCCAAGATAACGTCAATCTGCACTAATGGAAGACACACAAGGTCTATCCCAAAATCTCTACCAAAATATTCAAAGGACAACTCAAACAAATCGAAGTAGTAGTCACTGAACCCTTTGTAGGAGTATCAATCACCATACTTCCACGCATCTCAGATATCTCTAGCTTAAGCTTCACAGCACAATCCACAGATATAAGAGAATGAGTAGCACCTGTGTCAATAATAGCTATAAGAGGAAAGCCATTAATATAACACGTACCTCTGATCAAACGATCATCTGCAGAAGTCTCAGAACCTGATAGAGCAAAAACCTTGCCTCCTGACTGATTCTCCTTCTTCGGCTTAGGACACTGGGGACTGATATGACCTAACTCTCCACAGTTGAAACAAGTTACAGTCTTCAATCGGCACTCTGCAGCCAAGTGACCATCTTTCCCACACTTGAAACACTTCATCTCAGCACTGGTACACTCATGAACACGATGTCCAGCCCGACCACATCTATAACACTTAGCAGGAGCACTAGAGTCTCCCCCACTAGGCCTCTTCATCCCACTCTGCTTCTGAAAACCTTTGCCAGCTGCATACGGTTTTCCACGATCCATCTGATTCTTACCCTTCCTATCAACCCTCTGTTGATAACTCTCTGCTCTAGCCTTGGAATCCTGTTCAAAAATTCTGCAACAGTCAACCAAGTCAGAAAACACCCTGATCCTCTGATATCCAATAGCTTGTTTGATCTCAGGACGCAACCCGTTCTCAAACTTCACACATTTCGAAAATTCTCCAGCAGCCTCATTATAGGGAGTATAGTACTTTGACAGCTCGGTGAACTTCGCAGCATACTCAATAACCGACCTGTTACCCTGCTTCAATTCCAAAAACTCTATCTCTTTCTTTCCTCTGACATCTTCTGGAAAATACTTTCTCAGGAACCTTTCCCTGAACACAGCCCAAGTGATCTCAGTATTCCCAGCAGATTCCAACTCAGTGCGGGTAGCAACCCACCAATCATCAGCTTCCTCTGACAGCATATGTGTACCGAACCTGACCTTCTGGTTATCAGCACACTCAGTTACTCTGAAGATCCTCTCGATCTCCTTCAACCACTTCTGAGCACCATCTGGATCGTATGCTCCCTTGAACATTGGAGGATTGTTCTTCTGGAACTCACTCAGTTGACGAGCAGCTCCCATTCCTACAACATTTGGATTCCCTCCAAGTACTCCAGCCAGCATACCCAGAGCTTCAGCAATCGCAGCATCATCTCTACCTCTTCCAGCCATCTCTATTCTGAAAACCCAACAAACTAAAACAATAAGTACTGATAGGGTTACACAACACCTATCCCGTACAGGGAAAACAGAATAATTACGACTCGACACGACCGACTATGCTCTGATACCACTAATGTAACACCCTTCTAAAATACCCCAAAATTAATTAAAATAATAAACATATAATCAGAGTAATAGTGCACCAAGGGTGTCACACAAACATTCCACCATTTAAACAATATAACCATCATGCTCTTTTATTTAATTTAAATATAAAGTATTTGCACAATTACGCAGCGGATAGAGATCAACTCAATCATGCAAAACATGTAACATCACATGTAATTTAGTTCAACAACAACAACAATAGTCAAAGTTTTCCCGCCCGATGTTACATCTATCAGAGCATGACCCACTAGGGAGACTACACTAGACTCCAAGCATTTGCTTCTACTCAACTCATTTCTCGTTACCTGAAAAATAGTTGTAAGGGTGAGTTCCTCAATCAATATAATAAGCATTATAAAACAACATGTAATGCCAAGTAATTAACACATCAATCGCCCTAATTGCAATACACATTCAGTAATAGCTCATTGGCTTAAACATCATACTCAACATCAATATACAATACCAGTATAATCTCAAATCATACTTAACAACAACACAACACACGTATAATATTGGAACACATCCATTCATATTATACGCCATACATATTTTTATGCAATGAGACTCTACACATGCGGTACCGACTATTCTTGAACATATAGTTCAAGCTCACCGATCCCTCCAGATACGGCTACTAAGCTCACTAGTCCCACTCATTTGAGACCTAGTGACTCACTCACTAATTCCTCACCATGGGAATTAGCTACAGCCCCGAAGGCTAGACTATGCACACTAATCATCTAGTATGCAAACATCAACAACAAACCCACAATGGTTCACTCACTAATTCCTCACTATGGGAATTAGCTACAGCCCCGAAGGCTATGCCATGCATGCTAATCATCTAGCAATGCAACATCAACAATAATTCAAGAATAAACATATGCTCACACTCTGAGCCATACAACAGTCCATTCACACATACATGCATAATATATACATTCACAGCATCATGTACATCATTATACATCATCAATCTTTCATCACATAAGCATGTCAGATTATGCCAAACAACAATCACAATATTAGTACATTTTCAATATTGCATATACTGCTCAAAACAGCGGGAATTTATCCCTATTACACCATAAGCAACATAGGCCAACCCTCAATTAGGTACACCACATTTAAAAACAATAATTTTTCACTCTGCAACAGTGTTAACCGGTTAACGCCCTGGGTTAACCGGTTAACGCAGGCAAAACTCACTTTCTGGCAAAACGCAACAGCGTTAACCGGTTAACACCCTGGGTTAACCGGTTAACGCAGGCAAAACTCAATATTTTCACATTTCAATACAGTGTTAACCGGTTAACACCCTGGGTTAACCGGTTAACGCAGACCAAACAACGATTCCTGCGCTAACACACGGCAGAATGCAGAATTCCGCCTTTGGAGGACTTCCGGACCTCCGATTCCGATTCCGTAAAAAGCTATACGATCGGGAAAACATTACTCACACAAATACCGATTTAATTTCAACTTTCAGCACAGTTCATCCCACAACATTTCAACATTTACAAATCCCAATTAGGGTCAAATTAACGGCTTATCACTACCCATGACATATTATCCCAAAATACCCATTAATCGACGATAAACCCCCCTTACCTGAGTTAATCGACGAATCTTTAAGCTCCAAACTCTTCTCTCTTCAACCTTCAGCCCTTGCTCTGTCTCTTTGCCCTTTCCTCTTTCACGATCGTTTCTCTGTTTTTCACGTGAAATGTTTTTACTCCCAATGGGACTTTTTTCCTTAATTCCATCTTATATATATTTTCCAAATAATAATTATTATTCCAAAATAATAATAATTCAAAAATAATAATAATAATAATAAAATTTTCAATTATTTAATTAAATTAATAATTAAATTATTAACTCAATTCAAATAATTATTTTATTATTATCGGGGTGTTACAAGGCTCGCGCCTCCACTTTCAACTTCCCAATCAGACTGCTCAAGCTGCAAGCATCGGTCAGGTCCCAACCTTTCCCTTTGGTTACCCAGGGGAAACCTCTGTGCCCGTGATGACATACCCTGCATCCCAGTACATGCAGACAAGGGAACCTCAGGCCCCCAATGATCAACCTGGAACGAAATACTTTCAACCTGCTACCGCTGCTCAGACCGTGCCAACGGGTTTCTCCTACCCGCCACAGATGTGGTTCACCCCAAACATGCCCGCTCCTATCGCTTCCAAAACTTCTCAACCGGCCAGTCTGGTCGCTCCTCCCGCTGTTGATCCGGCTAGACCTGCGGATTATTATCTCTTGGATGACATAATAAGGGCCATTGAGGGTTTCTATTCCTTTGGCATAGACGCTTGAGACCTTTGCTTAGTCCCGAACATGGTGTTACCCCAGAAATTCAAGGTGCCTGACCTTCCCAAATACAAAGGCCTTAGTTGTCCCCGCAATCATCTCACTATGTACTGTAGGAAGATGGCTTCACACATTGATAACGACAACCTCTTGATTCATTGCTTCCAAGATAGCCTGGCTGGGGCCTCCTAGGATTGGTACATGAGTCTGGAGTGTTCGAAGATCCGGTCAAGGAGGGACCTCTCTGAGGCATTCTTGAAATAGTATAAGTACAACCTTGGCATGGCTCCGACAATGCTTCAATTACAGAATCAGACGCAAAGATCTAATGAAAACTTCAAGGAATATGCTCAACGTTGGCGCGAAATGGCGTCTAGGGTTTGGCCAGCATTATCTGACAATGAGTTGGTGGACATATTCATGGGTACGCTACAAGGGCTGTATTTTAAAAAGATGATTGACAATTCATCAACAAATTTTGTTAATACAGTTACCATTGGGGAACGTGTTAAGAGTGGGCTAAAATCTGGGAAAATAACAGACACGACCACACAGCAGATAACCAACAAGAAACCGCATGGAGGCTTCACTAAAAGGAAGGAGGGGGAGGCAAACGCTGTAATGGTGAAGGCTCGCCCCCGATATCAATTTTCGTTGGCCCCTATGCTGTTTTATCTGTATCTGTATGTCGCGACAGCTCAATACCAACAATCGCCTTTCCAGTATCAACCACAACAATCAGCTCCTACTCAGAAAAATCAGAATCAACAATACAACTGTGACAATAGAGGGCAGAATAACAGAGGAAATTATGGCAGACGCGCTCAATATGACAAGATCCCAGTGCCATATGCTAACTTGGTACCATATTTGATCCATGTGGGGGCTATTGTGCCAAAGGAAATCCCTCAGGCCGTGCCACCTTATCATCATAAAAATAACGCCAATGCCTCATGCGCCTACCATGTTGGCCATGTGGGACATTCCACCGAAGACTGTTGGTCGTTAAAGAACAAAATATAAGACTTGATTGATAGAAAGATCTTGACCTTCTCGGAGGAAAAGCCGAACGTAAAAACGAACCCCTACCTAATCATGATGGTCCTACGGTCAGTGTTGTCATTGAAGAAGAATCCACAGAACCCGTGAAATGGGTCGATGAGGTGAAAACTCTGTTATCCGTTGTGTTGAGAAAACTGGAAGAGTTTGGGTTTCTGGAAGGGGTGCATAATGACTGCTCAGTGTGCGAGTCTGATCCGGATGGTTGCAAACAGTTGAGAGGATGTGTGCAAGAATTGATGGATCAAGGGTTAATACAATTTTCCAAGTCCAAAGCAGCAGAAGAAGTGGCAGTGATTAAACCAATAACAATAGTATACAGGTAAAAGAAAGTTGAAGCTCCCCCCAGGAGGATTTAGCCGATTCATTTCCGTGTTCCAACTCTGTTCCCGTATCAGTATACCAAGGACGTGCCTTGGAATTATGAGACCACAACATATTTGGGAGGAAAAGAAATCTGCATTTCTGATATAGAAATCGTCAACATTGCTGGAGCGGGAGGAATGACTCGAAGCGGTCATGTATTCGCTCCTAAATACACTCATAGGGTGTCTCCAACACCCATAGTTGTCCCACCTAAGGAGAAGGCAACTCCTATGCCAACTCCACAGGCAAGGGCAACTGTACTCGCCACTCCGACCATGACAACTGCTCCTGTATTAATGAAGGTTATTGACACCAATAAAGTTGCCGAGGCCGAAGCATCCAAGGGTAAAAGGCCAATGGTTGAGAAAGAACAGTCTGAATATCACAAGAAGAATATCACCTTTGAGGAAAGTCAGGAATTCCTCAAACTGATCAAGAAGAGTGACTTCAAGATTATTGAACAGTTGAACCAAACGCCCTCCAAAATATCAATTTTGTCTTTGCTGTTGAGTTCTGAGGCTCATCGCAAAACATTGCTGAAAGTTCTAAATACCGCTCATGTGATGCAAGATATCACGGTCGATCAATTTGACGATGTGGTTGCCAATATCACTGCCAGTAGGTATCTAGGATTTAATGAAGCAGGCTACCGCCTGAGGGAAAAGCCTACAACAAAGCACTACATATTTCGGTCACATGTACTGACTCTCTCTTATCCCGAGTCCTCGTTGATACTGGATCCTCGCTTAACATACTGCCAAAGTCCACTTTAAGCCAGTTACAGCTTAAGGTGCCCGAGATGAGGACCAGTGCATTGTTCGCTAGAGCTTTCGATGGTTCCCGAAGGCATGTAATTGGGGAGGTCGATTTGCCTATCTGTGTCGGACCACACCAGTTCGACATCACATTCCAAGTCATGGACATCAACCCAGCCTACAGTTGTCTGTTGGGTAGACCATGGATTCATGCCGCTGGGGCAGCCACTTCTATTTTACACCAGAAGCTGAAGTACTTGATAGATGACAAACTGGTAATTGTATGTGGGGAAGAAGATTTGTTGGTCAGTGAACTCTTCTCCTTCAGATATGTTGAAACAGATGAGAAGATCGTCGAGGTTCCGCTCCACTGTCTAGAATTTGAAGATGTCAGTTCCGTCACAGCCAACAACAATTAATCATCCGCTACCATCCTATCCTCAACGAAGAGTGCCAAGCAGACATTGGAGAAAGGCCTGCTTCCCGGTTGGGGTAAGGTCGTTAATATGGCAGAAAAGCGCGACAGGTTTGGTATCGGTTATCACCCAGCAACAAGCAAGGTGAGTTCGAAGAAAAAGCAATTCAATCCGGTCAAGTTCAGCAGCACCGGCTATCAAAGTGAGCATACCGTGGCAGTCATTGGAGAGTCCAGCGGTAACAAGCCAGGGGCATCCAGCCTCATTCACAGATGTCCTCCAGGATTCAAGCTTCCCAATTGGACAACCACCGTGATCCCTATGGTGTACTCGGAAAAAACGTAATGCATTTTGTTTTCTCCATCCCTCGTCCTCGCCCGAGATGAGAGGATAGCTTGTAAGGGCCCTCATGTTTAAAAGTATTATGTGAACAAATAAAAAGTACTTTTTTGCATGCAAAACTTGTGTTCCCTTTCTTTCAGTTATTTTCTGTTTTCACTAAAACACAGTGAAATGGCAAAGATTTCTTTTCCTTTTTCCACTTTTTCTCAAAAAAAAACATACTGAAATAAGCTCATCATATGCAGAGCAAATAAAACCATTGATTACGACATGGCTAAAATCAACTATGAATCTGGACTCACAATCAACCAAGCTGAAGACTACAGTGAGGAAGATTGTGAATTATCAGCTAAACTAGCACGACTCCTTGAGCACGAAGAGAAAGAGATTCAGTCATATAAAGAACCAATGGATTTCGTTAACTTGGGTTCTGAAACTGACAAAAAAGAGGTAAATGTTGGGGCATCTATTGCCAGGCATGTACACTCCGAGTTGGTAGAATTGTTACGTGAATATATTGACGTCTTCACTTGGTCGTATCAAGATATGCCAGGGTTAGACACCAGCATTGTTGAACATCACCTACCGCTCAAGCCCGAATGTCCTCCAGTCAAGCAGAAGCTCAGAAGGACCAGAGCCGATATGGCACTCAAGATCAAGGAAGAGGTTAAAAAGCAGCTAGATGTCGGCTTCTTAGCCATTTCCGAATATCTGCAGTGGGTTGCTAACATCGTTCCAGTTTTGAAGAAGGATGGTAAAGTCAGAATGTGTGTAGACTATCGAGACCTCAATAGAGCCAGCCCAAAGGATGGCTTCCCTTTGCCTCATATTGATGTTTTGGTCGACAACACAGCTCAATTCTCCGTCTTTTCTTTCATGGATGGGTTCTCCAGGTACAATTAGATAAAGATGTCACCAGACGATATGGAGAAGACAACTTTTATCACACCCTGGGGAACTTACTACTACAAAGTCATGCCATTCGGCTTGAAGAATGCAGGGGCAACATATCGGTGCGCCATGGTGACACTCTTTCACGGCATGATTCATGAAGAGATTGAGGTTTATGTGGATGACATGATTGCCAAATCCAGAACTGAGGAAGATCATCTGGTAAATCTGAGAAAGTTGTTTGTCAGACTCCAAAAATTTAAACTGTGTCTGAATCCGGCTAAATGTACTTTTGGGGTCCGATCAGATAAACTTTTGGGTTTCATAGTCAGTCAGAAGGGTATTGAGGTTGATCCCGACAAAGTTCGAGCCATCCAAGATATGCCAGCTCCCCGAACAGAAAAAGAAGTCTGAGGCTTCCTTGGGCGACTTAATTACATATCCAGATTCATATCTCACCTGACGGCTACCTGCGAACCGATATTCAAGTTGTTGAGAAAAAACCAATCAATTGTGTGGAACAACGATTGCCAAGTGGCATTCGATAAAATAAAAAAGTACTTGCAAGAACCACTGGTTCCTGGTAGGCCGCTCATTATGTACGTCACAGTGCTTGATGAATCCATGGGGTGCGTTTTGGGCCAACACGACGACACAGGCAAGAAAGAACATGATATCTACTATCTCAGCAAGAAATTCACTGAATGTGAGACCCGATACTCATTTTTAGAGAAGACTTGTTGTGCTCTGACTTGGGTTGCTCGACGTCTGAGACAATATATGATTTGCCATACTACTTTATTGATATCCAAGATGGATCTGATAAAGTATATATTTGAAAAGCCTGTTGTTACTGGTAGAATTGCCCGGTGGAAAATGCTTCTAACCAAGTATGATATACAGTACATGACCCAAAAAGCAATAAAAGGGAGTGTTCTATCTGACTATCTCGCTCACCTGCCTGTCGAAGGTTACCAATCGTTGAGGTTTGACTTTCCAGATGAAGACATCATGTTTATCAGAGACTTTACTATGCCCGGCTTCGAGGTAAGCCCTGAGGAAGGCCCCGAACCAGGATCGTGATGAACGCTCGTGTTCGACGATGCTTCCAATGCCCGAGGTCATGGCATAGGTGTTGTTATCACCTCTCCAACTGGTTTTCACATTCCCTTTACCGCTAGATTGTGTTTTAACTGCACCAACAACATGGCAGAATATGAAGCATGTATCTACGATTTAGAGGCGACAATTGACTTGAGAATCAAAATACTTGAGGTATTCGATGATTCAGCTCTGGTAATCATTCAGGTGAAGGGCGATTGGGAGACTCGGGATAGCAAGTTGATACCCTACAAAGAGCACATCAGAAAACTGATACCTTGTTTTGACGAAATCTCCTTTCACCATATTTCTAGGGAAGAAAATCAGTTAGCAGACGCTCTAGCCATGCTGGCATCTTAGTTCAAAGTCAAATGGAAGAATGAAGCACCATCCATCCAGATTGACCACTTAGATGAACCAACACATTGTCTAGCAATTGTGGTCGATCCTGACGATAAGCCTTGGTTCTATGACATCAAAACATTTCTGGAGAAACAGCAATATCCTGAGGGTATATCCATTACCGATAAGAAGGCTATAAGAAGACTCTCTTCTAAGTTCTTCCTAAACGGTGATGTGTTATATAAAAGGAATTATGATTTTGTACTGCTCAGATGTGTGGATAGACACGAAGCTAGTACGATCATAAGGTCCATACACGAGGGCTGCGAGGGTGTACATCCAAAGGGTCCTGCTATGGCCAAGAAGATTCTCCGGGCTGGTTATTATTGGACGACAATGGAGGTTGATTGCTACAACTTTGTGAAAAAATGCCATAAGTTCCAGATATATGGTGATAAAATATTTATGCCACCAACTCCGTTGAATGTTTTAACTTCTCCATGGCCTTTTTCTATGTGGGCCATCGATATGATTGGGATGATAGAGCCCAAAGCTTCCAATGGACATCGATTCATCCTAGTCGCTATTGATTACTTCACGAAATGGGTCGAGGCTGCTTCATATGCTAATGTCACTCGACAAGTGGTTACCCGGTTTATCAAAAAAGAGATAATCTGCTGCTATGGAATACCTAGTAAGATCATCACTGATAACGCCAGTAACCTCAACAACACAATGATGAGGGAGTTGTGTGAAGAATTCAAGATCGATCACCACAACTCTTCACCATACCGGCCCAAGATGAATGGCACCGTAGAAGCAGCTAACAAAAATATCAAAAGAATCGTCCAAAAGATGGTCAAGACATACAAGGACTGGCATGAGATGTTACCTTTCGCTTTACACGGTTACAGAACCTCAATCCGCACATCCACTAGGGCAACTCCATACTCTCTGGTTTATGGAATGGAGGTTGTCCTACCGATCGAAGTCGAGATTCCTTCACTCAGGGTCATCATGGAAGCTGATCTTGATGAAGCTGAATGGGTTCAATCTCGGTATGACCAGCTGAATCTAATTGAAGAGAAGCATTTGACGGCCATCTGTCATGGTCAGTTATACCAAAGACGTCTCAAACAAGCTTTTGATAAGAAGGTTCTTCCTCGTGCGTACCACGTTGGAGACCTCATGCTCAAGAGGTATTCTGCCATTCACTCAGACCCGCGAGGCAAATGGACTCCCAACTATGAGGGACCTTTCGTAGTCAAAAAGGTCTTCTCAGGTGGGTCTTTAATCCTCACAACAATGGATGGGGAAGATTTGCCTTCGCCAGTGAATGCATACATAGTCAAAAAATATTATGCCCAAAAAGAAATGATGAAAGCCCGCTAGTTTAACCTCCGCAAGGTGAATCTAGGCAAAAATGGCTATCCCGGTGGACCAAAAATGACTTGTCCATGCAAAAGTTAGGGAACACATATGAAGCTCGCTAAGACGAAAACCCGAAAGGGCGGCTTAGGAAAAAAGGAGCATCCCGATGGAAAAAAAGAATTGAAAGATCCAGGCAAAAGTTAGGGATAAAGGCATTGACTATGATCCTTGAGTCTACACGCTACAAGCTAGATATTAGAGGCTCAAGGACCGATCCAATCACCGACAGCCGAAGCAAGGTCTTGGGATTCAGATTATATGGTAGACTAAGGCCAATGTTGTAATCAATGGAGAAAATCATGAAGGAGAATTGCGGTCCAAAACGCAGCGGAAATTAAAATTTCTCCTTTAGAGATCCTTACGAATTATCATGATCAGTGATAGAATATTTACCTCTTGTGATGATCGAAACCTTTGATGCAGATCTCTTGTGACGATCAAAACCTTTAATGCGGATCTCTTGTGACGATCAAAACCTTTGATGCAGATCTCTTGTGACGATCAAAACCTTTGATGCAAATCCACGAAACGATCACGAACGTTGAACGATGACAACGTCTCTACTCAGTCCACACGAACGGGTTCCTTCAATCTCAGTGCTAGCTGGTACGAATGAAGGCTTTGAGTGAGAGAGAGAGAGAGAGTGAAAACGAAAAGAATGCAACCGCAAATTTTTGCTTCTGCACAAGGGTTCTATTTATAGAACCACTTGTGTGGGCTTCAAGCTAAAAGCCCACTTAAGTGTATTTTGGCCCATATCTTATAATATGCCCAAAATCACTTAAGCTCATGGTACCTTCCCATATTTCGTATTCTACCCAAGTACATCGTACCTTACAATGCTCTATAACTCACTTAAGGGCACCGTACCTTACGGTATTCGTTAGTTACTCTATCTCTCATCAATCCGTCCTTTGTGTGTGACCCTGTAGGTTTTCGTGACGTTGGCAATTATATTAAATCACGCATTTAACATAATAAATAGTGAGCGGTATCTAGCAACACATCACTGCTACCCAAGACACGAAAATGTCATGTGATCTGACAATTCCTTCTGTGATAATACTTATGTGTATAATTACCCCTTTGCCCTTATGTCTATATTGAACACAAGGCATAAACCGTGTCATCCTTGTCCAGTTCAATATTGGGCCCATAGACATTTATCCTGTTACGCAGGATGGGAAAATTCCATCTAGGACACTCATGTCCCTCAGCATGCTTTGTGGAGTACCCATCAACTGTCTTTATGGTTATCCAGTTACGGACAACGTTGGATCAGCAATAAAGCACTCGACTTTACACCTAGGATCCATAGTGGTTTCAGGTCGAAGAGTGGTATACACCATTATCACCATGAGAATAACTTATGACACTTTGCATAACTTTCTATATAGTATTCTCATAGCGGGTCAATCCGGTATAAATATTACTCCTAATATTCATACCTATGTTTAAGACTTGATAACTCTTTATCCATGATCCATGAGATGTGATCATCAGTCTACAAACATAATAGTCTTAATGCTTTAATGTTATCCCACTTCACACTAAAGCTCGACTACGGATACTTTAAGAATAATGTCCTTATGTTTAATGTGTTCTCATGATTAAGTCACACTTAATACATTAAACGGACTATCTATTCCAGGGACTTTATTAATCAACCACAATAAAGAAAATGTCTTTTAAGTAATTCGATACAAGTACCAAAAAAGTATTGGTCTCTAGGGCTTACACCAACAATCTCCCACTAGCACTAGAGCCAATCAGGCATACCCTTAATACCCATAGATCTAGTATGGCCATCATGCTTCTGCTGCGCAAGAGGCTTTGTCAGTGGGTCAGCAATATTGTCAAGTGTAGGTACTTTACATATTTTCACATCTCCTCTATCTATTTTCTCTCAAATGAGATAACAACGCCTAAGTATGTGTTTGGATCGTTGGTGAGATCTAGGCTCCTTGGCTTGTGCGATAGCACCATTGTTATCACAGTAGAGACCAATGGGATCCACAATGCTAGGAACTATGCCAAGTTCACTAATGAACTTTTTGATCCAAACAGCTTCCTTTGCTGCACTTGAGGCAGCAATATACTCGGCCTCGGTTGTAGAATCAGCAACTGTATCTTGCTTTGAACTTTTCCAGCTCACAGCGCCACCGTTTAAGCAAAACACATAACCAGATTGCGATCTAAAGTCATCCTTATCTGTTTGGAAGCTAGCATCGATGTATCCAATTACAGCCAACTCTTCCTGACCTCCATATATCAAGAATGAGTCCTTAGTCCTTCTTAAATACTTAAGGATATTCTTGACAGCTACCCAGTGAGCATCACCAGGATCAGATTGGTACCTACTTGTTGCACTTAAAGCATACGAGACATCTGGTCGAGTACATAACATGGCATACATGATAGATCCTATCGCAGATGCATATGGAATCTTATTCATGCGATCCCTTTCTTCCTTAGTTAAAGGGGATTGTGTTTTTGATAGACACAGGCCATGTTGCATAGGTATGAATCCTTTCTTGGAATCATGCATATTAAAGCGTCTCAACACTTTGTCTATGTATGTACTCTGACTTAGGCCAAGCAGTTTTTGTGATCTATCTCTATAGATTCTGATTCCTAATATATAGGCTGCTTCACCTAGGTCTTTCATAGAAAAGCATTTCCCCAACCAAGACTTTACTTGTTGTAGGGTAGGGATATCGTTTCCAATGAGTAATATGTCATCTACATACAATACCAGGAAAACGATCATGCTCCCACTAACCTTCTTGTAGACACAAGGCTCATCTTCGTTCTTGATGAATCCATATTGTTTTACTGTTTCATCAAAATGAAGATTCCAGCTTCTGGAAGCTTGCTTCATTCCATAGATTGATCTTTGTAACTTACATATCTTTTGGGCTTCCTCTGGTACGTCAAATCCTTCAGGCTGTGTCATGTACACATCCTCAAGAAGATTTCCATTAAGGAAAGCAGTTTTGACATCCATCTGCCATATTTCATAATCATGATATGCAGCGATAGCAAGTAAAATCCGAACAGATTTAAGAATTGCAACTGGTGAAAAGGTTTCTTCATAGTCAATCCCATGAATTTGTTTATATCCTTTTGCAACCAGTCTTGCCTTATAGGTATGTACCTTACCATCCATGTCAGTCTTCTTTTTGAAGACCCACTTGCATCCTATAGGGTTAACTCCTACAGGAGGCTCTACCAAGGTCCAAACTTGGTTTGTGTACATGGAATCCATTTCAGATTTCATGGCTTCTAGCCACTTCTCAGACTCGGGACCAGTTATGGCCTCTTGGTAGGTCACAGGCTCATCTTGATCCATGAGTAATACATCACCTTGATCAGTTATGAGATATCCATATCTCTGAGGTAGTTGACGTATCCTGCTTGACCTACGCTGGTTTTGTTCTATTTGAGCAGGTTGCTCTTCCACAACTTCTTGTGTTTCCTGCTCTAATTCCTCCATAGGTGTATCTATGCTTTGTGATTCTTGAATTTCTTCAAGCTCTACATTCCTCCCACTGGTTCCTTTGGAAATAAAATCCTTTTCTAGGAAAACTCCAGTTCGAGCGACAAACACTTTGCCCTCAGAAGGATTGTAGAAGTAATACCCTCTTATTTCTTTAGGATACCCCACAGATAAGCATTTTTCAGATTTGGGCTCAAGCTTAGTTAAAATTTGTCGTTTCACATAAACCTCGCAACCCCAAATCTTTATGTAAGACATATGTGGTCTCTTACCACTCCATATCTCATATGGTGTCTTATTAACCTTTTGGATGGAACATGGTTAAGTGTGTAAGTTGTTGTCAATAGTGCATGTCCGCAAATGGAGTTTGGAAGATCGACGTGACTCATCATGGATTTAACTCATTAGGTTTCATCCTTTTAGTATTAATGTTATAAGTTGGCATTATGAGACCAAGGACACATAGTCCATTGCTCACTTGTGCAGTAGCATAGAATATATCATTCAAATAAATTGAGCAACAATTGTTCTTTATTATAAATGAAAAACCAAACTTGTCCAAACAAGAAATGGAAATAATATTCCTGCTAATTGCAGGTACATAATAACAGTTCTCTAACTGAATTATTAAACCACTAGGTAAAGTTAATACATAAGTTCCTACGGCTAAAGCAGCAACCTTTGCTCCATTGCCAACTCGTAGGTCAACTTCACCTTTTGCCAAATCTCTACTTCTTTTTAGCCCCTGCACATTTGTACAAATGTGAGAACCACATCCAGTATCTAATACCCATGATGCAGAAGTAGATAAATTAATTTCAATAACAAAAATACCTAAAGTTGGAGTCTCTACTCCATACTTCCTATCTTCCAAGTACTTTGGGCAGTTTCTCTTCCAGTGTCCGGTCTTACCGCAATGGAAGCAGGTGCCTGCCTTTGCTATGCCTCCTTTAGGCTTCAAAGCAGCAACAGTAGGTCTGGGTTTGGCAACTTCCTTGCCTTTCCTTTTATCACCCTGCTTGGTAGGCCTTTTGTTCTGTCTCTTTCCATTTCCGATCATCAGAATGGACTTCCCTTTTGTCTTCAGATTCTGCTCAGCTGTTCTCAACATGCCTAGCAGTTCAGGAAGAGATTTATCCATGTCATTCATGTTGAAATTTAGGACAAATTGACTGAATCTTTCTGGCAACGATTGCAAGATCAAATCAGTCGCAAGTTCCTTTCCGAGGGGAAAACCCAACCTATCAAGGTTTTCCACATACCCAATCATCTTGAGCACATGGGGACTTACAGGGGCTCCCTCAGCTAACTTGCTTTGAAAAAGGGCTTTTGAAACCTCAAACCTCTCATGCCTTGCTTGCTCTTGATAGAGCAACTTCAGGTGTTCGATCATATCGAACGCTGACATGTTCTCATGTTGCTTTTGCAATTCTGAGTTCATGGTAGCTAGCATGAGACAAGCAGTTTCATTGGCATCATCGACATGCTTCTTATAAGCATCTCTTTCTGCCTTAGGTGCAGAACTAGGAGGTTCCTCTTCAGGAACAGGAGTCTCCAAGACATACAGCTTTTTATCATGTTTGAGGACAATCCTCAGGTTTCGGTGCCAATCCAGGAAATTTGTCCCAGACAATTTTTCCTTGTCAAGGATTGATCGCAAGATGTTGTTAGAGGTGTTTGTTGTCATGGTGATCTACATAAGAATTAATGAAAATATAAGTATCATTGACATATTTAATTAGGTCTTTAATCAAATATGCTCCCACTATTTTATTCAAAACAAATGACCCTCATCATTTGATTCAAAAAATCCCGTTGGAAGATTTTCTAGTGGGTCGAGATCCATATTTCACTTCGTTCTAAGTCCGCGTAGGTGGATTACACAAAACTAGGTTATTTAGGTAGGAACTCCTTCCAATTGTATCTCATACAACTCTCGAATATTTCAGTTGGGTGAATAACTCCTTATTCCAATCCATCATATGGATCATTCCCAACTCTTGCTTCTAAACATATATATAATCTTATTATAATTTGTTTAGTTAAGTTTGACCCATTGTTTTAACAGTTGGATATTACAATTATCCCATCGCACCTTACTAATATATAGATCATGCACCTCGCGTAGGCGAAACCTACATTATCCATTACTAGTCTTGATGAGTGTTAAAACTTGGAAAGCATAAACTTAATATTTAATTTGAGGGAATTGCAATTTTATGATCTCACCGGCTTATTTATCATATAAATCGTCTCTCACATGCATCAACATACATACACATGCATCAACATACATACACAATGAAACAGTTATGGCCCCTAGCGCAATTGTTCTCCCAAGCCAATGAGAGAACCTAAGCTAACCTAATAATGATCTAAGCTTCTCCAAGCAAGATCTTCAAGGTTGTCCTCCTTTAATATTGAATTCTTCTCTAAGCTTCTCCAAGCAAGATCTTCAAGATTGTCCTCCTTTGATATTGAAATCTTCTCTTTCTTCATAACATTGTCTTCTTCTCTTTCTTCATAACATTACATTCCAGAAGAAACTCGTTTTACATACGAGGGTTTGAGATGAGAAAAGAAGTTACATTAAGAGATCAAAAGGAGAGGCACGACACGCAGGTCGTATTTTAAAACCCAAAACAGAATAAAGGATGACTAAAGCCATAACTGATCACCACAAGGCAATAATAACAAACACATTATTATTATTAATTTTTAATTCCTTTAATTAATTAAAACCAAATTAAATTTCGGCGACCGATCACACTACGCAGAGTTAGCCGGGGGTTCCGCTGCCCGGTCAGCGGACGGGGTCAAGGGGCAGCGCCCTCTCGGGGTTGGAGGGGCAGCGCCCCTGTCCAAAATTTTAATGAACAATTCATTTGTAATGGACATTGTTTTTGAATCAACACAACCCTTGCGTAGTCACAAAACAGAACCCCGCGAGTGTGACGACCGTCACATGCATTGTTACGACCGTCACAGGTCATGTGAGTGTGACGACCGTCACAGGGTACGTTACGACCGTCACGCATCCAGTTTGTTACGCTTGTTACGTTCGTCACACGAGCTTCACGCGGCCAAAATAACAAACTTTGAAACAGTCAACACACGTGTTCCAAAAACCCTAAATTCACAACTCCTTGACGGCACAACCCTTGCGCCGTCACCAATTCTAATGCGCCAATTTCAGACCGTCAAACACACCTCGTTTGTTGATTTAGTATGATTGATCAACATGTCATTGCTTCACCATACTAATGTCGGATTCCGAAGCAAATGACCATTGATTGCTCAAAGGAAAACAATCATTTAGTGTTCGAATGAATGAAACAGAAACAGTATATCACATATACCGTACTTTGCATTAGGATTACTTATATCATATATAAGTTGATCGGTCTCAATTGCGTAACCTATGGACGATCGATGTATCGCTGCTTCACCATACTAATGTCGGATTCCGAAGCATAGTCAACATCAATCATCCAACTCGTACACTCATGATGCCAAATTTAATTGCCCGTTTAATTAATTGATTCATTCTGTCTTTTAATCATATTAATACAGAAAATAAACAACTATCCGAGTCATGGTTTCGTAAGTGGCTCTGATACCACTGAAGGAGAATTGCGGTCCAAAACGCAGCGGAAATTAAAATTTCTCCTTTAGAGATCCTTACGAATGGTCATGATCAGTGATAGAATATTTACCTCTTGTGATGATCGAAACCTTTGATGCAGATCTCTTGTGACGATCAAAACCTTTGATGCAGATCTCTTGTGACGATCAAAACCTTTGATGCAGATCTCTTGTGACGATCAAAACCTTTGATGCAGATCCACGAAACGATCACGAACGTTGAACGATGACAACGTCTCTACTCAGTCCACACGAACGGGTTCCTTCAATCTCAGTGCTAGCTGGTATGAATGAAGGCTTTGAGTGAGAGAGAGAGAGAGAGAGTGAAAACGAAAAGAATGCAACCGCAGATTTTTGCTTTTGCACAAGGGTTCTATTTATAGAACCACTTGTGTGGGCTTCAAGCTAAAAGCCCACTTAAGTGTATTTTGGCCCATATCTTATAATATGCCCAAAATCACTTAAGCTCATGGTACCTTACCATATTTCGTATTCTACTCAAGTACATCGTACCTTACGATGCTCTATAACTCACTTAAGGGCACCGTACCTTACGGTATTCCTTAGTTACTCTATCTCTCATCAATCCGTCCTTTGTGTGTGACCCTGTAGGTTTTCGTGACGTTGGCAATTATATTAAATCACGCATTTAACATAATAAACAGTGAGCGGTATCTAGCAACACATCACTGCTACCCAAGACACGAAAATGTCATGTGATCTGACAATTCCTTCTGTGATAATACTTATGTGTATAATTACCCCTTTGCCCTTATGTCTATATTGAACACAAGGCATAAACCGTGTCATCCTTGTCCAGTTCAATATTGGGCCCATAGACATTTATCCTGTTACGCAGGATGGGAAAATTCCATCTAGGACACTCATGTCCCTCAGCATGCTTTGTGGAGTACCCATCAACTGTCTTTATGGTTATCCAGTTACGGACAACGTTGGATCAGCAATAAAGCACTCGACTCTACACCTAGGATCCATAGTGGTTTCAGGTCGAAGAGTGGTATACACCATTATCACCATGAGAATAACTTATGACACTTTGCATAACTTTCTATATAGTATTCTCATAGCGGGTCAATCCGGTATAAATATTACTCCTAATATTCATACCTATGTTTAAGACTTGATAACTCTTTATCCATGATCCATGAGATGTGATCATCAGTCTACAAACATAATAGTCTTAATGCTTTAATGTTATCCCACTTCACACTAAAGCTCGACTACGGATACTTTAAGAATAATGTCCTTATGTTTAATGTGTTCTCATGATTAAGTCACACTTAATACATTAAACGGACTATCTATTCCAGGGACTTTATTAATCAACCACAATAAAGAAAATGCCTTTTAAGTAATTCGATACAAGTACCAAAAAAGTATTGGCCTCTAGGGCTTACACCAACAAATCATACAAAAATATTTCCCATTGTCATTTCAATTATTTTTTCAATTTTTGCAACTTCCTCATTAAGGGCGTCTGCGTCCTTGTACTCACCATATGTATAGATTCTATATCAATAAAATTCAGTTTATTCCATCAAACGTGTTTGTTCTATGTTTGGCATGAAAAATAACTGGCTTGTCTTACTCACATAATGCTTTAAAATTCCGGGGAATAATAAAAAGCTACATTAAAGAAAAACACTTTGCATTACCGTTGAAACCCGATAAACCCGATAGGTGATCGGTGACTCAACAATGGTGTTACTTGGACACCTATGACATTCAATCAGTTGGGACACCGTGGGGGATTCCAGCCTTTCAGTATTCCTTAACGGGTAGAGAATTCCGTAATGGCAACATTGGCACCAATTAAAACTTCTCAGCAATCATGTTCTAATTCTCGATGACGAGTCAGAGTTCCCACCATAATAAAGACTCATCCCTACATACGACGAACAAGAAAAAACATGCATCATAAAAAATAAGCATATATCATGCACTGCATAAAACATCTTCTTCACACTGGTAATAAAGCCAACCACCTGGTCCGGCAAATTTCGGGCACGTAGGTATTTAATCCTCTTCTACCTTGAATACCTGAAAAGCTTCCGCAATTCCTGTACTCAGGTCCAAGAAGATTAAATAGGGGCAGCTGTTGTACCCCTAAACTTTCCCTCCCCTCTTCCACCTATGCATCCAATCACTTGATCAGGAGATGAATTGCATATATTCATAATTCATCCACATGCATCTTTCATCATGGATTCAGAAGAAACTTGGGCTCATAAAGTTAGGGTTTACATAGATATCAAAGTCCAAGGGCATGGTCTAATCACATCATCATCATAGGGGATGTGAAACCCTAATGAAGGTGGTGAAGGTTTGATTGCAACAAAGGTGTGGCCAAACAGTCTAGGGCCTTCAAAGCCCTAATTACTCAAGGCATGACTTTATGGAGTTTCACCCAGACCTTATC
Organism: Lathyrus oleraceus; assembly: GCF_024323335.1. Classification (NCBI taxonomy): domain Eukaryota; kingdom Viridiplantae; phylum Streptophyta; class Magnoliopsida; order Fabales; family Fabaceae; genus Lathyrus; species Lathyrus oleraceus. The sequence continues at coordinate 429,484,301 of NC_066583.1, read as the reverse complement.
TTGGTCTCCAAAACCCTAATCAGAAGATGGGAATCAAATGAACTTGGTGGCCTCATTGTGTACCCATGACCCTTCAATCTTTACCCTTTGTCATTTTTGCTTGGCCTAACCCTTCTTGGAGTATGGGTCTTGGTCCCAAGTCAATGATTCTATCCATATGGTTAGGGGTATGCCTTTGGTCCTGATCATCTGAATGCCCAAATTCCTTGTGCTTCAAGCCATTTTGTTGGTCATGCCATTGGTACATGGACACTATGTCAAAACCCTAATCTTATGGTCTCACTTGATGGCTTTGTTCATGTACATTATCAGTCAAGTTATTTTTCAAAAGTCCAAGTCACAAAACAAAATAATTTGGAAACCAATTTCAAACCATTTGTTAATCTATTTTAGTCCATTTCATATCATTTTAAACTATTCCATGTGATTCAACATAAGAAAATACAAAGTTTGACATTTTGACCAATTTGTTGACTTTGGTCAACAATTGACTTTTTGGTCAACTTTGACCAATGTCAACCCAAAATCCATAAACCCAAAATTCCATCATGATCATCAATACATTGTCCATTTACAAAGAAGACACAAAAAAATGAAGTTTTGACATATTGTTAACTTTGGTCAACAGTTGACTTTTTGGTCAACTTTGACCAAAGTCAACCTTCCCTTTTTTTTACCATCTAAAACCTAATCTAATCTACTTTGCCTTGATTCATCATCTAAGAGTCATGATATGAGTGTTTAACTTTGTATCTTCTTTGCCAAGAAACTTCTCATGTTAACTTCATGTGCACCTTGGCTTGACTTATCCTTTTGGTTTGGCCAGGCATGGTTCTACATGGCTTACATGGTCTTAGAATTACTACAACCAAGTATCACAGCTACACTAGACATCACACTTACATTGGCCAAAGATGGTGCTCGAGTTTGGTCTTGGTCTCACACGAACAACATTCTGTCAGTAAGATTCCTGCAGCAGCCATGAAGCATCAGCAGCCTGCAAGCACATTGCCATGAACTTTCAACAGAAACATGATCATGATGCACCATAATCCAAAACATGAGCTAATGGCTAAATTTACCTTGATCATAACCATTTTCGACCAATCCAACTGGTTTGGAACCTGCAAACAGCTCCACAACATCAATTTGAATGGTTTTTGCATGTATTCTGCACCAACCTGCAATGCCTGCTGCAGTTGAAGCATCAGTGCATCATGTTCATTTGTGAGACTAAACCAAGCCCTACTAGCAGTATGTCATCCTGCATCACAACACCACCAGGCTAATAATCCAACATCACAATCCAAACATGTAAACCAACCATGCATTAAATTCCACAAGCCTGGCCTAATATATTTGACAAAGCAATGCATTTAGCTACTTAAAGCTCACCATAACAGGGCTGATTCCTACAGCATTTGGCCTTACAACATGCCATCCATCCTGCAAAATGGCAAGGTTAATTGATGCAGCAGGAAATCAAATGGTAGGCACACCAAAGACAGTACATACAACATATGGCAACACACAATGTATTGTTACCTACATGTTTGTTACTCTGCAACTCAACCATAACACGGGCCATGGAACCAAGTCAAGACCAAAACATAACAGAAGCCATGCACCACCTGAGCCATTGATCAAGGTTCAAAGAACCACCTACCTTCACAAAGTGGTCGCGACTTTATGAGTCTATCGGGGTACTAACTGCAAGCGCACGGTCTAATCGCGTAGTTTTAAAAGATATCGATCCCACAGGGACTTAATGAATCGATCTACCGTTTTTCTAGGGTTACTGCGTAAAGCTAAGGCGGATGATACTTTAATGATTATGGGCGAAAAAATAAAACTAAATTTGGATCTAGATAAAATATCAAATAATATGGATATCAGTATGTAGTTCGTCGTATTTGGGGAATCAAATCTTCGTTGGTCTTTTTCTTAATTTTAAAATAAGTCTTTTCATTAGACACTATTAATTAAAAGTCTTTTCCTTAAACTCTCGCTCTGTTGAATTAGACTATGACTTTATATTTTAACGTACGCTCTCACTATTTCGTTAAGTCTAAAATCACTTTTGAAAATAATAGAATCTATAGAAACTCCTTTTGAGAAAATACTAACCGTTTAAACGCCCTCGTCTCAAACTCTCGCTCTGTTGACTTAGATTATATGATTAAACTTAAATGCTTAACTCTCGTCCTCACATTTAACTTTTAAAAATAATTTTTGAAAATAATTAGAATTTAATTAACCTTAAAAATTGCTTTCGCCCTGATTTAAAATTAATGTTCAATTTACACTGTCCAGTTAAAAACTCAAACCGTCGTTCTATTGATTTTAACTTCTTTATGTCTTTTACTCTCGTACAAAAACCTTGGCGTTAACTTTGTAAATTGAGACCAGAAAAAGAGTGACTATATTCTGAAATAAATTTAAACCAACTCAATTTGGATTCCTTTATTCCGCTTACTTTACATACCGATATCTAAATTAATTAGCCAGACATGATAGACATGCATAAACAATAATCATGCATAAATACGGCCATATCAAACAAACAACATATATAAACAGTGGAACAAAGCATATGTAAATTAAAACGATAAATCAATTAATTAATGAACCTGGAAAAATACTAGAAATCTAGATTTTATCTCCTACGCTTCGATGCTCGAACACTCCACCACAAGTCGGTTGGATTTGTTCTTCACAATTCTCGATCAGATAGGAAAGTAAAAACAAGGAAATAAAATACTATGATCTAACGTAAGGTTAGATCCAGTAAAAATTACACAATAGTTTCCGGTGTAGAAACTATCGTGAGAAAGTAAATTGTATGGTTCAGAAATTAAACTAGAAAAAATAAATAAATTGCTTGAAAAATTAGAATGCTGGAGAAATTGTACAGAGAAGAGAGAGAGCCCTCATTGGCTTTTGTGAGGTTTATTTATATTAACCTCCCCAGATAACCGTCTCCTAGAATGTGTCTTCAGTATGGTTCAAAGCGTCTCCGAGTGCATGAGAGAATTTAGGGGAAACCGTCCTCTCAGTTACGCACGTAAAGCCCAAAATATATGAGTGGAATGTGTGACGTCCGTCACACTATGTGTTATGGTCGTAACACTAGGTCTTAGGACGTGGCGATCGGCACGTGCTTGTTGCGGTCGTGACAGCAATTTATTTTGTTCCAAACGTGGGCTGGGCTTTGGTGCTTCAGCTTGCTGCTTTTCCTAGAAAACCTTCTTTTTGCACCCCTTTTCTTTCTTTTTCACATGTGCTTTAAATAATGATACCTGAAATAAATAATAAGAAAATGCCGAGTAATATCGAATAATATAAAATAAATTGAATCAAATAACGATGTAATTTAATTAAATCAAGTCTAAAAATGTGATATAGTTTCATGTTATCAAACTCCCCCACACTTAGACTTTTGCTTGTCCTCAAGCAAGAAACAATGTAGAAATCGATTTTTTTTTTTAATATTAGCCAGATGAAATTTCCAAACACACATCAATTCGTAATAGGTTGCAAGTAAATCTCGTTAGAAATAACCTGAGTTTAATCTTAACATCAAAAACTACCGTAACAATACTAAATAACCCTACCTTATGCAAACCAGTTCGAGTCATGCTATTATAGCTCAGCCTAGTTTTTTTTTTACTCTTATTTCACCCGTTTTCATTCGAGCGAAATCACATTAAGCCCTTTATCTTTTCGCGCACATAGTGGAGTCACCGGTTAGCGATTCTGATCCCCTTTTAGTTAGAAGTTCTGGTACATAAGTTGGATAACTTCTTTATTTAGTCTATTGCAAATTGTGGGGGATCAGACCGTAGTCCGCCCTACCAAGTTCAGCACCAGAAACCGCTGAACCAACTCACAATGGATCGTTCATACTATGTTTTTGTAGGGTCCGCAACCTTTGGATTAAATGATCGGGTAAGGATCACCTAACTTAATTAGTGCATTTCCTGATTTTTAATATGTTGTTTTGGGAATCATTCACTTGTATTCATCGGCTCTCCACGTAGTTTGCTATTGAGATGGTGCCGACTTCTCGTATAAACTACTCGGGGTTACTATAAAACTAAAAGTTCAAGGAATTGGTATAATAGGTACTTAAACTGATCTAACATGCTGAGGTTTTTAGAGTGTTGGGGCGGTAATAATTTTGTCTTAATTTCACTCAAGTTTTATAAAATAAGCAACCTTTATACTTATTGAGTGTGTTGAATTTTGTTATGGCTCAAGAAAATTAAGGAGAATAGATAATAAAAAATTTCACACTAGGGACTTGACTTAAGAAAAAAAAATTATTATTGAAAGGGAAATAAACATACGGATAGGAAATCTTAACATGAATGAAACAAAGTTTTCCCCCCTACACTTAAATAAAACATTATCCCCAATGTTTCAAAAAAAGCGAAAAAAAAGGGGAAAATGGTACCCAAACTCAATTCTGCCTGCGTCCTCTTGTTCTCGGACCCGGTGATCGTTCACGTACTGCCAAGTCATCAAACCTGTTAAGGAAGTCAGTGAACCTCTGGTCGGTTATTGCATTCCTCTCTTGTAGTTGTTGTTGCATCTGGCGCATCAGTTGCATTACTTCGTTATTCTGCGCATGCATGGCATCAAGCCATTGGGCTTGATGTTCAATAGCATCCATGATGTCATCATTTGTTGCAGGCCTTCTTCTTCGACGATGTCGGGAGGATGGACCAGCTACATTATCGGAAGGATTATGTGGGACAGAATGTTGTTCAGGACCTTGATCACCTTGCTCCATTTCATCAAACTCGTCTGGGGATGGGTTTGCTTGTGTAGGCATGGTAGGTTCGGGAGCATTCAAATCGTAGATGAATCTGTTGGGGTTAGTAACATCGGTGAGTGCAATGTTGGGCAAAACGACGCTTGGGATTTCTTGGTTATTCACCATAAGATAATAATTCCCGCCTACCCTATTTTTGATTAAGCGGCAGGAGCGACAATAGCTGATATCCATAAACAGGGGTGGCAAAGATTGCAAATTCTGAAGTCGGTCCCCTAAATTTAAACCGAGTGCGATGGTGGTTATTAATCCTCCAATCATAAAAGGTTGATTGCCTCGAGCACAAAGGGTACGGATATGGTGAAGTAAGAAAGAGGCGGCGTTGACCCTTGTATTTGCTGAAAAGATGCAGTGTAGGAAGAATAATTCTTTCGCGTTAACTTTGCTGTTGTTGGCTCTTCCAAAGATGGTGTTTTGCAAAATACGGATAAAATATTGGATAGTGGGGTTGTGTATGTGTGAAGCAAGTAATGCATCCCAATTGGTGGTTACCACACCGGATATTTTTCCAAAAAGTTTGAATGCGATCGTGTTCCACTCTGAGTTTGGAGGGATTCTTGGGTGGACGTCGTCTCCTTCAGGAAAACGTAGCATGACACTCAACTATTCTTGAGATAGTGCGTACTCGGTGTTGAACATACGGAATTTTGCGGTACCGGTTAAGTACTCGTCCTCACCGGTTGGAGTGGTGTATGAATAAGAGCTTAAAAACTCCAAGGTGAGTGATGGGTATGTTGGGTGAGTTTGTGTGCACAGAAAAGTTAAATCGGATAGCCTAAGCAACCATTGCACTCCTTGATGTAATCCCAATTCTTGTAAGCAATTGAAATCTGGGTATCTGGTAGATGTGACACCGCGTTGCTGGAAACGAACAAACTGCTCCCGTTGATAGTTACTATGTTCAGTTCGGAAAATAATATTTCCAAATTGCATTTCTTGATGTTGGTTCTCCGCCATTTTGATTGGTAGGTAGAAAAAAAAAGGAGAAAGGAAGAGGGGATGAAATTTTTTGTATAGAATGGTTTTTGGGATGATGTGGTGTAGGAAGAAAAATGTGGTGAAGGTATTTAAAGAAAGAGTTTTGAAATTGGGAGGAGAAGTTGGTGAGAAATAAAAAATTAATGGGGATAAAGAGGTGAATTGAATGGGGGTAACGGTCATGACATGGTTACGAGGCAGCAATGTGTCACGTTCGTGACAGCATAACGGTCAAAAACATTTACGAGAAAGCAAGTTGTCACATTCGTGACATCATGCGTGACGGGCGTCATGGGGGTGTTGCGACCGTGACAGCATGCATTACGCTCGTCACACCTCTGATCATGCAACGGTCAAAACGTTCGTCACGATGCAGGGTGGCAGCATGCATTGGTTATTAGGCCTGAAGGTTGCTATCCCCGAGTGGAGCGGGTTTCAATGAAATATATCTCCAGCAGTGTTCATCCTACTAGTGGATTGGACAAGTTTCCGTAGCAGGCCGATATCTGCATCCCCAGCTGAGTGTATCCTACGTGTGGATTGCATGGGTGGTCCCCAGGGGAGTAGCATTCGTTTTCCCTAGCAGGGTTTGGATGGTTATCCCCAGCAGGTGTCAGATCGATGCTTCCCCAGTTGCCAGGCCTGGAGGTTGCTGTTTCCCAGCAGAGTATCTGTGAGCATTTCCCCAGTGAAGTCGTCAGGTATCTGTGAGGGTTTCTCGAAGCAGGTTCGGGATTGATATCCTCAGCAAGTCAAAGACTCTTGTATCCCCACGGAGTATTGGTGGTTCTTATCCCCGGCAATTCCCGAGCGGATTGGGTGCAAAGGAGGTTCTTCCCCAGCAAGGGTTGCCTTATTCCCAGCAGCAGTGCTATTCCCCAGTAGGGCGGAATCGGAGTATTAACGAGTTCCTCAACAGGGTGTCTCGAGCTCTTCAGAAGAGTCCCTGAGAGGGATACTTTTTATGCATTCATCATGTAAATAAGCATAGCATATTGCATAGAAAAAATAATAAATCGCGTAGCATTTCCATAATTATGGAGCATTACGCAGAAAAAATCAATCATGCATCATATTGCAAGCACAAGCTAGTCTCAAGCCGTGGTTACCGTTTGAGAGGTGGTTTTACCAGAAGTAGAGGTGTTACTCCGAGGAGTTTGGCCTCATGATTTGATCAAAGGTATTTCCCCAGTAGTGCGATACTGGAGGAGTTTTTCCGTCGGGCAGAGATGGAAAGGTTACGCGATCAGCACGATTCAAGCCGTGGTTACCGCTTGAAGGTTTGGTTTCATCAGATGGTGAAGATGGTACTCTGTGGAGTTTAGCATCAAGACGTCAGATCAGCAATGTTCCCCAGTAGTGCGATATTGGAGGAAATGTTTCCGTCGGACAGAGATGGAAATAACATCAAAGGACGTTACGCGATCAGCGCGATTCAAGCCGTGGTTACCGCTTGGGATTTGGTTTGCCGGATAGTGAAGACGATACTCCGAGGAGTTCAGCATTGTGAGCAACAGTATTTCCCAGTCATCAGTAAGTGTCTGGTCGAGCTTTCTTTGGTGTCAGTAAACATCATCATTCGATGTCCAGTAAACGTCGAGTTATTTCCCAGTCATTGTTTAATGTCTGGTCGATCATTGTTTGATGTCCTGTCAACATCATTGTTCGATGTCCTGTCAACATCATTGTTCGATGTCCTGTCAACATCATTGTTCGATGTCCTGTCAACATCATTGTGTGATGTCCTGTCAACATCATTGTTCGATGTCCTGTCAACATCATTGTTCGATGTCCTGTCAATATCATTGTGTGATGTCCTGTCAACATCATTGTTCGATTTCCTGTCAACATCATTGTTCGATGTCCTGTCAACATCATTGTGTGATGTCCTGTCAACATCATTGTTCGATGTCCTGTCAACATCATTGTTTGATGTCTGTCAACATCGTTGTTCGATGTCCAGTAAACGTCGAGTTTTCTCCCGGTCATCAGTCAGTGTCTGGTTGAAGGGGTTATTTTGAGGAGTTTAGCATCTGGATGTCAGATCGGCAGTGTTCTCCAGTAACGCGATATTGTACGAGTTTTTCCATCGAGCGGAGATGGAAGTGAAATCAAGGACGCTATGCGATCAGCGCGACAGTTGGGGTTCAAATGAAGAAAAGAAGATGTTGAGGCATTTTCTGGAGACGGGGTTCAAATGGAGAAAGGGAGATGTTGCGGCATTTTCTGGAGATGGGGTTCACAATGGCGATCACAAGTTATCGTCAGGCGACTGGGGTTCAAACTGGAGAATGGGGTTCATTATGTGGCAAACAGGAGAGCGGGGTTCAAATGCGGTGATCCGAGGATCATTTGCGCAAGAGAAAATTTTGGGGTTCAAGAAAATGGAAAAAATAGAGAAAACTTCGGGGTTCAAGAAAAGCATAAAAAGAAAAAGAATAATAATCCCGAGCGGATGTGGCGTTCAGGCCGTGGTTGTCCCTGTGTTACCATTTATTTTGGTATCCAGGTCGATGTTGCTGTGATTCGGTGATCAGGCCGACTTTCTCCGCACGAGACGGATTTTTCAGAGATTGTGTTCTTCGCCGATGCTGACGGGCGTTGTTAATTATTTTCCCGGTCAGAGTGCAAATTGTTCGTCTGTTCTTGGTATTCAATCACTCTTCATCCTGATCATCTGAAAGCCGAGGCTGTTTATATCGACAGGTTCACAGTGGATTGAATAGGGGCAGCTGTAACACCTCAAAATTTGCCCTCCTCTCTTGGGACTAGCATAACATATTGCATATCATTTTTAGGTCATTAGGCATTGCATATTGCATATCATGTGGTTACATTGTGCAAGTTATCCTCCCAAGTCTTGGTCAGAAGATAAGAGGTCATGTGCAAGCTAGGGTTTCATTGGACTGGTCATTAATCATCTGAGGATGTGGAGGTCCAAATTAGGGTTTCATGATTCTCAAGGAGATTGATCTTCATCGTGGTGGGATTGAAATGATACATCATCATCATCATGGTTTGTCATCATCAAGTGTTGGAGCACATTCCTTGAGATTAGGGTTTTGACCACTGGTCAACCCTAATCAATTGCATTGGGCCAATCAGGGCATAGCAAGGAGATGGGGTCTATGATGGATATGGGGATCATTATTTGATTATATGGAGCTTATTGAGGCTAGGGTTTCATCCTTGGGCCATTTCATCAGAGGATTGGAGCTCAGATTGATCAATGCATGGCCAAATTCATCTATCAGTTGAAAAAGTCAACTGTGGTCAACTGTGCTTGATTTTATGGATTTGGAGGTGGGAGAGAGTTGGATACACTTCATTCATGTTGAAACAAGTGATATTTGACACGTCAAAGCTCAAGAATGGAGAAAATAAAGTCAGACAAGAAATTGCCAAAAATAGAAAGTGACTTGTAATGGAAGTTTCCAAAAATGGAAAGTTTTTGACCTCAAATTTACATGTCCAAGGAAGCTTCAAATGAAATTTTGTTCAACATGAAAGTTGTAGATCTTGCTCTCACCTTTCCAAAAAGTCCAAGAACTTGAAATTCCCATGTATGGTTGGCAAGTTATGGTCCATTCAATTTCAAAAATGACCCATAATCAGAAGGGCATCATAACTTCCACATGGAGTGTCCAAATTGAGTGATCTTTTTATGTGAAAACTCCATTTGACATGTACTTTCATGGTGCATAATTGGAATTCATCAAAAATGGTCAATGCAAAAGGTCAATTTTCAAGTGTACAGTTAAAAATCCAAGGGCAAAATGGTCCAAGTTGAGAAATAATGGGAATTTTGGAATGGGGATTTTTGCAACACCTCACAAATGCAAATTAGAAATTGTTTCAACTGTCATAACATGTTAAGGTTCAATATTTGACCAATTCATTTTTGAAGTGTATTTGAAATTGTACAAAGTGCCATGACATGGTGAAAATGAGAAATACAAAACCAATTGCCATGAGACAAGTGCCAACACATCACAGCTGGTATTTGGAGAGTGTGTGAGCTGTCATACAGCTGTCATGGGCCCCAGGGTGAAAAGACATTTTTGCCCTTGCTTTGTAAATTACACATTAAGCTAATCACTTTCATTTTGGTTAATGGGATGATTAAGAGTGGATTAAGTGGAGGTATATAACATTAATCATAACTGAATTTTGATCATAACACAAATCTCAAGAATCTCTAACAACTTTTCCCTCCAATTCTCCAAAATTCATCAAAAAACCTTCATCACTTTTTTGACAAAATCTTCACCAATTCTCAATCATTTTGAGAAATTCTTTTTGATTCAACCTCCATAAGCCATAAGCTTGGACTGTTTTGGTGATTTGGAGCGAGAAAGCATGGGAATCGCAACTGTTCATGTGATGTTCATCAATGGCATTTGAAGATTTCTTTCACTTGGAGCAACTTTAAGTTTGGCTACGAGTTCCATTCACCTTCCTAAAGATTCTTCTTCATCTGTTTTGAAGAATCTCATCCAAAAGCGCGCGAATCATCACTGTCTTCATCCAAGGTACTAAAATTCGAGTTTCACCATTGCTTCAATTATCATATGCGTTGTGTAGATCGTTCATAATAGGTTAACGTGAAACTTGCGGTTTGCAAAATGATTGAGTGAGGTGAGAGAAATCTCGATTGAAAGCTTTGATGTCAAACCTTTAACCGCTCGATCCGTCTAGCACAGTAGGAACTAGGAGATTTCGTTAGCATATCTTGAATGTGCATTGAGAGACGAAGAGAATGATGTATCGCTTGATCATTTTGGTGAGGAAATGAGCGAAACCGCATCCGGTAGTGATGAACACGTGAGCGCGCGAGAAGGAGGTTCAAAAAATCTGGAAAACCTTGCTTTGATCCGTTCGCTCCCTTGTGCATTTTTGAAAGCTGTTTCCCGCCTGTAACAGCCAATGGCAGCGTGACAACGCATTAATGAACTTGGACCGGCCAGGGTTAATTACAACAATGCCACTGTTAATTATTTAATTCATAATTCATTTTAATAATTATTTCAACAATTCATTTAACTTAAAAAAATCATAAAAAAATATTTACTAATCCAAAAATAGTGAGACTTTTTTTGATAGATCCCAAATTCTCTCTAGTTTTTTATAGGCATGGTAACATAAGTTGTGCATGGAGAAATGTTGACCTGGCCTATTGATCTTTGACTTGTGTACAATTTTTGCATGTTTTGCCAAATTCATCATGAAATGCTCATACATTTAAATAAATGATTGAAAATTTTTGTGCTTATTCTGGACATGTTGATGGTGATTTTCATGTAGAGTTTGTGAATTTTGGATACCTGGTTGATTAGATATGAATTTTTGAATCTAGGTGTGACAATTTGTGTCACACCTAGCTAGGTCAACTTCATGAATTTATTTGCATGACCTATGATTGTTGGATTGGATTGAAATTTTGCATGAATGATCATTGGTATGTCAAGATAACATGTGAATTGTTCTGGATTTTTCTATGGCATTTTCCAATTGATTGATAATTTTCTTCACTGTATGCTCATTTGGTAATATTGTGTGACACATGTTTGTATATTGTTTGTGAAATTCTCATATGGTTTTGGATGAAGATGAAATTTGGTATGCTGGTTATAGACACATTATACGACATCATAGTGTTGGTCCCATTCATTTCTAATATGTTGTCACTGTTTTGTGAATTTTTGAAGTGAATGCATGTGTTGATGGTATGAATTGGCTTGAATAATTGTGTCTGGATTTCTTGATTTTCATTGACCTAGTTCCTTTTGTCCAACTGAGCTGAAAATTGACATGCTACTTGTTGATTGTGTCCTGTTTAGGTGTGAATTATTTGAGGATTTTTGGAATTGTTTTGGTATGCTTTTGAGTGAGATAGTTCTGTTTGGTCAATTGAAGTTGCAAATTGCATGTTTGAGGTTAAATGGTGCATGAAATGAATATGGTGAAGGATATGAGCATGGGATCAATTGCATTTGCTTTTGATTTGCCTTAGTTTGATTTTGGTTGAACATCCCTTGCTGTTTAGATTTTTTTCTCCCTTTTGGACCCTAGGCTTGGCCTAGTGGTCTAGTTTCTCACATTTGGTGTGGATTTTCAGGATGAAATGCACAATGCTTAAGGAGATTGCTTCAAGGCAATTTGAATTGAGTTTGGATGATGTTTATAAACTAACTTGACTTTGTTTTGTAGGTTGTGATGCTTGAGCTTGGGCTTATAGCTTGCACTTGTGTGCATTAACTTGTGTTGCTTTGTAAGATTAATAGATTGACTTTTGCTGTTTATTGTTTGTCTGTCTGAGTACTGATGATACTTGATTGATTTCAGGTACATTTAGTCGCTTACAGTTCTTTAAGAACTTGCTTGCTGCTGCTTGGTTTTTAAACCACTTGAGGTAGGACTTCTATTCTTCATGTAGTCTGGAAGACCTGGCCTGTTACCTGGCCAGGCAACTGTCTGAAGTCCTCCTTAAGAGGCGATGTTTGTGGTTGTTTACATTTGTGCCAAGCAGGTAAAGACCTCTAAGAGGCAATTGGTGGATCAAAGGGATATGCAATCTATCCCCCACTATTCTGTGAGTCGTCCCTCTGCTCACACGGCTGTGTGTTGATGCATTGGGACACAAACCCAAGATCCTGTGCTGTTGCACAATCGAGTCAGAGTCTTGAGCGTAGAAGGGTCCCTCCATTCTGGACCCACGCTCCTTTGTCTGAAGCTCTCCCTGGTCAGGGATAAGAGCTGTGAAGTCTAATCTTCACTCGCCTTTCATCTGCTTCACCTTAGCCTCGCGATGGCAAGGTTAAGAGCGAATACTACCCATGTACAGATGACTTGCTTCGGCAGTCAAACCCATTGTTTGAGCCCACTTGACTGGTTATAGTGTGTGCTTTGTGAATATTTGTTTGCTCTGTTTGCTTGTATGCTTGTATGCTTGCTTTCTTCCTGGATAGGATTAGCTTGCAGTTGTGCAAGTAGGTAGAAACCTCAACGTAGAGCAATGATGCATGACAACACTAGGCTCGAGTACAGCTCCTTGGTAGTGTGTCTTCCCTCGGTTTCTGGCTAGCATTTCTTTCCCTTTCAGGGGAACTACATCGCCCTGATCCTCGTTCCAGATGAGGTATGTAGGCAGGAGACCGTGCGAGGTCTCTCCGGGCACCTTTTTTTTCTTTTTTGTGTGTGTTTGCTTGTTATCTGATTGTGTGTTTGGTTCGGATGCCGACGTAAGTCCAGTGATTGGCGGTCGGGCTCCACGTTTGCCCTCTTGTGTGCGTTTTGGTTCGGATGCTGATGTAAGTCCAGTGATTGGCATTCAGGCTCCATGTTTGCCGGTGTGTTTGTTTGCTTGTTTGGCGTGCGTGAGCCGAACTACGGCAGCTCTGATTCTCGTTCCAGACGAGATACGTAGGCATAGGATGCGACGTCCTATCGAGCTCTCTTCTTCTTAACCCCACCTGTGTTGTCTTAGCGTGTGTGTATGATGCTTGTCTGTTTATTTTAGCAACCTATTCTTTCTTTTAGAACGTGGATCCCGTCGAGTACGACGGACGTGAGGGGTGCTAATACCTTCCCCTTGCGTAACCGACTCCCTTACCCTTTCTCTTTGGTCGCGAGACCATGCTTTTTCCAGGTTTCTCTGAGCGTTTCCTTTCCCTATCTTGGGATAAATAACGCGCAGTGGCGGCTCTGTGTTATTTTTATTTCAGCTCGCCGGTTGTTTTTTCGCGGATGCGACAGCTGGCGACTCTGCTGGGGAATCCATAGATGTTGACCTGTGCTGGTCCATCTTCCCTAAGCGAGTCTCTCCTAGCGCTCTAGGATAGTTTAGGTTGCTTGTGTTTATTTATTGCATTTATTATTCTAACAGTGTATATTTGCATAAATATTTGCATGCATCATACTATCATGTTGTTGCCGTCCTCTGTGCAGGTGGTTCCGTTGTTTTGGGGTGGGTGTTCTGAGTGAGGCCCAATACCCAGGCCTGAGTATACACCTAGGATTAGCGTGGTCTCATGTTTCTTCACATGTTGTACGACATGATGCGGAGACATGTCACCACAGCCGGACGAGGTTCATTTGGGAGAGTCTTGCCGGGTGGAGTTATTCCGCTTAGGTTGGATTATCTCTTTTGGGCTATTGACTCCGGTAACCGATCATTTCCCGGATCTTTGGTTTAGACGATCTTAAGGGAGCTACAATGGCACACCCGAAAGGGCAAACCCATTGAGTATCTCTGCCCGATTGTCGAGACTATTATCCGCCTTAGGATGACCTGATTAGAATTTACCTGTGAGGGGAGGGTGATTATTACAGATGCATGTTCTGTTGGTGACTCAGATGGTGACTTTTTGTTCCGTGGATCAGAGTCATATTTATAAGTCGGGTTTATGGCCATTTATTGCCGAGACGCCGGAGTGTTGTACGAGTTATTTATCAGTGGGGATCCGTTTATTTCAGGATTCCCCGGGTCGATTCAGATGGTTATGGGTATCTGCTCAGAGGTGTCTGATGATGATGATGATGGTGTATCTGTCAGTTCCGTTTATTTCGGAATCCTTTGAGTCGGATTTGTGGTTACATGTTCCTTCAGATGGTTGTGATCGGTTCAGAGATCAGGGCTGTGACTCAGTGCAACGAATGATCAGAGGACTTGGAGGATGGCATAGTGCATTGCATTCATTCATCTGCATCATTCTCACTTTGCATTCATCTGCATCGAACCTACGTCTAGCCATATGGGGAGTGTCATGGATTGAGAATCTGGTTAAGAGACTTCTTGAAATTCAGAATCTGGATGTCAAAATGTTATTGGTGAAATATTATCTGTCTCGATGAAACCAGAATCAAAGGACGGAATCTTCCTCATATGGGTAGATGTTGCATTCATGCATATTAACCCATTTGCTGTTTTGTAGGTGTCAACCGGTGCGCATAGCTTGTTTGCTCAGATATCCTGCTAGGGGCAACAAATCCAAACTGATGGATCTTCCCAACGCCGACATCCTCGAACTAAAAGAGATGGTGAGGGATTTGTTCAGTGTTGTGCAAGGGCTTGCCTTGGGGCAGAAAGCCATGGCCGAGAGATTGGAAAGGATTGAGGGCTGGATGATCAAGGAGAAAGTTCAGGGAAAGGCTCTGTCATCCTAAGTAACAAATCCCTCTGGCTCTGTAGTGAAGAAATCCCTTGACAGTGGTCAGCCCAAGAAGAAGGTTGAATCAGGTGGTGCGCAGACTAAAAGAGAATGCGGTAAGGATCGTTACCACCCTTATGCTGCCACCGTAACCATTCCTGTTGGTGATTCATCTGCACAACAGCGACAATCACCACCTCAACAGAGGATACAGAGAGTGGTGGGCCAAGTGAGAAGGAGGACGACAGATCGTCATTTCGATAAGCCGCCTGTGACTTACGCCTCTCTGTTTAAGAGGTTGAAGGATCTTGGGTTGGTGCAGCCGAGGATATTGGTTCCAGGGAAACCGGATCAGAGGCCTGCCAGTTACGATGAGAATGTCAGGTGCGAGTTCCATGCTGGGGCACCCGGACATCATGTTGAGGATTGCAAAGCTTTTAAGCATGTGGTCCAGGACTTGGTGGATTCTGAGGCAATCAACTTTGCACCGACGACAGATGATAGTGCTAACCCCGTGACAAGGCATGGTCCTGTAAAAATGGAGATGATGTTGAAGGACAAGAAAGGGATAGAGGTGATTGAGAAGGATCAGTTAAGAATGCCCATGTCTGTGGTCCCAAAACGCCCGATGAAAAATGGAGCTTTCCCTCGTGTTGATGATTGTTGTGCGGCCATCGCTACAAAGGGGTGTGTAGTAATTGGGGAATCGGTCCAGAGAAAGATGAAAGTAGAAATGGACGATGTAAGGTGTAAAGCACCCAGTCTGGCAGGTGAAACCATCAAGGTGAAAAATGCCGTTGGTGTTGAGAAAGAGAAAAAGCCGTCCATTTCTTCTTACAAACAGGCGGTGGAAGTGGTGAGAAATGGAGGGATCCCAGGCTGGGGACAGATCATAGGCATTGTGGTAAAGGCGGATATGTTTGGGATTGGTTATCATCCGGGTCAAGACTCGTCTGAGCAGAACAAAGGACGTCGTCCTTCGTTCACCTTTGTCAGTGCTGGAATGCTAGATTCAGATCACGCCTATACAGTGGGTGAAGAGATTGATAGTGACCGCGAACTGGAATCGTGGATAAAGCCGTGCGTACCAGGAAGCTGGAAGGCTTAAAAAGATCAGCACTGACACTCGTCCGGAAGAGTAATATTTCTGTTTTTCAGTTTTATCTGCATGAAAGCCATGCGTGTTGCCCGACACGTAATGGTTCATTGTAAGGGCCACCTCATGTTTACATTTGCAACATTTCTGCACCATCAATAAATGGATGTTTTTCAGTCAAAAAGCTGTGTTCCCTGTTTTTCATTTATTTTTGCAGTTTAAAAACAAATAAAAATGGCAATGGTTATTTTCATTTTTTCATTTTTTTGATTTGTCTCGTCCCAACTTCAAAAAAAAAATAATTCTCCGGATCTCGTTGATAACAATTTGGTTACACCTCATATGACTTCGACAATCCAATCTATCTTGCTGAAGAAGAAGACGAAGAAGATTGTGATCTGCTGGAATTAGCCAAGTTGTTGAAACAAGAGGAGAGGGTGATTCAGCCGCATGTGGAGCGGGTTGAGATCGTTATTCCAAGCACCGCCGAGGTCAGGAAGGAAGAAAAAATTAGGGCCGCTTCAGAGGCAAGTCAAGAGCAGAATGATAGTCCTGTTGAAGGAGCATGTGGATACCTTCACCTGGTCGTGTCAGGATATGCCAGGGTCGAATACCGATGTCATTGTGCACGAGCTACCATGGAGAGAAGACTGTCCTCTGGAGAAGTAGAACGCCAGGGCCTATATCAGAGAGCCATGGTGACTTTGTTCCATGATATGATTCATCATGAGATTGAATGCTATGCTATGACATGATAGCAAAGTCCCAGACAGAAGTGGGGCATCTGGCAGACTGGGGCAAGTCGTTTGACCAGTTAAGATAATTCAGACTGAGGTTGAATTCAAGTAAGTGCACTTTCAAAGTGCGATCCGGTAAGATGTTGGGGTTCATTGGAAAAGAGGAACCGAGGTTGATCCTGCTTAAAAAAATAATAATAATAAAAAAAAATTAAAAAAAGAGAAAGAAAGAAAAAAAAGCCTGAACCGAGAATGAAAAGAGAGGTTCGTGGTTTCTTAGATAGATTGAACTACATGTCATGGTTCACATCTCATCTAATAGCCACGGGTGAATCCATATTCAAGCTGTTGAAAAAAAAAGATCAAACGGTCAGGTAAAATAATGATTGCCAAGGGGCATTGAAAAAATAAAAGGAAAAGTTGCAGGAACCTCCGATTCTGATGCTTCCCTATGGAAAGAGACTGTTAATCTGGTACTTGACGGCCTTCGAGGGGTCTACGAGGTGTATTGGGTCAGCATGACGCGTCTTGTCAAAAAGAGCATGCAATTTACCTTAGCAAAAAGTTTACCGACTGTGAAACAATACATTCACTGTTCGAGAAAACTTGCTGTACTTTGGCATAGGCTGCTCGCCGACTGAGACAGTGTATGCTGGTTTATAACACTTTGTGGATTTCCGAGATGGATCCGATCAAGTATGGGTGTGAGAATCCAGCATCGACCGGATGGGTTGTGAGGAGCAAAATAATGTTGACTGATTCGTGATACTCTCAGAAAGCAATAAAGGGGTGAATTGTCTGATTACATCGCTCCGCAACCCATTGAGGATTATCAACCGAGGAAGTTTGAGTTCCCTGATGAGGACATCTCGAGGTGCTCCAATCGAAAGATTGAGTGTAACCGATCCCAGAGGAGGGGCCTGACCCTGAATCCGAACGGATTCTGATGTCTGATGGGGAGGTTAAGGTGAATGAGCTTTTGTTGCCCGGATAACGTTTGCATGCACCGACGGTGTGATTGTGCAGAAAATGGTGGTAACCTACAGAGACTGGCATGAGATGTTGCCGTTTGCATTGCATGAGTGCCGAACCTTGATGCGTGCATTTACTGGGGCAAACGCCTTTCTCACTCGGAGAGCCTGATTGAAGAAAAGAGGCTAGCGGCCATCTGTCATGGGCAGTTATACCAGCAAAGGATGAAGCGTGCTTTTGACAGAAAGGTACGACCTCGGGTATATCACGTGGGTGATATGGTGCTGAAAAGGATCCTTCCTCCTCAAAACGATCGAAGGGGCAAATGGACACCCAATTATGAAGGTCCATTCGTGGTCAAGAAGGTTTTCTCTGGCGGAGCCTTGTTGCTAACGACCATGGATGGCGAAGATTTTCCATCCCCTGTGAATGCGGACGCAGTTAAAAAATACTTCGTGTAAATAGACCCGCTGGACGAAAAGAATAAAATAGTCCAGGCAAGAATGGGCATCCCGGCGAACCAAAAACAGAGAAAAGGTTCGGGCAAAAATTAGGGATAAAATGAAAAAACTGTACATCCGGCAAGTCGAAAACCTGAAAAGGCAACTTGGGCAAAAAGGGGTATCCCGGTGGACTGAAAACCCGAAAGGGCGGTCCAGGCAAAAGAGGGATTAAAACGAACAACTGCGTCCAGCATGATCGTTCGCGCTTTGATTAAAGCATCATGGATAATACCCGGTAGGGATCAATCGGAATCGTCTTGTTCAGAAGGCAGAAAGCACGGAGAGTCTGAGGACATATGGGGTGTAACCGAGTTGGAACTCGATGAGATCACGGGTTTCGCATTGCCATTAGGATAGATTTTTCCTTGTGCGCAATTACCTCTTTTCAGGAATTGCTTCCTTTGTATTTCTCATTTGAGTCACACTTTTCAAATCAATAAAATGCATATTCAGTCAAATATTTTTGTTTTTGTTTTCATTACCGCTTTGATTGCAAAAACATCCAGATATTTTGATAAAGAATCTTGCATTTTAAGACATACAGGTCCCTTCCAATGCATGTTTATAAGATTGAAAGCTTGAAATCTTATTTGGAAGGATGGGTGACCCAAGTGTTGAAATCTTGACACGCCTGGGGCACGGTTTTATCTAACGCTCTGTTTTGCAGTTCCTGTTAGATATTTTTCACTCACTTGCAGGTTGTGATGTGGAAGCTTGTCGACAAAAAACAAATCCCCATGGAGTCTAATCAGGGACGAATGAATATGAAGGGATGACGGAGAGACGTTGAGACGTGCGTCGATCCTTGAAGATAATCAAGAAGACTCTTCAAAGTCGGAAGATTGGAAGGTCTGTAGAAATTCTTCGCAGGGTCCAATCAGGGACGAATGAATATGAAGGGATGATGAAGAGACGTTGAGACGTACGACGACCCTTGGAATTAATCAAGAAGACTCTTCAAAGTCGGAGAATTGAAAAGTTTGTATAATCCCCAGGAGTACGCTTTCCGTCGAGCGCGGAGCGATTGGGAATACAAGATGATGGAGCAGAAAAGGTCCAGGCGAGTCTGGGAGTTCTCGAAAGTGGAAAGCTGATACGAGATTGGGAGGTAGATACCATGGTTCGATGAGTCGACGGATGTTCTGTACCAACTTTTCTCATTTTCCCAGCGAGGTCCCCAAGCAGAGCTGAGAGGACCAATTCCCAGCAGATCCAAGGTCTGTGGATTCCCTAGCCGAGTCAGGATGGTTATCCTCGGCAGGTTTAAACGGTGTTTCCTCAGCAACTAGGCCTGAAGGTTGCTATCCCCGAGTGGAGCGGGTTTCAATGAAATATATCTCCAGCAGTGTTCATCCTACCAGTGGATTGGACAAGTTTCCGTAGCAGGCCGATATCTGCATCCCCAGCTGAGTGTATCCTACGTGTGGATTGCATGGGTGGTCCCCAGCGGAGTAGCATTCGTTTTCCCTAGCAGGGTTTGGATGGTTATCCCCAGCAGGTGTCAGATCGATGCTTCCCCAGTTGCCAGGCCTGGAGGTTGCTGTTTCCCAGCAGAGTATCTGTGAGAATTTCCCCAGTGAAGTCGTCAGGTATCTGTGAGGGTTTCTCGAAGCAGGTTCGGGATTGATATCCTCAGCAAGTCAAAGACTCTTGTATCCCCACGGAGTATTGGTGGTTCTTATCCCCGGCAATTCCCGAGCGGATTGGGTGCAAAGGAGGTTCTTCCCCAGCAAGGGTTGCCTTATTCCCAGCAGCAGTGTTATTCCCCAGTAGGGCGGAATCAGAGTATTAACGAGTTCCTCAACAGGGTGTCTCGAGCTCTTCAGAAGAGTCCCTGAGAGGGATACTTTTTATGCATTCATCATGTAAATAAGCATAGCATATTGCATAGAAAAAATAATAAATCGCGTAGCATTTCCATAATTATGGAGCATTACGCAGAAAAAATCAATCATGCATCATATTGCAAGCACAAGCTAGTCTCAAGCCGTGGTTACCGTTTGAGAGGTGGTTTTACCAGAAGTAGAGGTGTTACTCCAAGGAGTTTGGCCTCATGATTTGATCAAAGGTATTTCCCCAGTAGTGCGATACTGGAGGAGTTTTTCCGTCGGGCAGAGATGGAAAGGTTACGCGATCAGCGCGATTCAAGCCGTGGTTACCGCTTGAAGGTTTGGTTTCATCAGATGGTGAAGATGGTACTCTGTGGAGTTTAGCATCAAGACGTCAGATCAGCAATGTTCCCCAGTAGTGCGATATTGGAGGAAATGTTTCCGTCGGACAGAGATGGAAATAACATCAAAGGACGTTACGCGATCAGCGCGATTCAAG
This sequence comes from Lathyrus oleraceus, assembly GCF_024323335.1. Classification (NCBI taxonomy): domain Eukaryota; kingdom Viridiplantae; phylum Streptophyta; class Magnoliopsida; order Fabales; family Fabaceae; genus Lathyrus; species Lathyrus oleraceus. Next base: position 429,463,701 of record NC_066583.1, on the reverse strand, counting down.
CCGTGGTAACCGCTTGGGGTTTGGTTTGCCGGATAGTGAAGACGATACTCCGAGGAGTTCAGCATTGTGAGCAACAGTATTTCCCAGTCATCAGTAAGTGTCTGGTCGAGCTTTCTTTGGTGTCAGTAAACATCATCATTCGATGTCCAGTAAACGTCGAGTTATTTCCCAGTCATTGTTTAATGTATGGTCGATCATTGTTTGATGTCCTGTCAACATCATTGTTCGATGTCCTGTCAACATCATTGTTCGATGTCCTGTCAACATCATTGTTCGATGTCCTGTCAACATCATTGTGTGATGTCCTGTCAACATCATTGTTCGATGTCCTGTCAACATCATTGTTCGATGTCCTGTCAATATCATTGTGTGATGTCCTGTCAACATCATTGTTCGATGTCCTGTCAACATCATTGTTCGATGTCCTGTCAACATCATTGTGTGATGTCCTGTCAACATCATTGTTCGATGTCCTGTCAACATCATTGTTTGATGTCTGTCAACATCATTGTTCGATGTCCAGTAAACGTCGAGTTTTCTCCCGGTCATCAGTCAGTGTCTGGTTGAAGGGGTTATTTTGAGGAGTTTAGCATCTGGATGTCAGATCGGCAGTGTTCTCCAGTAACGCGATACTGTACGAGTTTTTTCGTCGAGCGGAGATGGAAGTGAAATCAAGGACGCTATGCGATCAGCGCGACAGTTGGGGTTCAAATGAAGAAAAGAAGATGTTGAGGCATTTTCTGGAGACGGGGTTCAAATGGAGAAAGGGAGATGTTGCGGCATTTTCTGGAGATGGGGTTCACAATGGCGATCACAAGTTATCGTCAGGCGACTGGGGTTCAAACTGGAGAATGGGGTTCATTATGTGGCAAACAGGAGAGCGGGGTTCAAATGCGGTGATCCGAGGATCATTTGCGCAAGAGAAAATTTTGGGGTTCAAGAAAATGGAAAAAATAGAGAAAACTTCGGGGTTCAAGAAAAGCATAAAAAGAAAAAGAATAATAATCCCGAGCGGATGTGGCGTTCAGGCCGTGGTTGTCCCTGTGTTACCATTTATTTTGGTATCCAGGTCGATGTTGCTGTGATTCGGTGATCAGGCCGACTTTCTCCGCACGAGACAGATTTTTCATAGATTGTGTTCTTCGCCGATGCTGACGGGCGTTGTTAATTATTTTCCCGGTCAGAGTGCAAATTGTTCGTCTATTCTTGGTATTCAATCACTCTTCATCCTGATCATCTGAAAGCCGAGGTTGTTCATATCGACAGGTTCACAGTGGATTGAATAGGGGCAGCTGTAACACCTCAAAATTTGCCCTCCTCTCTTGGGACTAGCATAACATATTGCATATCATTTTTAGGTCATTAGGCATTGCATATTGCATATCATGTGGTTACATTGTGCAAGTTATCCTCCCAAGTCTTGGTCAGAAGATAAGAGGTCATGTGCAAGCTAGGGTTTCATTGGACTGGTCATTAATCATCTGAGGATGTGGAGGTCCAAATTAGGGTTTCATGATTCTCAAGGAGATTGATCTTCATCGTGGTGGGATTGAAATGATACATCATCATCATCATGGTTTGTCATCATCAAGTGTTGGAGCACATTCCTTGAGATTAGGGTTTTGACCACTGGTCAACCCTAATCAATTGCATTGGGCCAATCAGGGCATAGCAAGGAGATGGGGTCTATGATGGATATGGGGATCATTATTTGATTATATGGAGCTTATTGAGGCTAGGGTTTCATCCTTGGGCCATTTCATCAGAGGATTGGAGCTCAGATTGATCAATGCATGGCCAAATTCATCTATTAGTTGAAAAAGTCAACTGTGGTCAACTGTGCTTGATTTTATGGATTTGGAGGTGGGAGAGAGTTGGATACACTTCATTCATGTTGAAACAAGTGATATTTGACACGTCAAAGCTCAAGAATGGAGAAAATAAAGTCAGACAAGAAATTGCCAAAAATAGAAAGTGACTTGTAATGGAAGTTTCCAAAAATGGAAAGTTTTTGACCTCAAATTTACATGTCCAAGGAAGCTTCAAATGAAATTTTGTTCAACATGAAAGTTGTAGATCTTGCTCTCACCTTTCCAAAAAGTCCAAGAACTTGAAATTCCCATGTATGGTTGGCAAGTTATGGTCCATTCAATTTCAAAAATGACCCATAATCAGAAGGGCATCATAACTTCCACATGGAGTGTCCAAATTGAGTGATCTTTTTATGTGAAAACTCCATTTGACATGTACTTTCATGGTGCATAATTGGAATTCATCAAAAATGGTCAATGCAAAAGGTCAATTTTCAAGTGTACAGTTAAAAATCCAAGGGCAAAATGGTCCAAGTTGAGAAATAATGGGAATTTTGGAATGGGGATTTTTGCAACACCTCACAAATGCAAATTAGAAATTGTTTCAACTGTCATAACATGTTAAGGTTCAATATTTGACCAATTCATTTTTGAAGTGTATTTGAAATTGTACAAAGTGCCATGACATGGTGAAAATGAGAAATACAAAACCAATTGCCATGAGACAAGTGCCAACACATCACAGCTGGTATTTGGAGAGTGTGTGAGCTGTCATACAGCTGTCATGGGCCCCAGGGTGAAAAGACATTTTTGCCCTTGCTTTGTAAATTACACATTAAGCTAATCACTTTCATTTTGGTTAATGGGATGATTAAGAGTGGATTAAGTGGAGGTATATAACATTAATCATAACTGAATTTTGATCATAACACAAATCTCAAGAATCTCTAACAACTTTTCCCTCCAATTCTCCAAAATTCATCAAAAAACCTTCATCACTTTTTTGACAAAATCTTCACCAATTCTCAATCATTTTGAGAAATTCTTTTTGATTCAACCTCCATAAGCCATAAGCTTGGACTGTTTTGGTGATTTGGAGCGAGAAAGCATGGGAATCGCAACTGTTCATGTGATGTTCATCAATGGCATTTGAAGATTTCTTTCACTTGGAGCAACTTTAAGTTTGGCTACGAGTTCCATTCACCTTCCTAAAGATTCTTCTTCATCTGTTTTGAAGAATCTCATCCAAAAGCGCGCGAATCATCACTGTCTTCATCCAAGGTACTAAAATTCGAGTTTCACCATTGCTTCAATTATCATATGCGTTGTGTAGATCGTTCATCATAGGTTAACGTGAAACTTGCGGTTTGCAAAATGATTGAGTGAGGTGAGAGAAATCTCGATTGAAAGCTTTGATGTCAAACCTTTAACCGCTCGATCCGTCTAGCACAGTAGGAACTAGGAGATTTCGTTAGCATATCTTGAATGTGCATTGAGAGACGAAGAGAATGATGTATCGCTTGATCATTTTGGTGAGGAAATGAGCGAAACCGCATCCGGTAGTGATGAACACGTGAGCGCGCGAGAAGGAGGTTCAAAAAATCTGGAAAACCTTGCTTTGATCCGTTCGCTCCCTTGTGCATTTTTGAAAGCTGTTTCCCGCCTGTAACAGCCAATGGCAGCGTGACAACGCATTAATGAACTTGGACCGGCCAGGGTTAATTACAACAATGCCACTGTTAATTATTTAATTCATAATTCATTTTAATAATTATTTCAACAATTCATTTAACTTAAAAAAATCATAAAAAAATATTTACTAATCCAAAAATAGTGAGACTTTTTTTGATAGATCCCAAATTCTCTCTAGTTTTTTATAGGCATGGTAACATAAGTTGTGCATGGAGAAATGTTGACCTGGCCTATTGATCTTTGACTTGTGTACAATTTTTGCATGTTTTGCCAAATTCATCATGAAATGCTCATACATTTAAATAAATGATTGAAAATTTTTGTGCTTATTCTGGACATGTTGATGGTGATTTTCATGTAGAGTTTGTGAATTTTGGATACCTGGTTGATTAGATATGAATTTTTGAATCTAGGTGTGACAATTTGTGTCACACCTAGCTAGGTCAACTTCATGAATTTATTTGCATGACCTATGATTGTTGGATTGGATTGAAATTTTGCATGAATGATCATTGGTATGTCAAGATAACATGTGAATTGTTCTGGATTTTTCTATGGCATTTTCCAATTGATTGATAATTTTCTTCACTGTATGCTCATTTGGTAATATTGTGTGACACATGTTTGTATATTGTTTGTGAAATTCTTATATGGTTTTGGATGAAGATGAAATTTGGTATGCTGGTTATAGACACATTATACGACATCATAGTGTTGGTCCCACTCATTTCTAATATGTTGTCACTGTTTTGTGAAGTTTTGAAGTGAATGCATGTGTTGATGGTATGAATTGGCTTGAATAATTGTGTCTGGATTTCTTGATTTTCATTGACCTAGTTCCTTTTGTCCAACTGAGCTGAAAATTGACATGCTACTTGTTGATTGTGTCCTGTTTAGGTGTGAATTATTTGAGGATTTTTGGAATTGTTTTGGTATGCTTTTGAGTGAGATAGTTCTGTTTGGTCAATTGAAGTTGCAAATTGCATGTTTGAGGTTAAATGGTGCATGAAATGAATATGGTGAAGGATATGAGCATGGGATCAATTGCATTTGCTTTTGATTTGCCTTAGTTTGATTTTGGTTGAACATCCCTTGCTGTTTAGATTTTTTTCTCCCTTTTGGACCCTAGGCTTGGCCTAGTGGTCTAGTTTCTCACATTTGGTGTGGATTTTCAGGATGAAATGCACAATGCTTAAGGAGATTGCTTCAAGGCAATTTGAATTGAGTTTGGATGATGTTTATAAACTAACTTGACTTTGTTTTGTAGGTTGTGATGCTTGAGCTTGGGCTTATAGCTTGCACTTGTGTGCATTAACTTGTGTTGCTTTGTACAGATTAATAGATTGACTTTTGCTGTTTATTGTTTGTCTGTCTGAGTACTGATGATACTTGATTGATTTCAGGTACATTTAGTCGCTTACAGTTCTTTAAGAACTTGCTTGCTGCTGCTTGGTTTTTAAACCACTTGAGGTAGGACTTCTATTCTTCATGTAGTCTGGAAGACCTGGCCTGTTACCTGGCCAGGCAACTGTCTGAAGTCCTCCTTAAGAGGCGATGTTTGTGGTTGTTTACATTTGTGCCAAGCAGGTAAAGACCTCTAAGAGGCAATTGGTGGATCAAAGGGATATGCAATCTATCCCCCACTATTCTGTGAGTCGTCCCTCTGCTCACACGGCTGTGTGTTGATGCATTGGGACACAAACCCAAGATCCTGTGCTGTTGCACAATCGAGTCAGAGTCTTGAGCGTAGAAGGGTCCCTCCATTCTGGACCCACGCTCCTTTGTCTGAAGCTCTCCCTGGTCAGGGATAAGAGCTGTGAAGTCTAATCTTCACTCGCCTTTCATCTGCTTCACCTTAGCCTCGCGATGGCAAGGTTAAGAGTGAATACTACCCATGTACAGATGACTTGCTTCGGCAGTCAAACCCATTGTTTGAGCCCACTTGACTGGTTATAGTGTGTGCTTTGTGAATATTTGTTTGCTCTGTTTGCTTGTATGCTTGTATGCTTGCTTTCTTCCTGGATAGGATTAGCTTGCAGTTGTGCAAGTAGGTAGAAACCTCAACGTAGGGCAATGATGCATGACAACACTAGGCTCGAGTACAGCTCCCTGGTAGTGTGTCTTCCCTCGGTTTCTGGCTAGCATTTCTTTCCCTTTCAGGGGAACTACATCGCCCTGATCCTCGTTCCAGACGAGGTATGTAGGCAGGAGACCGTGCGAGGTCTCTCCGGGCACCTTTTTTTTCTTTTTTGTGTGTGTTTGCTTGTTATCTGATTGTGTGTTTGGTTCGGATGCCGACGTAAGTCCAGTGATTGTCGGTCGGGCTCCACATTTGCCCTCTTGTGTGCGTTTTGGTTCGGATGCTGATGTAAGTCCAGTGATTGGCATTCAGGCTCCATGTTTGCCGGTGTGTTTGTTTGCTTGTTTGGCGTGCGTGAGCCGAACTACGGCAGCTCTGATTCTCGTTCCAGACGAGATACGTAGGCATAGGATGCGACGTCCTATCGAGCTCTCTTCTTCTTAACCCCACCTGTGTTGTCTTAGCGTGTGTGTATGATGCTTGTCTGTTTATTTTAGCAACCTATTCTTTCTTTTAGAACGTGGATCCCGTCGAGTACGACGGACGTGAGGGGTGCTAATACCTTCCCCTTGCGTAACCGACTCCCTTACCCTTTCTCTTTGGTCGCGAGACCATACTTTTTCCAGGTTTCTCTGAGCGTTTCCTTTCCCTATCTTGGGATAAATAACGCGCAGTGGCGGCTCTGTGTTGTTTTTATTTCAGCTCGCCGGTTGTTTTTTCGCGGATGCGACAGCTGGCGACTCTACTGGGGAATCCATAGATGTTGACCTGTGCTGGTCCATCTTCCCTAAGCGAGTCTCTCCTAGCGCTCTAGGATAGTTTAGGTTGCTTGTGTTTATTTATTGCATTTATTATTCTAACAGTGTATATTTGCATAAATATTTGCATGCATCATACTATCATGTTGTTGCCGTCCTCTGTGCAGGTGGTTCCGTTGTTTTGGGGTGGGTGTTCTGAGTGAGGCCCAATACCCAGGCCTGAGTATACACCTAGGATTAGCGTGGTCTCATGTTTCTTCACATGTTGTACGACATGATGCGGAGATATGTCACCACAGCCGGACGAGGTTCATTTGGGAGAGTCTTGCCGGGTGGAGTTATTCCGCTTAGGTTGGATTATCTCTTTTGGGCTATTGACTCCGGTAACCGATCATTTCTCGGATCTTTGGTTTAGACAATCTTAAGGGAGCTACAATGGCACACCCGAAAGGGCAAACCCATTGAGTATCTCTGCCCGATTGTCGAGACTATTATCCGCCTTAGGATGACCTGATTAGAATTTACCTGTGAGGGGAGGGTGATTATTACAGATGCATGTTCTGTTGGTGACTCAGATGGTGACTTTTTGTTCCGTGGATCAGAGTCATATTTATAAGTCGGATTTATGGCCATTTATTGCCGAGACGCCGGAGTGTTGTCCGAGTTATTTATCAGTGGGGATCCGTTTATTTCAGGATTCCCCGGGCCGATGTTATCAGTGGGGATCCGTTTATTTCAGGATTCCCCGGGCCGATTCAGATGGTTATGGGTATCTGCTCAGAGGTGTCTGATGATGATGATGATGGTGTATCTGTCAGTTCCGTTTATTTCGGAATCCTTTGAGTCGGATTTGTGGTTACATGTTCCTTCAGATGGTTGTGATCGGTTCAGAGATCAGGGCTGTGACTCAGTGCAACGAATGATCAGAGGACTTGGAGGATGGCACAGTGCATTGCATTCATTCATCTGCATCATTCTCACTTTGCATTCATCTGCATCGAACCTACGTCTAGCCATATGGGGAGTGTTATGGATTGAGAATCTGGTTGAGAGACTTCTTGAAATTCAGAATCTGGATGTCAAAATGTTATTGGTGAAATATTATCTGTCTCGATGAAACCAGAATCAAAGGACGGAATCTTCCTCATATGGGTAGATGTTGCATTCATGCATATTAACCCATTTGCTGTTTTGTAGGTGTCAACCGGTGCGCATAGCTTGTTTGCTCAGATATCCTGCTAGGGGCAACAAATCCAAACTGATGGATCTTCCCAACGCCGACATCCTCGAACTAAAAGAGATGGTGAGGGATTTGTTCAGTGTTGTGCAAGGGCTTGCCTTGGGGCAGAAAGCCATGGCCGAGAGATTGGAAAGGATTGAGGGCTGGATGATCAAGGAGAAAGTTCAGGGAAAGGCTCTGTCATCCGAAGTAACAAATCCCTCTGGCTCTGTAGTGAAGAAATCCCTTGACAGTGGTCAGCCCAAGAAGAAGGTTGAATCAGGTGGTGCGCAGACTAAAAGAGAATGCGGTAAGGATCGTTACCACCCTTATGCTGCCACCGTAACCATTCCTGTTGGTGATTCATCTGCACAACAGCGGCAATCACCACCTCAACAGAGGATACAGAGAGTGGTGGGCCAAGTGAGAAGGAGGACGACAGATCGTCATTTCGATAAGCCGCCTGTGACTTACGCCTCTCTGTTTAAGAGGTTGAAGGATCTTGGGTTAGTGCAGCCGAGGATATTGGTTCCAGGGAAACCGGATCAGAGGCCTGCCAGTTACGATGAGAATGTCAGGTGCGAGTTCCATGCTGGGGCACCCGGACATCATGTTGAGGATTGCAAAGCTTTTAAGCATGTGGTCCAGGACTTGGTGGATTCTGAGGCAATCAACTTTGCACCGACGACAGATGATAGTGCTAACCCCGTGACAAGGCATGGTCCTGTAAAAGTGGAGATGATGTCGAAGGACAAGAAAGGGATAGAGGTGATTGAGAAGGATCAGTTAAGAATGCCCATGTCTGTGGTCTCAAAACGCCCGATGAAAAATGAAGCTTTCCCTCGTGTTGATGATTGTTGTGCGGCCATCGCTACAAAGGGGTGTGTAGTAATTGGGGAATCGGTCCAGAGAAAGATGAAAGTAGAAATGGACGATGTAAGGTGTAAAGCACCCAATCTGGCAGGTGAAACCATCAAGGTGAAAAATGCCGTTGGTGTTGAGAAAGAGAAAAAGCCGTCCATTTCTTCTTACAAACAGGCGGTGGAAGTGGTGAGAAATGGAGGGATCCCAGGCTGGGGACAGATCATAGGCATTGTGGTAAAGGCGGATATGTTTGGGATTGGTTATCATCCGGGTCAAGACTCGTCTGAGCAGAACAGAGGACGTCGTCCGTCGTTCACCTTTGTCAGTGCTGGAATGCTAGATTCAGATCACGCCTATACAGTGGGTGAAGAGATTGATAGTGACCGCGAACTGGAATCGTGGATAAAGCCGTGCGTACCAGGAAGCTGGAAGGCTTAAAAAGATCAGCACTGACACTCGTCCGGAAGAGTAATATTTCTGTTTTTCAGTTTTATCTGCATGAAAGCCATGCGTGTTGCCCGACACGTAATGGTTCATTGTAAGGGCCACCTCATGTTTACATTTGCAACATTTCTGCATCATCAATAAATGGATGTTTTTCAGTCAAAAAGCGGTGTTCCCTGTTTTTCATTTATTTTTGCAGTTTAAAAACAAATAAAAATGGCAATGGTTATTTTCATTTTTTCATTTTTTTGATTTGTCTCGTCCCAACTTCAAAAAAAAAATAATTCTCCAGATCTCGTTGATAACAATTTGGTTACACCTCATATGACTTCGACAATCCAATCTATCTTGTTGAAGAAGAAGACGAAGAAGATTGTGATCTGCTGGAATTAGCCAGGTTGTTGAAACAAGAGGAGAGGGTGATTCAGCCGCATGCGGAGCGGGTTGAGATCGTTATTCCAAGCACCGCCGAGGTCAGGAAGGAAGAAAAAATTAGGGCCGCTTCAGAGGCAAGTCAAGAGCAGAATGATAGTCCTGTTGAAGGAGCATGTGGATACCTTCACTTGGTCGTGTCAGGATATGCCAGGGTCGAATACCGATGTCATTGTGCACGAGCTACCATGGAGAGAAGACTGTCCTCTGGAGAAGTAGAACGCCAGGGCCTATATCAGAGAGCCATGGTGACTTTGTTCCATGATATGATTCATCATGAGATTGAATGCTATGCTATGACATGATAGCAAAGTCCCAGACAGAAGTGGGGCATCTGGCAGACTGGGGCAAGTCGTTTGACTAGTTAAGATAATTCAGACTGAGGTTGAATTCAAGTAAGTGCACTTTCAGAGTGCGATCCGGTAAGATGTTGGGGTTCATTGGAAAAGAGGAACCGAGGTTGATCCTGCTTAAAAAAATAATAATAATAAAAAAAAAATAAAAAAAAGAGAAAGAAAGAAAAAAAAGCCTGAACCGAGAATGAAAAGAGAGGTTCGTGGTTTCTTATATAGATTGAACTACATGTCATGGTTCACATCTCATCTAATAACCACGGGTGAATCCATATTCAAGCTGTTGAAAAAAAAGATCAAACGGTCAGGTAAAATAATGATTGCCAAGGGGCATTGAAAAAATAAAAGGAAAAGTTGCAGGAACCTCCGATTCTGATGCTTCCCTATGGAAAGAGACTGTTAATCTGGTACTTGACGGCCTTCGAGGGGTCTACGAGGTGTATTGGGTCAGCATGACGCGTCTTGTCAAAAAGAGCATGCAATTTACCTTAGCAAAAAGTTTACCGACTGTGAAACAATACATTCACTGTTCGAGAAAACTTGCTGTACTTTGGCATAGGCTGCTCGCCGACTGAGACAGTGTATGCTGGTTCATAACACTTTGTGGATTTCCGAGATGGATCCGATCAAGTATGGGTGTGAGAATCCAGCATCGACCGGATGGGTTGTGAGGAGCAAAATAATGTTGACTGATTCGTGATACTCTCAGAAAGCAATAAAGGGGTGAATTGTCTGATTACATCGCTCCGCAACCCATTGAGGATTATCAACCGAGGAAGTTTGAGTTCCCTGATGAGGACATCTCGAGGTGCTCCAATCGAAAGATTGAGTGTAACCGATCCCAGAGGAGGGGCCTGACCCTGAATCCGAACGGATTCTGATGTCTGATGGGGAGGTTAAGGTGAATGAGCTTTTGTTGCCCGGATAACGTTTGCATGCACCGACGGTGTGATTGTGCAGAAAATGGTGGTAACCTACAGAGACTGGCATGAGATGTTGCCGTTTGCATTGCATGAGTGCCGAACCTTGATGCGTGCATTTACTGGGGCAAACGCCTTTCTCACTCGGAGAGCCTGATTGAAGAAAAGAGGCTAGCGGCCATCTGTCATGGGCAGTTATACCAGCAAAGGATGAAGCGTGCTTTTGACAGAAAGGTACGACCTCGGGTATATCACGTGGGTGATATGGTGCTGAAAAGGATCCTTCCTCCTCAAAACGATCGAAGGGGCAAATGGACACCCAATTATGAAGGTCCATTCGTGGTCAAGAAGGTTTTCTCTGGCGGAGCCTTGTTGCTAACGACCATGGATGGCGAAGATTTTCCATCCCCTGTGAATGCGGACGCAGTTAAAAAATACTTCGTGTAAATAGACCCGCTGGACGAAAAGAATAAAATAGTCCAGGCAAAAATGGGCATCCCGGCGAACCAAAAACAGAGAAAAGGTTCGGGCAAAAATTAGGGATAAAATGAAAAAACTGTACACCCGGCAAGTCGAAAACCTGAAAAGGCGACTTGGGCAAAAAGGGGTATCCCGGTGGACTGAAAACCCGAAAGGGCGGTCTAGGCAAAAGAGGGATTAAAACGAACAACTGCGTCCAGCATGATCGTTCGCGCTTTGATTAAAGCATCATGGATAATACCCGGTAGGGATCAATCGGAATCGTCTTGTTCAGAAGGCAGAAAGCACGGAGAGTCTGAGGACATATGGGGTGTAACCGAGTTGGAACTCGATGAGATCACGGGTTTCGCATTGCCATTAGGATAGATTTTTCCTTGTGCGTAATTACCTCTTTTCAGGAATTGCTTCCTTTGTATTGCTCATTTGAGTCACACTTTTCAAATCAATAAAATGCATATTCAGTCAAATATTTTTGTTTTTGTTTTCATTACCGCTTTGATTGCAAAAACATCCAGATATTTTGATAAAGAATCTTGCATTTTAAGACATACAGGTCCCTTCCAATGCATGTTTATAAGATTGAAAGCTTGAAATCTTATTTGGAAGGATGGGTGACCCAAGTGTTGAAATCTTGACACGCCTGGGGCACGGTTTTATCTAACGATCTGTTTTGCAGTTCCTGTTAGATATTTTTCACTCACTTGCAGGTTGTGATGTGGAAGCTTGTCGACAAAAAACAAATCCCCATGGAGTCTAATCAGGGACGAATGAATATGAAGGGATGACGGAGAGACGTTGAGACGTGCGTCGATCCTTGAAGATAATCAAGAAGACTCTTCAAAGTCGGAAGATTGAAAGGTCTGTAGAAATTCTTCGCAGGGTCCAATCAGGGACGAATGAATATGAAGGGATGATGAAGAGACGTTGAGACGTACGACAACCCTTGGAATTAATCAAGAAGACTCTTCAAAGTCGGAGAATTGAAAAGTTTGTATAATCCCCAGGAGTACGCTTTCCGTCGAGCGCGGAGCGATTGGGAATACAAGATGATGGAGCAGAAAAGGTCCAGGCGAGTCTGGGAGTTCTCGAAAGTGGAAAGCTGATACGAGATTGGGAGGTAGATACCATGGTTCGATGAGTCGACGGATGTTCTGTACCAACTTTTCTCATTTTCCCAGCGAGGTCCCCAAGCAGAGCTGAGAGGACCAATTCCCAGCAGATCCAAGGTCTGTGGATTCCCTAGCCGAGTCAGGATGGTTATCCTCGGCAGGTTTAAACGGTGTTTCCTCAGCAACTAGGCCTGAAGGTTGCTATCCCCGAGTGGAGCGGGTTTCAATGAAATATATCTCCAGCAGTGTTCATCCTACCAGTGGATTGGACAAGTTTCCGTAACAGGCCGATATCTGCATCCCCAACTGAGTGTATCCTACGTGTGGATTGCATGGGTGGTCCCCAGCGGAGTAGCATTCGTTTTCCCTAGCAGGGTTTGGATGGTTATCCCCAGCAGGTGTCAGATCGATGCTTCCCCAGTTGCCAGGCCTGGAGGTTGCTGTTTCCCAGCAGAGTATCTGTGAGCATTTCCCCAGTGAAGTCGTCAGGTATCTGTGAGGGTTTCTCGAAGCAGGTTTGGGATTGATATCCTCAGCAAGTCAAAGACTCTTGTATCCCCACGGAGTATTGGTGGTTCTTATCCCCGGCAATTCCCGAGCGGATTGGGTGCAAAGGAGGTTCTTCCCCAGCAAGGGTTGCCTTATTCCCAGCAGCAGTGCTATTCCCCAGTAGGGCGGAATCGGAGTATTAACGAGTTCCTCAACAGGGTGTCTCGAGCTCTTCAGAAGAGTCCCTGAGAGGGATACTTTTTATGCATTCATCATGTAAATAAGCATAGCATATTGCATAGAAAAAATAATAAATCGCGTAGCATTTCCATAATTATGGAGCATTACGTAGAAAAAATCAATCATGCATCATATTGCAAGCACAAGCTAGTCTCAAGCCGTGGTTACCGTTTGAGAGGTGGTTTTACCAGAAGTAGAGGTGTTACTCCGAGGAGTTTGGCCTCATGATTTGATCAAAGGTATTTCCCCAGTAGTGCGATACTGGAGGAGTTTTTCCGTCGGGCAGAGATGGAAAGGTTACGCGATCAGCGCGATTCAAGCCGTGGTTACCGCTTGAAGGTTTGGTTTCATCAGATGGTGAAGATGGTACTCTGTGGAGTTTAGCATCAAGACGTCAGATCAGCAATGTTCCCCAGTAGTGCGATATTGGAGGAAATGTTTCCGTCGGACAAAGATGGAAATAACATCAAAGGACGTTACGCGATCAGCGCGATTCAAGCCGTGGTTACCGCTTGGGATTTGGTTTGCCGGATAGTGAAGACGATACTCCGAGGAGTTCAGCATTATGAGCAACAGTATTTCCCAGTCATCCGTAAGTGTCTGGTCGAGCTTTCTTTGGTGTCAGTAAACATCATCATTCGATGTCCAGTAAACGTCGAGTTATTTCCCAGTCATTGTTTAATGTCTGGTCGATCATTGTTTGATGTCCTGTCAACATCATTGTTCGATGTCCTGTCAACATCATTGTTCGATGTCCTGTCAACATCATTGTGTGATGTCCTGTCAACATCATTGTTCGATGTCCTGTCAACATCATTGTTCGATGTCCTGTCAATATCATTGTGTGATGTCCTGTCAACATCATTGTTCGATGTCCTGTTAACATCATTGTTCGATGTCCTGTCAACATCATTGTGTGATGTCCTGTCAACATCATTGTTCGATATCCTGTCAACATCATTGTTTGATGTCTGTCAACATCATTGTTCGATGTCCAGTAAACGTCGAGTTTTCTCCCGGTCATCAGTCAGTGTCTGGTTGAAGGGGTTATTTTGAGGAGTTTAGCATCTGGATGTCAGATCGGCAGTGTTCTCCAGTAACGCGATACTGTACGAGTTTTTCCGTCGAGCGGAGATGGAAGTGAAATCAAGGACGCTATGCGATCAGCGCGACAGTTGGGGTTCAAATGAAGAAAAGAAGATGTTGAGGCATTTTCTGGAGACGGGGTTCAAATGGAGAAAGGGAGATGTTGCGGCATTTTCTGGAGATGGGGTTCACAATGGCGATCACAAGTTATCGTCAGGCGACTGGGGTTCAAACTGGAGAATGGGGTTCATTATGTGGCAAACAGGAGAGCGGGGTTCAAATGCGGTGATCCGAGGATCATTTGCGCAAGAGAAAATTTTGGGGTTCAAGAAAATGGAAAAAATAGAGAAAACTTCGGGGTTCAAGAAAAGCATAAAAAGAAAAAGAATAATAATCCCGAGCGGATGTGGCGTTCAGGCCGTGGTTGTCCCTGTGTTACCATTTATTTTGGTATCCAGGTCGATGTTGCTGTGATTCGGTGATCAGGCCGACTTTCTCCGCACGAGACAGATTTTTCATAGATTGTGTTCTTCGCCGATGCTGACGGGCGTTGTTAATTATTTTCCCGGTCAGAGTGCAAATTGTTCGTCTATTCTTGGTATTCAATCACTCTTCATCCTGATCATCTGAAAGCCGAGGTTGTTCATATCGACAGGTTCACAGTGGATTGAATAGGGGCAGCTGTAACACCTCAAAATTTGCCCTCCTCTCTTGGGACTAGCATAACATATTGCATATCATTTTTAGGTCATTAGGCATTGCATATTGCATATCATGTGGTTACATTGTGCAAGTTATCCTCCCAAGTCTTGGTCAGAAGATAAGAGGTCATGTGCAAGCTAGGGTTTCATTGGACTGGTCATTAATCATCTGAGGATGTGGAGGTCCAAATTAGGGTTTCATGATTCTCAAGGAGATTGATCTTCATCGTGGTGGGATTGAAATGATACATCATCATCATCATGGTTTGTCATCATCAAGTGTTGGAGCACATTCCTTGAGATTAGGGTTTTGACCACTGGTCAACCCTAATCAATTGCATTGGGCCAATCAGGGCATAGCAAGGAGATGGGGTCTATGATGGATATGGGGATCATTATTTGATTATATGGAGCTTATTGAGGCTAGGGTTTCATCCTTGGGCCATTTCATCAGAGGATTGGAGCTCAGATTGATCAATGCATGGCCAAATTCATCTATCAGTTGAAAAAGTCAACTGTGGTCAACTGTGCTTGATTTTATGGATTTGGAGGTGGGAGAGAGTTGGATACACTTCATTCATGTTGAAACAAGTGATATTTGACACGTCAAAGCTCAAGAATGGAGAAAATAAAGTCAGACAAGAAATTGCCAAAAATAGAAAGTGACTTGTAATGGAAGTTTCCAAAAATGGAAAGTTTTTGACCTCAAATTTACATGTCCAAGGAAGCTTCAAATGAAATTTTGTTCAACATGAAAGTTGTAGATCTTGCTCTCACCTTTCCAAAAAGTCCAAGAACTTGAAATTCCCATGTATGGTTGGCAAGTTATGGTCCATTCAATTTCAAAAATGACCCATAATCAGAAGGGCATAACTTCCACATGGAGTGTCCAAATTGAGTGATCTTTTTATGTGAAAACTCCATTTGACATGTACTTTCATGGTGCATAATTGGAATTCATCAAAAATGGTCAATGCAAAAGGTCAATTTTCAAGTGTACAATTAAAAATCCAAGGGCAAAATGGTCCAAGTTGAGAAATAATGGGAATTTTGGAATGGGGATTTTTGCAACACCTCACAAATGCAAATTAGAAATTGTTTCAACTGTCATAACATGTTAAGGTTCAATATTTGACCAATTCATTTTTGAAGTGTATTTGAAATTGTACAAAGTGCCATGACATGGTGAAAATGAGAAATACAAAACCAATTGCCATGAGACAAGTGCCAACACATCACAGCTGGTATTTGGAGAGTGTGTGAGCTGTCATACAGCTGTCATGGGCCCCAGGGTGAAAAGACATTTTTGCCCTTGCTTTGTAAATTACACATTAAGCTAATCACTTTCATTTTGGTTAATGGGATGATTAAGAGTGGATTAAGTGGAGGTATATAACATTAATCATAACTGAATTTTGATCATAACACAAATCTCAAGAATCTCTAACAACTTTTCCCTCCAATTCTCCAAAATTCATCAAAAAACCTTCATCACTTTTTTGACAAAATCTTCACCAATTCTCAATCATTTCGAGAAATTCTTTTTGATTCAACCTCCATAAGCCATAAGCTTGGACTGTTTTGGTGATTTGGAGCGAGAAAGCATGGGAATCGCAACTGTTCATGTGATGTTCATCAATGGCATTTGAAGATTTCTTTCACTTGGAGCAACTTTAAGTTTGGCTACGAGTTCCATTCACCTTCCTAAAGATTCTTCTTCATCTGTTTTGAAGAATCTCATCCAAAAGCGCGCGAATCATCACTGTCTTCATCCAAGGTACTAAAATTCGAGTTTCACCATTGCTTCAATTATCATATGCATTGTGTAGATCGTTCATCATAGGTTAACGTGAAACTTGCGGTTTGCAAAATGATTGAGTGAGGTGAGAGAAATCTCGATTGAAAGCTTTGATGTCAAACCTTTAACCGCTCGATCCGTCTAGCACAGTAGGAACTAGGAGATTTCGTTAGCATATCTTGAATGTGCATTGAGAGACGAAGAGAATGATGTATCGCTTGATCATTTTGGTGAGGAAATGAGCGAAACCGCATCCGGTAGTGATGAACACGTGAGCGCGCGAGAAGGAGGTTCAAAAAATCTGGAAAACCTTGCTTTGATCCGTTCGCTCCCTTGTGCATTTTTGAAAGCTGTTTCCCGCCTGTAACAGCCAATGGCAGCGTGACAACGCATTAATGAACTTGGACCGGCCAGGGTTAATTACAACAATGCCACTGTTAATTATTTAATTCATAATTCATTTTAATAATTATTTCAACAATTCATTTAACTTAAAAAAATCATAAAAAAATATTTACTAATCCAAAAATAGTGAGACTTTTTTTGATAGATCCCAAATTCTCTCTAGTTTTTTATAGGCATGGTAACATAAGTTGTGCATGGAGAAATGTTGACCTGGCCTATTGATCTTTGACTTGTGTACAATTTTTGCATGTTTTGCCAAATTCATCATGAAATGCTCATACATTTAAATAAATGATTGAAAATTTTTGTGCTTATTCTGGACATGTTGATGGTGATTTTCATGTAGAGTTTGTGAATTTTGGATACCTGGTTGATTAGATATGAATTTTTGAATCTAGGTGTGACAATTTGTGTCACACCTAGCTAGGTCAACTTCATGAATTTATTTGCATGACCTATGATTGTTGGATTGGATTGAAATTTTGCATGAATGATCATTGGTATGTCAGGATAACATGTGAATTGTTCTGGATTTTTCTATGGCATTTTCCAATTGATTGATAATTTTCTTCACTGTATGCTCATTTGGTAATATTGTGTGACACATGTTTGTATATTGTTTGTGAAATTCTCATATGGTTTTGGATGAAGATGAAATTTGGTATGCTGGTTATAGACACATTATACGACATCATAGTGTTGGTCCCATTCATTTCTAATATGTTGTCACTGTTTTGTGAATTTTTGAAGTGAATGCATGTGTTGATGCTATGAATTGGCTTGAATAATTGTGTCTGGATTTCTTGATTTTCATTGACCTAGTTCCTTTTGTCCAACTGAGCTGAAAATTGACATGCTACTTGTTGATTGTGTCCTGTTTAGGTGTGAATTATTTGAGGATTTTTGGAATTGTTTTGGTATGCTTTTGAGTGAGATAGTTCTGTTTGGTCAATTGAAGTTGCAAATTGCATGTTTGAGGTTAAATGGTGCATGAAATGAATATGGTGAAGGATATGAGCATGGGATCAATTGCATTTGCTTTTGATTTGCCTTAGTTTGATTTTGGTTGAACATCCCTTGCTGTTTAGATTTTTTTCTCCCTTTTGGACCCTAGGCTTGGCCTAGTGGTCTAGTTTCTCACATTTGGTGTGGATTTTCAGGATGAAATGCACAATGCTTAAGGAGATTGCTTCAAGGCAATTTGAATTGAGTTTGGATGATGTTTATAAACTAACTTGACTTTGTTTTGTAGGTTGTGATGCTTGAGCTTGGGCTTATAGCTTGCACTTGTGTGCATTAACTTGTGTTGCTTTGTACAGATTAATAGATTGACTTTTGCTGTTTATTGTTTGTCTGTCTGAGTACTGATGATACTTGATTGATTTCAGGTACATTTAGTCGCTTACAGTTCTTTAAGAACTTGCTTGCTGCTGCTTGGTTTTTAAACCACTTGAGGTAGGACTTCTATTCTTCATGTAGTCTGGAAGACCTGGCCTGTTACCTGGCCAGGCAACTGTCTGAAGTCCTCCTGAAGAGGCGATGTTTGTGGTTGTTTACATTTGTGCCAAGCAGGTAAAGACCTCTAAGAGGCAATTGGTGGATCAAAGGGATATGCAATCTATCCCCCACTATTCTGTGAGTCGTCCCTCTGCTCACACGGCTGTGTGTTGATGCATTGGGACACAAACCCAAGATCCTGTGCTGTTGCACAATCGAGTCAGAGTCTTGAGCGTAGAAGGGTCCCTCCATTCTGGACCCACGCTCCTTTGTCTGAAGCTCTCCCTGGTCAGGGATAAGAGCTGTGAAGTCTAATCTTCACTCGCCTTTCATCTGCTTCACCTTAGCCTCGCGATGGCAAGGTTAAGAGCGAATACTACCCATGTACAGATGACTTGCTTCGGCAGTCAAACCCATTGTTTGAGCCCACTTGACTGGTTATAGTGTGTGCTTTGTGAATATTTGTTTGCTCTGTTTGCTTGTATGCTTGTATGCTTGCTTTCTTCCTGGATAGGATTAGCTTGCAGTTGTGCAAGTAGGTAGAAACCTCAACGTAGGGCAATGATGCATGACAACACTAGGCTCGAGTACAGCTCCCTGGTAGTGTGTCTTCCCTCGGTTTCTGGCTAGCATTTCTTTCCCTTTCAGGGGAACTACATCGCCCTGATCCTCGTTCCAGACGAGGTATGTAGGCAGGAGACCGTGCGAGGTCTCTCCGGGCACCTTTTTTTTCTTTTTTGTGTGTGTTTGCTTGTTATCTGATTGTGTGTTTGGTTCGGATGCCGACGTAAGTCCAGTGATTGGCGGTCGGGCTCCACGTTTGCCCTTTTGTGTGCGTTTTGGTTCAGATGCTGATGTAAGTCCAGTGATTGGCATTCAGGCTCCATGTTTGCCGGTGTGTTTGTTTGCTTGTTTGGCGTGCGTGAGCCGAACTACGGCAGCTCTGATTCTCGTTCCAGACGAGATACGTAGGCATAGGATGCGACGTCCTATCGAGCTCTCTTCTTCTTAACCCCACCTGTGTTGTCTTAGCGTGTGTGTATGATGCTTGTCTATTTATTTTAGCAACCTATTCTTTCTTTTAGAACGTGGATCCCGTCGAGTACGACGGACGTGAGGGGTGCTAATACCTTCCCCTTGCGTAACCGACTCCCTTACCCTTTCTCTTTGGTCGCGAGACCATGCTTTTTCCAGGTTTCTCTGAGCGTTTCCTTTCCCTATCTTGGGATAAATAACGCGCAGTGGCGGCTCTGTGTTGTTTTTATTTCAGCTCGCCGGTTGTTTTTCGCAGGATGCGACAGGAGGCAGCATCATGGTAACCAGTTGGTGTCTGCGGATCAGACTCAGCATTAGGAATCTGGTTGTCAAGAATCTCATAATCTTGGATGGTTTCAATAGATCTAACAGGAGAAGGCATTCCATCCAGGTTGTAGAGCCAATTATTTCGGTTATGGACACTAGTCATCGGGATAGGCATGGTGAATAGGTAAAAAGCTTGGTTGTTAATTAATAGTTCAAACTCTTCAGGTCCAAGGTTTCCTATAAACATAGTGTTGAAAAGGAAATTTATATTCATAGGCTGAATACCGCAAAAAGGGTTCAAATCAAGCATGGGTTGGCGCAATCCAATAGCATTAGCAATCATAGTTATCAACCCCCCTATTTGAATCGGTGCACGGTCATCTTGAATAAGGAGGTCAAAACTCGCCAACATATAAGTGGCACCATTCACTGGACGATTCTGGGAAGCACAAAATATTATGAAAAGTTCATCACGTGATACTGTGGTAACGTTTGAACTTTTCCTAAAAAGAGTGTGTGCTAGGATCTTGTGGAAATAACGAAAAGTTGGGTTATGTATGTTTCCAGAAAGAAACTCATGTTCCTCAGGTTCGTCATTTCCCGTCAAACTTCCCCAAAAATGCTCAAGCTCTCGATATTCAAAGAGGTCCTCTTGGTTCATGGTGAATGTGTCAAAAGAAGTAGGGAACCCTAAGAGGTTAGTAAATTCTCTAATGTTATACTGATACTCCATATTGAACATCCTGAATTGAATGAAACCTCAGTTTATTCCTTTTCCATGGTTCGGTAAATAAATCAGGGAGCTAAGGAATTCTAGAGTTAGCCTCTGGTAAATAACAAATTGTCTCTGAATAGGAGTAGTTTCCCACCCTATTTGATTCAGCAGATATAGGACACTATCTCTTAGCCCAAGTACGGTCATTGCACAATCATCAGCATAAAAATTTGGGTGCATCTCTCTCTCAGCAAGTTCTTCAAATTTTTGTCTCTGAGCTCTCCCTCGGAAATTAATACCCATATGATCAATATGTGCCATCGGGTCAGTGTTAACTAAAGAAAAGAAAAACAAGAATTTTAGTCAAGATTTGGCCAGATGCCGAAAGGAGAAAAGAAGAAAAATTTAATAAAATAAAGAAAATGAAGAATGAAAACTGAATAAAATCAAAAGAATAATCAAAGAAAAATAAAAATTTGTGGGTTGTCTCCCACGAAGCGCTTTGTTTAATGTCGCAAGCTCGACAGAAAACTATTAAATGTTAATCTATTAATTTTGGAGACAATACGTCTAAGTGCAGGACTTGCGAGTCTTCATTGTTTTCAGCATAATGATAATGTTTTAGACGCTGCCCGTTTACGATAAATGATTCAATAGATTTTCCTTTAATTTCTACAGTCCCACTAGAAAAAACATTAGTGACTTTGAAAGGGCCAGACCACCTAGAGCGTAGTTTTCCTGGGAATAACTTAAGTCTAGAGTTAAACAATAGGACTACATCGCCTTGTTTGAAAGTTTTCCTTGATATACGTTTATCATGCCATTTTTTCGTTCTTTCCTTGTAGATTTTAGCATTTTCGTATGCATCTTGTCTAAGTTCTTCTAATTCGTTTATATCTAGAATTCGCTTTTCACCGGCGACCTTATAGTTTAAATTTAAATTTTTAATAGCCCAATAGGCCTTATGTTCTAACTCCACTGGGAGGTGACACGATTTACCATAAATAAGCTTAAATGGGGTTGTTCCTATGGGAGTTTTGTAAGCAGTTCGATATGCCCATAAAGCTTCGGGTAATTTTGATGACCAGTCTTTCCTCGATGTAGTGACAGTTTTTTCCAATATCTGTTTAATTTCTCTATTAGACACTTCCACTTGTCCACTAGTTTGAGGATGGTAAGGTGTTGCTACTCGATGTTTTACACCATACTTAAACAATAATTTTGTCGAGTATTTTAGATATGAAATGAGATCCACCGTCACTGATGACTATTCTTGGGACACCAAATCTTGGAAAGATTATATTCTTAAAGAGTTTAATTACTACTCATGTGTCGTTTGTTGGAGAAGCTAGAGCCTCAATCCATTTTGATACGTAGTCAACCGCTACGAGTATGTACTTGTTACCAAAAGAAGGTGGAAAAGGTCCCATGAAATCTATTCCCCACACATCGAAAATTTCTACTTCCAAAATGCCTTTTTGTGGCATTTCGTCATCTCTAGATATGTTTCCTGTGCGTTGACACCTATCGCATTTCTTGACAGCGGTATGTACATCCTTCCATATGTTTGGCCAATAAAGACCGGCTTGTAGGATTTTAGAGCAGGTTTTGGATGTACTTGCATGTCCATCATAGGGAGCGGAATGACAATGTTGGATTATACTTTCTACCTCTTCTTCAGGTATACAGCGACGGAAAATACCATCGGAGCCTCTTTTGAAAAGTAAAGGGTCGTCCCAATAATAATGTTTTATGTCATGGAAGAATCGTTTCTTTTGTTGGTAGGATAAATCAAGTGGAACCACTCCGGCGGCTAAATAATTGACAAAATCAGCGTACCATGGTGTAACGCATACAACCAAGGTGGTCTCTACCTGTTTGTCAGCTCTATTTTCTTCCAAATTAGCTATAAGTTTATCGTATGAGAAATCATCGTTGATCGATGTTCTTTCCGGTTCCAGGTTTTCGAGTCTAGAGAGGTGATCTGCTACTAAGTTTTCAGTTCCTTTTTTATCTTTGATTTCCAAATCAAATTCTTGTAGCAACAAGATCCACCTTAGGAGTCTAGGTTTAGCGTCCTTTTTTGTTAAGAGGTACTTAATGGCAGCATGATCAGTGTAAACGATTATTTTAGCTCCGACCAAGTAGGAACGAAATTTATCTAGTGCAAATACTACTGCTAAAAGTTCTTTCTCGGTCGTGGCGTAATTCATTTGCGCTTCATCTAGAGTTCTACTCGCATAATATATGACGTGAAGTTTTTTATCCTTTCGTTGTCCTAAAACAGCGCCTACGGCGTAGTCACTTGCGTCACACATTATTTCGAAAGGTTCATTCCAATCCGGGGTCTGCATTATGGGCGCGGAGATCAATGCTTGTTTAAGTGTTTGAAATGCTTCTAAACATTTATTGTCGAAGATGAATTCAACGTCTTTCATTAATAATTCGGTTAAAGGTTTAGTTATTTTAGAGAAATCTTTAATGAATCGTCGGTAAAAACCGGCATGTCCTAAGAAGCTTCGTATTTCCCTCACAGTTTTCGGAGGTTGAAGGTTTTCGATTACTTCTATTTTGGCTTTGTCTACTTCAATTCCTCTATTTGATATGATGTGTCCTAAAACAATTCCTTCTTGTACCATAAAGTGACATTTTTCCCAATTAAGTACTAGGTTTACTTTTACACATCGTTCTAGAACTCTTTCTAGTTTTTCAAGACATTCTTCGAAACTTTGCCCGCATACGGAAAAGTCATCCATAAAGACTTCCATGATGTTTTCGAGAAAATCGGCGAATATTGCCATGATGCACCTTTGGAAAGTTGCAGGAGCATTGCACAAGCCAAACGGCATTCGTCGATAAGCGAAGGTACCAAAAGGACATGTGAACGTTGTCTTTTCTTGGTCATCAGGATGAATTGGTATTTGAAAGAAACCTGAGTAACCGTCCATATAGCAGAAATGAGAATGCTTGGCTAGTCGTTCTAACATCTGGTCTATGAATGGTAAAGGAAAATGATCTTTTCGAGTTGCTTTGTTTAGCTTTCTATAATCAATGCACATTCTCCATCCCGATTCAATTCGTTTGGTTATAGTTTCTCCTTTTTCATTTTCGATCACTGTTATACCTCCTTTCTTTGGTACTACGTGTACAGGACTAACCCATTTGCTATCGGATATAGGATATATGATACCTGCCTCTAATAACTTCGTTACTTCCTTCTTCACTACCTCACTCATGATCGGGTTTAGTCTCCTCTGATGTTCCCTAGAAGTCTTACAGTCTTCTTCTAGCATGATGCGGTGCATACAAATAGAAGAACTTATCCCTTTAAGATCGGTGATGTTGTATCCTAATGCGGTTGGATATTTTCTTAAGATATGTAGGAGTTTTTCGGTTTCAAGTTTTCCTAGGTCTGCATTGACTATTACTGGTCGTTCAAGTTCTAAGTGTAGGAATTCATATCTCAGATTTCTGGGAAGTGTTTTCAGGTTGAGGGTTGGTTTCTTAAGGCATTGCGTAGGATCTGATGTTATTGCTAAACATTGGTTCAGTCTTCTTCTACACGATAGTCAGACAAATCCTCATTTTCGAATTCTGTTTCTTTTATGCATTCATCGATGATATCCATGAAGTAACATGTGTCTTCTATCGTAGGTGCTTTCAAAAATTGGGAAAGAATAAACTCAATTTTCTCTTCTCCTACTTCGAAAGTGAGTCGTCCTCGTTTTACGTCTATGATAGCACCGACAGTTGCTAAGAAGGGTCTTCCCAATATAATGGGGGTAACTTCATCTTCTCTTATGTCCATAATTATAAAATCGGTGGGAATGTAGAATTGACCTATGTGTACGGGAACGTATTCAAGAATTCCTACGGGATATTTAATGGAACGATCTGCTAATTGCACAGACATTTTAGTTGGTCTTAATTCTCCCATTTCAAGTTTCTTGCATATGGACAAGGGCATAACACTGATACCGGCTCCTAAATCGCATAAAGCTTTATCTATGACAAATTTTCCTATATGACTGGGTATAGAAAAACTACCAGGATCTTTAAGTTTAGGAGGCATATTTTGGATTATTGCGCTACACTCAGCAGTGAGTGTAATGGTTTCGTTATCTTCAAGTTTCTTTTTATTAGATAAAATTTCTTTTAAGAACTTAGCATATGAGGGCATTTGTGTAATAACTTATGTAAAAGGAATTGTGATGTTTAATTGTTTCAGTAGGTCAACAAATTTTTTAAATTGGCCCGCGTTTTTGGTTTTAATTAGCCTTTGAGGATAAGGGATAGGTGGTTTGTAAGGCGGTGGAGGTACATAAGGTTCTTTTTTTTCTACGGTTTCCCTATTACACTCTTCCTTTTCCTTAGGTTTACCTTCTTCCTCAGTTTACTTTTTAGAGTTTTGGTTCTCAATCCTTGGGTCAGATGGTCCTTCTACCTCTGTACCACTTCGTAATATAATTGCATGAGCGTGGCCTTTCGGATTAGGTTGTGGCTGTCCAGGAAAGGTACCAGTTGGCGCAGCAGTAGACGCTTGTTGTTGAGCTACTTGCGAGATTTGTGTTTCAAGAATTTTGTTATGGGTAGCCAGGGTATCTACTTTACTTGCTAGTTGTTTAATCTGTTCGCTAGTGTGTACATTTTGGTTTAAGAACTCTTTATTGGTTTGCTGTTGAAAAGCTATGAAGTTCTCCATCATGATTTCCAAGTTGGATTTCCTAGGAACGTTATTGTTATGTGTAGATGGGGTTGGTTTTTGATATCCAGGTGGTACAGCTGGAGCTTGACTGGGTGCTTGACTTGGTGCGTATAAAGCGTTGTTACTTTTATACGAGAAATTAGGATGGTTCTTCCAGTTTGAGTTATAGGTATTCGAGTAAGGATTTCCTTGAGCATAGTTCACCTGATCTGTTTGAATTCCTGTTAGGAGTTGACAATCTGTAGGAGTGTGACCTTGAATTCCACAGACCTCACAATTTTGAGTTACGGCAACCACGGTGGCTGGAGGTGATACATTTAAACTTTCAATTTTCTGGGCAAGAGCATCCACTTTTGCATTAACATGATCAAGGCTACTTATCTCGTACATGCCACCTTTTGTTTGAGGTTTTTCTACCACTGTTCGGTCGCTTCCCCACTGATAATGATTTTGGGCCATGCTCTCGATAAGTTGATAAGCGTCGGTGTAAGGTTTATCCATAAGCGCACCACCGGCGGCGGCGTCTATTGTTAACCTTGTGTTGTACAAGAGACCATTGTAGAAGGTGTGAATTACTAACCAGTCCTCTAAACCATGGTGTGGGCAAAGTCTCATCATGTCCTTGTATCTTTCCCATGCTTCGAAAAGAGATTCGTTATCTTTTTTCTTAAATCCATTTATCTGGGCTCTCAACATAGCTGTTTTGCTTGGAGGAAAATATCGGGCAAGAAAGACTTTCTTCAACTCATTCCATGTGGTGACTGAGTTGGAAGGAAGAGACTAAAGCCATCTTCTAGCTTTATCTCTTAACGAGAAAGGAAATAGACGAAGTCGAATTGCCTATGAAGTGACACCATTAGCTTTAACAGTGTCAGCGTATTGGACAAATACGGATAAATGAAGGTTTGGATCCTCGGTAGGATTTCCAGAAAATTGATTCTGTTGCACTGCCTGCAACAGCGAAGGTTTAAGTTCGAAGTTGTTCGCTTCGATTGCGGGTGGAGCAATACTCGAATGCGGCTCATCCTGCGATGGAGCAGCATAATCTCGAAGAGCACGAGCTGGTTCGGCCATCGCTGGTATCGTTAAAGGAAGGAGATTTTTGAGATCAGGAACTTCGATTGGAGGAACTTCGTCGTGATAATCGGAGATATCGTTCGACGTTGTTGATTTTTAAGTAGTACGGCTCGCCTTGTGAGCGAGTGTGTGGCATACAAATCAACGAAAAAGGAAAAAAATAAGAATTGCCTTAGTCTCCACAGCGTAACAGAAGAGTTATGATATCGACTAAATAAAAGTCCCCGGCAACGGCGCCAAAAACTTGGTCGCGACTTTATGAGTCTATCGGGGTACTAACTGCAAGCGCACAGTCTAATCGCGTAGTTTTAAAAGATATCGATCCCACAGGGACTTAATGAATCGATCTACCGTTTTTCTAGGGTTACTGCGTAAAGCTAAGGCGGATGATACTTTAATGATTAGGGGGAAAAAAATAAAACTAAATTTGGATCTAGATAAAATATCAAATAATATGAATATCAGTATGTAGTTCGTCGTATTTGGGGAATCAAATCTTCGTTGGTCTTTTTCTTAATTTTAAATAAGTCTTTTCAGTAGACACTATTAATTAAAATTCTTTTCCTCAAACTCTCGCTCTGTTGAATTAGACTATGACTTTATATTTTAACGTACGCTCTCACTATTTCGTTAAGTCTAAAATCACTTTTGAAAATAATAGAATCTATAGAAACTCCTTTTGAGAAAATACTAACCGTTTAAACGCCCTCGTCTCAAACTCTCGCTCTGTTGACTTAGATTATATGATTAAACTTAAATGCTTAACTCTCGTCCTCACATTTAACTTTTAAAAATAATTTTTGAAAATAATTAGAATTTAATTAACCTTAAAAATTGCTTTCGCCCTGATTTAAAGTTAATGTTCAATTTACACTGTCCAGTTAAAAACTCAAACCGTCGTTCTAGTAATTTTAACTTCTTTATGTCTTTTACTCTCGTACAAAAACCTTGGCGTTAACTTTGTAAATTGAGACCAGAAAAAGAGTGACTATATTCTGAAATAAATTTAAACCAACTCAATTTGGATTCCTTTATTCCGCTTAATTTACATACCGATATCTAAATTAATTAGCCAGACATGATAGACATGCATAAACAATAATCATGCATAAATACGACCATATCAAACAAACAACATATATAAACAGTGGAACAAAGCATATGTAAATTAAAACCTTAAATCAATTAATTAATGAACCTGGAAAAATACTAGAAATCTGGATTTTATCTCCTACACTTCGATGCTCGAACACTCCACCACAAGTCGGTTGGATTTGTTCTTCACAATTCTCGATCAGATAGGAAAGTAAAAACAAGGAAATAAAATACTATGATCTAACGTAAGGTTAGATCCAGTAAAAATTACACAATAGTTTCCGGTGTAGAAACTATCGTGAGAAAGTAAATTGTATGGTTCAGAAATTAAACTAGAAAAAAGAAATAAATTGCTTGAAAAATTAGAATGCTGGAGAAATTGTACGGAGAAGAGAGAGAGCCCTCATTGGCTTTTGTGAGGTTTATTTATATTAACCTCCCCAGATAACCGTCTCCTAGAATGTGTCTTCAGTATGGTTCAAAGCGTCTCCGAGTGCATGAGAGAATTTAGGGGAAACCGTCCACTCAGTTACGCACGTAAAGCCCAAAATATATGAGTGGAATGTGTGACGTCCGTCACACTATGTGTTACGGTCGTAACACTAGGTCTTAGGATGTGGCGATCGGCACGTGCTTGTTGCGGTCGTGACAGCAATTTATTTTGTTCCAAACGTGGGCTGGGCTTTGGTGCTTCAGGTTGCTGCTTTTCCTAGAAAACCTTCTTTTTGCACCCCTTTTCTTTCTTTTTCACATGTGCTTTAAATAATGATACCTGAAATAAATAATAAGAAAATGCCGAGTAATATCGAATAATATAAAATAAATTGAATCAAATAACGATGTAATTTAATTAAATCAAGTCTAAAAATGTGATATAGTTTCAGGTTATCACAAAGCCAAATTGAGCCTGCTACAAGCTTCATGACAAACCTGCAGGCCAAACTATGGGCGAGGGCAATGCCTACAGTTACCACATCTATATGTTACAATGGAAATGTATCTACCAAGTGTTAACTCACATTGGGATTAGCCACTGGATGCAAGCTCTTGGCTTACAGCATAATGCAAAACCAAGGAATACCTTACCTGCTGCTGCAACATTGACCAGATTAGACTTGGGGATATCATATCCTTCACCTGTTGCAACTAGCCTATGATCCAAGACATGTCACCAAACCTCATGCTAACAGTTCAGTGAAACAATGGAGCATAAGGAGCAGTCCAGATTGTGAGACTCGATGCCATTATCCTGAATTGTAATGGAATCCTAAAGCTCATCATGTCATCATCATCAACAGCAGCAAAGAGACCTTGACCTGCTAGTAACACCAAGCCATCTGAATTGAGGAGCCAATGTCTTGCTTCACTTGTGGCTGCACAGCAGTTGCAACATCCACAAGAAAAATCTGTTAGTGGCCATGCCTATCAACAAGGATCATCATGAACAAAAAATCCAAGTAAGCACTCCCCTGTACAGCAGGACACAACCCATCAATGCCAGCTTAAACACATGGCTTTTACCTTGCATTTCAATAAGAAAATCAAGCCATGCTTAGCCACTCACCACCTGCTGAACTGATAAAGGATCCAACATAGCAGGCAAGACCAAGGACATAGTAGCATGGCATCTTCATCACAGTGGTGTGCACACCTCAAGTCCATACATTCCCCAAGCTTGCATCAAAATGCCTGCCATGGTTGATCCTGGTTTGAGCATGATAGGCCAAACTTGCTGCAACAAAGGAAACAAGCAAAGGCAAGTATTTGAGTACATACAGTGGAAATTGAACTCATGAAACATTGAACCAAAGCATGAGCAAAAGATCACATTTGCGTCTAACAGTTACCAGTTCAACAGGTTGCCTTTGATCTAATGACCTCATCTCCTAATTCCAATTTACTATGTCACCTGCTACAGCCAGTTTATGCCTTAAAACCATGAACATTCACTCTTCAAAATATCCATTATCAAGGTCACTTAAGGCTAACCTGCAATATGAATAACAGGTCATCAAAATCATTTCAACGTGATTGTAATCTGATTTTAACCTGCAGTGGCAGTCAAACTTCAAGATCACTTACTCACTAACCAACATCAACTCACATAACTAACTGAGTTTCCCTCATATACCTAACTGAGTTTTCAATTAACTCAGTGAGTTGAGTCCAACTAACTCCAAACCATGTTTAACCAACTCCATACCTAAATCCAAAGCTAACAAGTTCCAAACCTAAAATCTATTTAAGAGATTCATCTCTCTCATTTTCAGGGGCCTTAGCATTTTGCGTGAATTCACTCTCTCTGTAATCTCTTCCCTCACCCTCACCAAAGCTCTCTCATTCTCTCACAAAAAAGCCATTGAAGCTTCACCTTAAAGCTTCAATTTAGCTTGAGATTAACCACTGCATTGCTCACAATTCTCAATCCAAAAGAAGAAGAAGAAGAAAGAGGAAGAAGCAACGTGCAAAACGAGATCAAGAACTCACTTGTTGAAGTTTCTGATCGTCTTCTCCGGTAAGTCCACTCTATCTTCTGTAACATTTTCTTACATGGAGCATACTGAAGTGTAGTATCTAGGCTAGGGAGTGAAATCCCTAGGGTTGTAGAGGTTGATTAAGGACAAGCGCCATTTAATTTGACTTTGAGAGGCTAGGGTTCTTCCATTGTTTAGGCTCGATTCGACCAATCCGAGAACCATTTCCCAAATCCGTTTCCATATTCGTGTTTATCATAGCTTCGTGCATCCAATGGTGGTAGTGATTTAGGATAGGTCACCGGTGACGGTCGTCGGTGCGGTGGTCTTTGGTCAACAGATAGTGAGGCTGAGAGGGAGTTTAGCGCGCGTTGGAATTCGGTTCAAACCTGTTGACTTGGGCAAGTCAACAGGGAGATGTAATTGGGCTTAACCTTTTAGGCCCGCTGAATTACGTTTCAAACTCCACCATTGCTCTTACACCCCCAGTGGCTAAAGAAGAAAATGAAAATGGGCTTCATCAGGCCCATTAGCGTTGTTACTAGTTCACCACGCATTTTCACTGCGTACACCCCCCTGTTTGGAGTGTTGAGATTTGTTTGTGCTCAAGGAGCCCATTTTCCCTTTTACTGCGCATACCCCCTATTTTTGGATTCTTGTTGAACTAACAAAAACCAGTAATGGGCTCAATTGGCAGCCCATTAACCTGGATTCCAATTCACAACCCATTTGTCAATTACACCCTATTTTCCACTTTTATTTGTTTCTTTTATTTTCTTTTTGTTTTATATTTTAATTAGGCTAATTAGGATAATATTAGATTAATTAGGATAGTAAATCTTGATTTTAGGATTTAATTAGCATATTAGGATTTAATTAGGATTTCCATTAGAATTAATTAGGACTTTTAATTAGAATTTCAATTAAGGTTTTAGTTAGAATTTTCTAATTAGGAACAATTAGGCTTGATTAGATTTTAGAATCTTAACATTTCTCAACATTGGGTTAATCAAATTTGGACCATAAAATTAGACATATTTTGGTAAATGACCATTGTGCCCTTATGAGCTTATTTTGGTATTTTTGTGTTAAAATTGCAAGCTCCCCTTAGGATTAGAATTTAATCATTTCCTAATAATTGTAGGACTTAACATAGAATTTTAATCATGATTTTGACCAACTTTGACATGCTTCCTTAGGACTTCTAACTTAGAATATTCAATCAACTTCTAATGCATGATCCCTTAGGATAGTTTCTAACAATTACTAACTGTGATTAGATCCAAACTTAGTTCCCCACAAAACCAAATTAAAACCCATGATTAAATTGATCAAAAGCAATTTTGATTTATTAAATCCTTTGAACTTGTATAATCCCACAGTCTAAGTTGAGTGACCAAAACACCCTTGGTCACTTAATAAGACTTTTCTTCCAAGCTGTGGAGCTCAAGGCCTCAAGACAAGATCTTCAATCAAGGCATCCTCAGTCATACCAAGAAGCGGATTATTCAAGCACATTAAAGGTGGCATCTTCAACACTTGTTAAATCAAAGTTAGAAGAGTGTGACACGGGCCTTAAGCAATGGAGAAGGAGTGGGACTGAAGTATTCCTACCCCCATTCTAAGTATCTTTGGGTATGGGACATATGACCCAACGCTCATCGTATTCACCTCTATTCATAGACTTTAGCACAATTCTAACCATACGATTGACAAGTCTCTCTCTTCACAACAAAATCAAAAACAACAAAAGCAATGACAACGTCAACAACTTATCAATCATGAATCAAGTTGTACGATACGAGCCTTAAGTAATGGAGAAGGAGTGGGACTGGAGTATTCCTACCCCCATTCTGAGTATCTTTGGGTATGGGACGTATGACCCAGCGCTCATCGTATTCACCTTCATTCATAAACTTTAGTAAGATTTGAGTCGAACGATTGATAAGGTCTTCATCATTGCGAGAAACAACTATAAAGATTCTTCTCTCTCCACTTGAAAGTTAGTGTGATTCTCATCATCCAGTAACTATCAAGTCTATCGATTCTTCATTCTATTCAATTCTCAATCATTCCATTCAAATCATTTCAATCTCAATCATCCATTTTCGTTTGCTTCCATCATCTTGTTTTCAGCTCTAGTGGGCTGAACTACAAAAGCTCTGATTTCCTTATTGCATTATGAGGATACTTAGGCAGGAGAACCCAGTTTCTTCGCGAGCTACCCTATTTATCAAGCAATCATTCTTCATTCATGCAATTTATACCATCTTTTTTAGATCAATCATATTTCTCCTTGGTCTCCTTGTATATCCTTTTAGGATGTACTGATGACAGTCCATCTCTTCAATCGAGGGTTGTTTGGCTCTTATCCCAAAAATTTAATCTTTTTCGGCTAACAGGCCACTTTGCTCTTCGATTAAGAGTTTATCCTCCTCCTGGATCCAAGATACTATCCTGAGTTGATCTCGAATCGTCAATTCCCCAGCAAGTGATACACTACTCCTTGCACTCCAGTACTATATTTCTTCCTTGAAGAAGTGTTTGTCTTGTGAGTCCCTATTGCTTAGACAAACATCCCTCTCTCTATTCTCGTAGTTCCGAACTACGATTGCTCTTATTTTCTCATTGTACAATGAGAATACGTAGGCACAAGGATGAGAATCCTTGGCGAGCATACTTCTAATTATTCCTTCTGCCTTAGGCCATCATCTATATCTTTCACTATCCATTATCTATCTTCGATCATAAATCGTTCACACAGTGACATATTATACCTTTGACATCGAAATACACTTTCTTTGGAATTCCATACATACCCTTTTAGGACGCCTAATGAATAGTCCGCTTTTGTACCTAGAGTTGTTTGACTTGTACCCAGATATTTAATTCCTTCTTTTTTGACCAACCATATAGTGATACCATGTCTTAGACCCCTCACTTGTGGTTCATGCCACCTTTCCCTCTATGGTACAAATTCCATTTCTCCTATGGATTCCAATACACTTTCACCTTTTGATTTCAAACTATACCTTTTCAGTCAATTATCACCAGATACATTATTCTGTGACTTTGGGTCACTTCAGTCTATTCATTTTCATGATAGGTTCGTATTCTACCTTCACTCACTCCATGTGATATACCTATTCTTTGAGCCAAATACAATATCCCTTTGTGCTTCATCTTGTACCCTTTTTGTGAACCAAGAGCGGATTTGTTTGTCTTGTTAGACCTTGTAGCTTAGACAAACATCTCCTTACGTACTTTGCAACCGTGTTTAGGCAACCCTTTCTTTTTGGTTATTCCAATACAGTGATACCATGTCTTAGACCCCTCACTAGTTGATTCATACCAGTTTTACTCTTGAGTTCACATTTTCATCCCTTGTTGGAGTTCAAATCATACAATTCTTTGGTTCAGACCATACCTTTGATCACTCTTCTTTTCATCTCCCCCATTAGTTCTCTGAACTACGGAGCTTTGAATTCCTCATTGCACTATGAGGATACGTGGGCATGAGGGCCCCAATCCTCACTGAACACTTTATCTATTGCCCTTCCTTTCCCTTTATTCTTTTTGCGAGTAATATGTAGATAACACCTATTCGAGCGAGAACAATCAAGACGGTTCCCATGGAGTACCATTGATGTTTAGGGTGCTAATACCTTCCCCTTGCATAACCGACTTCCTTACCCAGTATATCTCTTTCCCCCGGGTTTTATCGATGTTTTCCCTTCCCTTTGGGGATAAATAAAGTTCAATGGCGACTCTGTTGTATGTTCGAGCATACGATACGTTCGAGTATATTTCCGCTAGCTTCACACTTATGCAATATACTCAACACCACCTCAACATACATGTGGTACCAAATATGAACACTCAGGTTCATCTCACTCCATGATCCCCACCATAGGATCGATTCCCTCTTGGAACCAGAGCACACCAAAATCGCTACCATCATCATAGATAATGCTTCACAAATCCTCCAAAATAGGAATTAGATACTCGTACCCGATCCATCACTATAGGATTGAGGCTCATCAAAACTGGACCGAAGTCCATACATCAAGATGCATGACTCTCAAATAACTTGCATTAATACAACAAGGTTCCCAAAAAGGATCCCCACACACATCTCATCATTTATGCATCACATCATTCATCATGTAACAAACAATTCATGTTACCACATGAATAATATCAACAAATAGCAGCAATTCATCAACATCTTAACATTATCGATATAACAACATAATTATCTCACTACGATATTACAACAATGCAACGATTCATCAACCAAACGTATAAACCAATATATTTATTAACATATTAGGCATGTGAATAATATTCAAACATCTCAACAATCACTACCATTTTATATGTCTGAGTGTTATCCTTCTAACACTTCAAGTGACATCAAAATTGGACTTACGGAATAAAAGTTATGACCAAAATCGTCGGGATATGTCAACAATTCATTAACCGAACGTATGAACAAAAACTTCACCAACATAGTAGACATAGGAATAATACTCAATTAATTCATTTATCACTATGACATTATATCTCTAAGAGTCAACTTTCTAAAGCTTGAAACCCCAACCCCATATGATTCATGAGTTGAAAGTTATGATCAAAACCGTGCACGAAGGCGTTACTAAAAAGTTGTTGTTTTTCTAAAATTTCCAGCACAATCATTTTATCCCCGGAATAAAGTTATAGCCCTCTATTTCATATATTCAACGTTTCAAACGGAACTTGATTTGGACCTACGAATCAAAAGTTATGGCCAAAATAATTTCGACCGAAAAACATGAACAGAGGCTCCAACGCTGAGTGCGGTCGTGACAGACAGAATGTAGAATTTTCTGCGTTTTTCATCCTTGGAGGCCTTCCGGACCTTCGATTTCAATTCTGTAAAAAGCCAAACGCTCAGAAAACTATAACACATGCAATACTCTAATTACCTTAAGTTAATTTACAGTTTTAACACAATTAAATCATCTAATCATAACTTTAAGATTATGCCTAAAACCTTCGAAATTGCAACAATGGTGGATATATGTTCAATCATCAAAACAGGAAAAAAAATAGACGCACATAAGGGACATGAAATTCATCATATAATCATGATATAACAACCATCATAGCATCTCAATTCAGAATTATGAATCAAAACACTTAACCCTAAGGAGGTTAAAAGTTCCTCCATTCTACCCTTCTACCATACCCTTTACTATTAGAACAAGTTCCCACCCTTACCTGATCTCCAGCAAAATCCTTTGATCTTCTTCTTTAACCTTAAGCTTTTGCTCTCCCTCTTTGCCTATTTTGCTCCAATCTCACGTACTGACAAAATCTCACAAAAACCTAGCTTATCTCCCAACTTTTTAAATATATAATAATCTCTTCACTTTTGCTTAACTATTATTTTTGCCCAATTTAACTCTAGCTTCCTCTTCTTACCATAAACTCTCCTAAAATTACACGATTGGCCCAGACTCTTATTCTCTCCAATTTATTATTTTATCAATAATAATAAATAAAATTCTAATTATTATAATCATTTTCTAACTTACTCTATCTTCTCATTGCACCCTACTATTTCTACCACACCCCAACAATGCATATTCAAATAATTTATATTAAATTGCACCATTATCTAATAATTGAATAAAACACCGAAAATTCACCAATAATTCAAAATAAAACAACTATAAAGATTTGGGTGTTACAACTCTCCCTCACTTAAAGAATTTTCGACCTCGGAAATTTCCTCAAGTGGACAGATTCAGATACGAATCCCTTATCTGGCTCTTCAAGCTCCCAATTTACGTTCCAGAAGCTAGTCCTCCCCACTCTACCTTCACCAAGACAATCTGATAGGTTACTCCTCTTATCCTCTGCAAAATCTAGTAAGGATCGATGAAACGCGGAGTGAGCTTTCGAGACTTCAAGGCTCGACCAACACTGGTTACCAGGGTAACACTAAAAAAACATGCGACTTCCACCTGGAATCCAAGTGTTTTCCTCCTCCTGGATCATATTGATCTTCTCAGACATCTGCTGAACAATCTCAAGTCTGTGCACAACACTCTCGCCTGACTCATACCAACACAAAGGAGTCTTACGCCACCTACGATACCATGCCTCATACGGTTCTATCCAAATACTAGCATGAAAACTATTGTTGTAGGTAAACTCAATCAACGGTAAAAAGTTATCTCAAGCACCTCCTTGTTCAAATACACAAGCCTTCATGAAGGCCTCAAGCGACTGAATAGTCCTCTCAGTCTGACCATCTGTCTGCGGATGATAAGCAGAACTCAGATGCAACTTCGTACTCAAAGAAAATCGTAAACTCTCCCAGAACCTGACGTAAACCTCATATCTCTAACAGATACAATACTTGACAAAATACCGTGCAAGCTAAAAATCCTCTCAATATACAGCTTCGCCAACCTCTCCAACGGATAATCCAGTCTCATCAGAATAAAATGAGCATACTTCATCAACATATCTATAATTACCTAGATAGTATCACCATTCTTCATACTCTTGGGAAATCCAGACACAAAAGCCATCACAGTGTTGTTCCATTTCCAATCCGAAGTAGACAACAGTTGCATCAAACCCAACAACTTTTGATACTCAATCTTTGACTTCTGGCAAGTCAGACACGCATACATAAACTTTGCAATCTCTTTCTTTATTCCAGGCCCCCACAACATCTTCCTCAATTTATGATACATCTTTCTAGCACCGGAATGAATACTCAAACCATTCATGTGACCCTCCTCAAGAATACTCTTCTTAAGCTCAGGTACATCAGGAAAATAACTATATCTATGAACCTCATTACACCATTCTCATCGACTCGGAAATCACCTTTATTACCTTGGTTGATTAACGTGAGATGATATATCAAACTCAAATCAGATCTCCGACCCTCTCTGATCTCTTCAAGGATACCACTCGCCAGCTTCAACATACCCAACTTGACACTGTTAGGAGTTTCTTCACACATTAAACTCATATTTATGAATTGCTCAATCAGTTCTAACTCTCGAACCGTAAACATCGACATGCGTAAGGACTTCCTACTTATTGCATCAACTACAACATTAGCTTTACCTGGATGATAACTCGAATCAAAATCATAATCCTTCACAAGTTTAAGCTTTCTCCTATGCCTCATATTCAACTCTTCTGATCAAATAAATATTTTTAACTTTTTGTGATCGCTGAACACTTCGAATTTGGATTCAAATAGACAGTGCCTCCAAATCTTCAACATGAATACCACTACTGCCAACTCAAGATCATGCGTAGGGTAATTCCTTTCATGAACTCTCAGTTGTCTCGAAGCATAAGCCATAACCTGACCATTATGCATCAACACGCCTCACAGACCCGTCTTCGAAGCATCACAATATACAAGAAGGGACTCACTTGGATTCGGCAAAATCAAAATTGGAGCAGACGTCAACTTCTTCTTGAGTTCTTGGAAACTCTTTTCACAATACACATCACAAACCTAGGCTTGACCCTTTCGAGTCAATTGAGTTAATGACAATGCTAACTTTGAAAAACCTTCAATGAACTTCCTGTAGTAACCAACCAATCCAAGAAAACTTCAAATCTCAGTGGCAGACTTCGAATTCTCCCATTGTAACACACCATCTATCTTTGAGGGATCCACAACTATACCACCAGTAGAAATCACATGACCAAGGAAACTCACTTCTCTTAAGCAGAACTCATACTTGGGAAACTTTGCGTACAATTGGTTCTCTTTAAATGTCTGCAATATAATTCTCAGATGTTCCACACATAGCCTCATACTATCGTCCTTCTTCTTCACTAACAAAACTAGCGCACCCCATGACGAAACACTCGGACGAACAAACTTCTTTTCAAGTAGATCTTCTAGTTGCTTCCTCAATTCACTCAACTCTAAAGCATAATTTATATAAGGACCCATTACCTGGTACTAAGTCGATGGCAAACTCAACCTCACGCTCTGGGGTAAGTGACAAATATCCTCTAGAAATACATTTGGAAAATCACATACAACCGACAACTCAACCATTGCAGCTTTACTGTCAACTTGCAAGGACGAAAATATCACGAAGACACAAGCCTCGCCTTCCAAGAATCCTTCTACTTACATAACAGATGGAAAAACTCCCAACCTTCATCGAACTCGACTTCGCGGTCTGAAGGAAAGTCGTGAATATCTTTCAGGAAAAACATCAGGGATTACACACCATTGGCACAACATTAGCCGACACATTGCTCTCTACTCTCCGAGAAGCTAACATCAACAATACCTAATCATTCTCCCTAAAGAAATCCCAACATGGCCGACAGACAGAAATCTAGAATCCACAACATCTTCAGTGTCAGGAACAACACAACTTCGACATCACTTGAGCTCTTGCAATCAGCGAAACACTGCACCAACTTATCAAAACAATTGGTAAACAATTGGTTCAACTCCAACCAATTCATTCCCATAATAAGACCAACGTGTTCCAACCAAATGAAAAATGTACATATCCTCAGGGAACACATACTCAACACACCACTAGCTCATCTCTAGCCAAAACATTGTCTTCCCCCTCACAAGGAAGCGAACAAATAGAACACCTGACCATTTTCCCTCAAGGATCACACCATTTTTCTAACCGGCACCATCCTCGAATCTGACCTTTCTTCGAGTTCAAGAAAAACACAACATTCTTAAAATAATCAAACTAGCCAACACCACACTCTCTCTTGTAGCAACATGATGCCCGAGCTCTCTACATTTGGAACATCCAAGAGAAGTAGTCGCTTCTCCCCCACTTGTTTCATTCCCAACCTGCAACTGGAAAACAAAGCAAGCATCGATAGTGTTCTCACACACATGTCGTGTACTAGAGAACAAACATAATTAAACAACCTGGCCGAACTGACAAACCTACTCTGATACCATTTTGTAACACCCTAAACCCGAAATACAATTTTAATGCATAATTTAATAAAATTTCAACCACAAAGGGTGTCACTCACATCAAATATACCCTGCTCCGTAACACGGTTAAAAATTTCACATAAACACATGTCATTGCATGCTCACCTTCACTTAGGGTATCATCGCAGCGGAATCATAATTAAAGTAATTCAAAACCATATTGCAGTCATACCATTTAGTCTCAACTTCAACTTCCATAACAAATAAAGAGTTTAAATAAATCAGCTCAACAACCACATTAGTTATAATACTTCAATATAAACATGACATAAGAAGTGAAAGCAAACGTTCCCAGCCCGATGTTATATGGTCAGATCAAGACCCTACTAAAGAAAACGACAAACTATTAAAAGCCATTCCAAGAGCCGCCTTTCACTTACTTCATTAATGCTACTCTTGAGTATCTGCACGATGCCCGTGTAAAGGCAACATTCAAACAAAATAGGTGAGAATTCATTTCAATAATAAACGATATAGAATGAAGAATAAAGTACAACATCTACACAATCATACACAACAATATATCACATTTTCACATCCAAATCATAATCAACACCATACATGACAACATCTAAAATATCATCAACATCATACAAAACCACATCTCAATTATCATTAACATCATATGTAACACCATCTCATCCAACAACACATCAACAACAACCAATACAAATGCAGTATTTATGCAATGTACTCAACACCGACTCGACATACATGTGGTACCAAATATGAACACTCAGGTTCATCTCACTCCATGATCCCCACCATAGGATTGATTCCCTCTTGGAACCAGAGCACACCAAAATCGCTACCATCACCATAGGTAACGCTTCACCAATCCCTTAAAATAGGAATTAGCTACTCGCACCTGATCCATCACTATAGGATCGAGGCCAGCCAAAACTGGACCGAAGCCCATACACCAAGATGCATGACTCTCAAAAAACATGCATTAACACAACAAGGTTCACCAAAAGGATCCCCACACACATCTCATCATTTGTGCATCACATCATTCCTCATGTAACAACCAATTCATGTTACCACGTGAATAATATTAACAAACAGCATCAACTCATCAACATCTTAACATTATCGACATAACAACATAATTATCACACCACGATATTACAATAATGCAAGGATTCATCAACCAAACGTATAAACCAATACATTTGTTAACATATTAGGCATGTGAATAATATTCAAACTGTTGGTGTAAGCCCTAGAGGTCAATACTTTTGGTACTTGTATCGAATTATTTATTAATAATAAAAGGCTTTTTCTTTATTACGCTTGTTTAATAAAGTCCCTAGAATAGCTAGTCCATTCAATGTATCAAGTGTGACTTGATCATGAGATCACATTAAACATAAGGACATTATTCTTAAAGTATCCGTAGTCGAGCTTTAGTGTGAACTGAGATAACATTAAAGCATTAAGACTATTATGTTTGTAGACTGATGATCACATCTCATGGATCATGGATAAAGAGTTATCAAGTCTTAAACATAGGTATGAATATTAAGAGTAATATTTATACCGGATTGACCCGCTATGAGAATACTATATAGAAAGTTATGCAAAGTGTCATAAGTTATTCTCATGGTGATAATGGTGTATACCACTCTTTGACCTAAAACCACTATGGACCCTAGATGTAGAGTCGAGTGCTTTATTGCTGATCAAACTTTGTCCGTAACTGGATAACCATAAAGATAGTTGATGGGTACTCCACGAAGCATGCTGAGGGACATGAGTGACCTAGATGGAATTTGCCCATCCTGTATAATAGGATAAATGTCTATGGGCCCAATATTGAACTGGACAAGGATGACATGGTCTATGCCTTGTGTTCAATATAGACATAAGGGCAAAAGGGTAATTATACACATAAGTATTATCACAGAAGGTTTTGTCAGATCACATGACATTTTCGTGTCTTGGGTAGCAGTGATGTGTTGCTAGATACCGCTCATTGTTTATTATGTTAAATGCGTGATTTAATATAATTGCCAGCGTCACGAAAACCTACAGGGTCACACACAAATGACGGATTGATGAGAGATAGAGTAACTAAGGAATACCGTAAGGTACGGTGCCCTTAAGTGAATTATAGAACATCGTAAGGTACGGTGTACTTGAGTAGAATACAAAATATGGTAAGGTACCATGGGCTTAAGTGATTTTGGGCATATTACTCCCTCCGTTTCTTTTTAAGTGTCGTTTTAGCATAAAGCTCTCCAACCAAGATAAATGAATTGTTATAATTTTTTTCCCATTGTACCCTCATTTTAATCCACCATATACTTTCTCTTTCTAAATAAAATTCATTAATATAAGTACTCATTAAATTATTTACTTCAAATAACTAATTCCATAATTTTCTCCACATAACTCTCTCTCTCTTCCGTTGCATTTTTCAACTACTCCTAAATTTTTGGAATTAATATTGCTTGCTATTGGAAGCTATCATTTGAATTTAATTTTTATTGACCAGCCAATACTTTGAATAGGAATGGGAGTTATGTATGGGAATGAGAGTACGTATTAAGAAAGAGAATTTTATGGAAAATGTGGAGTGAGTTATTACATATATTAAGAAAGAAAAATTTATGGAAAATATAAAGTTGAGTTATTTAAATAGTAAGGGTATAATTGACAAATTGTAACATTAAAACATCAAAACGACACTTAAATAGGAACAAAAAAAATCTTCTAAAACGACACTTAAAAAGAAACGGAGGGAGTATAATATATGGGCCAAAATACACTTAAGTGGGCCTTTTAGCTTGAAGCCCACACAAGTGGTTCTATAAATAGAACCCTTGTGCAGAAGCATTCATTGCGGTTGCATTATTTTCGTTTTCTCTCTCTCTCTCTCTCTCTCTCACTCAAAGCCTTCATTCGTACCAGCTAGCACTGAGATTGAAGGAATCCGTTCGTGTGGACTGAGTAGAGACGTTGTCATTGTTCAACGTTCGTGATCGCTCCGTGGATCTGCATCAAAGGTTTTGATCGTCACAAGAGATCTGCACGAAAGGTTTCAATCGTCACAAGAGGTAAATATTCTATCACTGATCATGACCATTGGTAAGGATCTCTAAAGGAGAAAATTTTAATTTCCGCTGCGTTTTGGATCGCAATTCTCCTTCAGTGGTATCAGAGCCACTTACGAAACCATGACTCGGATAGCTGTTTATTTTCTGTATTAATATGATTAAAAGACAGAATGAATCAATTAATTAAACAGGTAATTAAATTTGGCATCATGAGTGTACGAGTTGGATGATTGATGTTGACTATGCTTCGGAACCGACATAAGTATGGTGAAGCAGCGATACATCGATCGTCCATAGGTTACGCAATTGAGACCGATCAACTTATATATGATATAAGTAATCCTAATGCAAGGTACGGTATATGTGATATACTGTTTCTGTTTCGTTCATTCAAACACTAAATGGTTGTTTTCCTTTGAGCGATCAATGGTCATTTTCTTCGGAATCCGACATTAGTATGGTGAAGCAATGACCTGTTGATCAATCATACTGAATCAACAATTGAGGTGTGTTTGACGGTCTGAAATTGGTGCATTAGGGTTAGTGACGGTGCAAGGGTTGTGCCGTCAAGGAGTTGTGAATTTAGGGCTTGTTGGAACAGGTCTGTTGACTGTTTCAAAGCGCTGTTTTTTTGGCCGCGTGACGATCGTCATGGACTTGTGACGATCGTAACAAGCTGGACGTGACGATCGTCACGTGCTTTGTGACGGTCGTCACATTCACAAATCCAGAATTCTAGGCGTTTCTGTTTTTGGTCGTGTGACGTTCATCATGGGCCTGTGACGGTCATAACAAGCTTGTGACGGTCGTAACATGCTTGTGACGGTCGTCACATTCACAGAGTCAGAATTCTCGGGGTTTTTCAGTTTTGTGACTGCGCAAGAGTTGTGTTGATGC
Organism: Lathyrus oleraceus; assembly: GCF_024323335.1. Taxonomy (NCBI): domain Eukaryota; kingdom Viridiplantae; phylum Streptophyta; class Magnoliopsida; order Fabales; family Fabaceae; genus Lathyrus; species Lathyrus oleraceus. The sequence continues at coordinate 429,420,977 of NC_066583.1, read as the reverse complement.
AAAACGATGTCCATTTCAAGGAACCCCCGGCTAACTCTGCGTAGTGTGATCGGTCGCCGAAATTTAATTTGGTTTTAATTAATTAAAGGAATTAAAAAATTAATAATAATAATATGTTTGTTATTATTGCCTTGTTGTGATCAGTTATGGCCTTAGTCTTCCTTTATTTTGTTTTGGGTTTTTAAATACGACATGCGTGTCGTGCCTCTCCTTTTAATCTCTTAGTGTAACTTCTTTTCTCATCTCAATCCCTCGTATGTAAAACGAGTTTCTTCTGTAATGTAATGGGATAATGATATGAAGAAAGAGAAGAATTCAATATCAAAGGAGAATAATGATATGAAGAAAGAGAAGAATTCAATATCAATGGAGGACAACCTTGAAGATCTTGCTTGGAGAAGCTTATATCGTTATTAGGTTAGCTTAGGTTCTCTCATTGGCTTGGGAGAACAATTGCGCTAGGGGCCATAACTGTTTCATTATGTATGTTGATGCATGTGTATGTATGTTGATGCATGTGAATATATGTTGATGCATGTGAGAGACGATTTATATGATAAATAAGCCGGTGAGATCAGAACAACTGCAATTCCCTCAAATTAAATATTAAGTTTATGCTTTCCAAGTTTTAACACTCATCAAGACTAGTAATGGATAATGTACGTTTCGCCTACGCGAGGTGCATGATCTATATATTAGTAAGGTGCGATGGGATAATTGTAATATCCAACTGTTAAAACAATGGGTCAAACTTAACTAAACAAATTATAATAAGATTATATATATGTTTAGAAGCAAGAGTTGGGAATGATCCATATGATGGATTGGAATAAGGAGTTATTCACCCAACTAAAATTTTCGAGAGTTGTATGAGATACAATTGGAAGGAGTTCCTACCTAAATAAACTAGTTTTGTGTAATCCGCCTACGCGGACTTAGAACGAAATGAAATAAGGATCTCGACCCACTAAAAAATCTTCCAACGGGATTTTCCGAATCAAATGATGAGGGTCATTTGTTTTGAATAAAATAGTGGGAGCATATTTAATTAAAGGCCTAATTAAAAAATGTCAATGATACTTATATTTTCATTAATCCTTGTGTAGATTACCATGACAACAAACACCTCTAACAACATATTGCGATCAAACCTTGACAAGAAAAAATTGTCTGGGACAAATTTTCTAGATTGGTACCGAAACCTGAGGATTGTCCTCAAACATGATAAAGGGAAAGGCAAGGAAGTTGCCAAACCCAAACCCACTAGTACTGTTTTAAAGCCTAGTGGAGACATAGAAAAGAAAGGCACCTGCTTCCATTGCGGTAAGACCGGACACTGGAAGAGGAACTACCCAAAGTACCTGGAAGATAGGAAGTATGAAGTAGAGACTCCAACTTTAGGTATTTTTGTTATTGAAATTAATTTATCTACTTCTGCATCATGGGTATTAGATACTGGATGCGGTTCTCACATTTGTACAAATGTGCAAGAACCAAAAGGGAGTAGAAAATTGGAAAAAGGTGAAGTCGACCTACGAGTTGGTAATGGAGCAAAGGTTGCTGCCTTAGCCGTAGGAACTTATGAATTGACTTTACCTAGTGGTTTAATAATTCTGTTAGAGAACTGTTATTATGTACCAGCAATTAGCAGGAATATTATTTCCGTTTCTTGTTTGGACAAGTTCGGTTTTTCATTCGTAATAAAGAACAATTGTTGTTCAATTTATTTGAATGATATATTCTATGCTACTGCACAAATGAACAATGGACTATATGTCCTTGATCTTGAAATTCCTATTTATAACATTAATACTAAAAGGATGAAACCTAATGAGTTAAATCCAACTTACCTTTGACATTGTCGATTAGGCCACATAAATGAGAAACGCATTTCCAAACTCCATAAAGATGGACTGTTGGACTCTTTTGATTATGAATCATATGAGACATGCAAATCTTGTTTAATTGGAAAGATGACAAAGTCTCCATTCACAGGAAAAGGTGAAAGAGCTAATGATCTTTTGGCCCTCATACATACTGATGTATGTGGTCCACTGAACATACCAGCCAGAGGAGGTTTTCAGTACTTCATCACATTCACTGATGATTTCAGTAGATATGGTTATGTCTATTTAATGAAACACAAATCAGAGTCCTTTGAAAAGTTCAAAGAATTCAAGAATGAAGTACAAAACCAACTAGGTAAGAATATTAAAGCTCTTCGATCAGATCGAGGTGGTGAATATTTAAGCCTAGAGTTTGATGACCATCTGAAAGAGTGTGGGATCCTATCCCAACTCACTCCTCTTGGAACACCCCAATGGAATGGTGTGTCTGAGAGAAGAAATCGAACCCTGTTGGACATGGTCCGATCCATGATGAGTCACGCCGATCTTCCAAACTCCTTTTGGGGACATGCGTTATTAACAGCAGCTTACACACTTAACCGTGTTCCATCCAACAAGGTTGAGAAGACACCATATGAGATATGGAGTGGTAAGAAACCACATATGTCTTACATAAAGATTTGGGGTTGCGAGGTTTATGTGAAACGACAAATTTCAACTAAGCTTGAGCCCAAATCTGACAAATGCTTATTTATGGGGTATCCTAAAGAAACAAGAGGGTATTACTTCTACAATCCTTCTGAGGGCAAAGTGTTTGTCGCCCGAACTGGAGTTTTCCTAGAAAAGGATTTCATTTCCAAAGGAACCAGTGGGAGGAAAGTAGAGCTTGAAGAAATTCAAGAATCACAAAGCATAGATACACCCTTGGAGGAATTAGAGCAGGAAACACAAGAAGTTGTGGAAGAGCAATCTGCTCAAGTAGAACAAGATCGGCGTAGGTCAAGCAGGATACGTCAACTACCTGAGAGATATGGATATCTCAGAACTGATCAAGGTGATGTATTACTCATGGATCAAGATGAGCCTGCGACCTACCAAGAGGCCATAACTGGTCCCGAGTCTGAGAAGTGGCTAGAAGCCATGAAATCTGAAATGGATTCCATGTACACAAACCAAGTTTGGACCTTGGTAAAGCCTCCTGTAGGAGTTAACCCTATAGGATGCAAGTGGGTCTTCAAAAAGAAGACTGACATGGATGGTAAGGTACATACCTATAAGGCAAGATTGGTTGCAAAAGGATATAAACAAATTCATGGGATTGACTATGATGAAACCTTTTCACCAGTTGCAATGCTTAAATCTGTTCGGATTTTACTTGCTATCGCTACATATCATGATTATGAAATATGGCAGATGGATGTCAAAACTGCTTTCCTTAATGGAAATCTTCTTGAGGATGTGTACATGACACAGCCTGAAGGATTTGACATACCAGAGGAAGCCCAAAAGATATGTAAGTTACAAAGATCAATCTATGGATTGAAGCAAGCTTCCAGAAGCTGGAATCTTCGTTTTGATGAAACAGTAAAACAATATGGATTCATCAAGAACGAAGATGAGCCTTGAGTCTACAAGAAGGTTAGTGGGAGCATGATCGTTTTCCTGGTATTATATGTAGATGACATATTACTCATTGGAAACGATATCCCTACCCTACAACAAGTAAAGTCTTGGTTGGGGAAATGTTTTTCTATGAAGGACCTAGGTGAAGCAGCCTATATATTAGGAATCAGAATCTATAGAGATAGATCACAAAAACTGCTTGGCCTAAGTCAGAGTACATACATAGACAAAGTGTTGAGACGCTTTAATATGCATGATTCCAAGAAAGGATTCATACCTATGCAACATGGCCTGTGTCTATCAAAAACACAATCCCCTTTAACTAAGGAAGAAAGGGATCGCATGAATAAGATTCCATATGCATCTGCAATAGGATCTATCATGTATGCCATGTTATGTACTCGACCAGATTGTCTCGTATGCTTTAAGTGCAACGAGTAGGTACCAATCTGATCCTGGTGATGCTCACTGGGTAGCTGTCAAGAATATCCTTAAGTATTTGAGAAGGACTAAGGACTCATTCTTGATATATGGAGGTCAGGAAGAGTTGGTTGTAATTGGATACACCGATGCTAGCTTCCAGACAGATAAGGATGACTTTAGATCGCAATCTGGTTATGTGTTTTGCTTAAACGGTGGCGCTGTGAGCTGGAAAAGTTCAAAGCAAGATACAGTTGCTGATTCTACAACCGAGGCCGAGTATATTGCTGCCTCAAGTGCAGCAAAGGAAGTTGTTTGGATCAAAAAGTTCATTAGTGAACTTGGCATAGTTCCTAGCATTGTGGATCCCATTGGTCTCTACTGTGATAACAATGGTGCTATCGCACAAGCCAAGGAGCCTAGATCTCACCAACGATCCGAACACATACTTAGGCGTTATCATCTCATTCGAGAGATAATAGATAGAGGAGATGTGAAAATATGCAGAGTAGCTACACTTGACAATATTGCTGACCCACTGACAAAGCCTCTTGCGCAGCAGAAGCATGATGGCCATACTAGATCTATGGGTATTAAGGGTATGCCTGATTGGCTCTAGTGCTAGTGAGAGATTGTTGGTGTAAGCACTAGAGGCCAATACTTTTGGTACTTGTATCGAATTATTTATTAATAATAAAAGGTTTTTTCTTTATTAAGTTTTTTTAATAAAGTCCCTAGAATAGCTAGTCCGTTCAATGTATCAAGTGTGACTTGATGATGAGATCACATTAAACATAAGGACACTATTCTTAAAGTATCTGTAGTCGAGCTTTAGTGTGAAATGGGATAACATTAAAGCATTAAGACTATTATGTTTGTAGACTGATGATCACATCTCATGGATCATGGATAAAGAGTTATCAAGTCTTAAACATAGGTATGAATATTAAGAGTAATATTTATACCGGATTGACCCGCTATGAGAATACTATATAGAAAGTTATGCAAAATGTCATAAGTTATTCTCATGGTGATAATGGTGTATACCACTCTTCGACCTGAAACCACTATGGACCCTAGATGTAGAGTCGAGTGCTTTATTGTTGATCAAACGTTGTCCGTAACTGGATAACCATAAAGATAGTTGATGGGTACTCCACGAAGCATGTTGAGGGACATGAGTGACCTAGATGGAATTTGCCCATCCTGTATAACAGGATAAATGTCTATGGGCCCAATATTGAACTGGACAAGGATGACACGGTTTATACCTTGTGTTCAATATAGACATAAGGGCAAAAGGGTAATTATACACATAAGTATTATCACAGAAGGTTTTGTCATATCACATGACATTTTCGTGTCTTGGGTAGCAGTGATGTGTTGCTAGATACCGCTCACTGTTTATTATGTTAAATGCGTGATTTAATATAATTGCCAACGTCACGAAAACCTACAGGGTCACACACAAAGGACGGATTGATGAGAGATAGAGTAACTAAGAAATACCGTAAGGTACGGTGCCCTTAAGTGAATTATAGAACATCGTAAGGTACGGTGTACTTGAGTAGAATACGAAATATGGTAAGGTACCATGGGCTTAAGTGATTTTGGGCATATTATAAGATATGGGCCAAAATACACTTAAGTGGGCCATTTAGCTTGAAGTCCATACAAGTGGTTCTATAAATAGAACCCTTGTGCAGAAGGATTCATTGCGGTTGCGTTATTTTCGTTTTCTCTCTCTCTCTCTCTCTCTCACTCAAAGCCTTCATTCGTACCAGCTAGCACTGAGATTGAAGGAATCCGTTCGTGTGGACTGAGTAGAGACGTTATCATCGTTCAACGTTCGTGATCGCTCCGTGGATCTGCATCAAAGGTTTTGATCGTCACAAGAGATCTGCACAAAAGGTTTCAATCGTCACAAGAGGTAAATATTCTATCACTGATCATGACCATTCGTAAGGATCTCTAAAGGAGAAAATTTTAATTTCCGCTGCGTTTTGGATCGCAATTCTCCTTCACAAACATCTTAACAATCACTGCCATGTTATATGCCTGAGTGTTAGATTTCTAATGCTTCAAGCGGCATCAAAATCGGACTTACGGAATAAAAGTTATGACCAAAATCGTCGGGATATGTCAACAATTCATTAACTGAACGTATGAACAAAAACTTCACCAACACAGTAGGCATAGAAATAATACTCAATCAATTCACTTATCACTATCACATTATATCTCTAAGAGTCACCTTTCTAATACTTCAAACCCTAACCCAAAATGATTCACAAGTTGAGAGTTATGATCAAAACCGTACACAAAGGCGTTACGAAAAAGTTGTTGTTTTTCTAAAATTTCCAGCACAATTTTCATCTTCTTCAACCCCAAAAATGTCCACTAAATAATCACCAAAATTATTTTATCCCTGGAATAAAGTTATAGCCCTCTATTTCATATATTCAACGCTTCAAACGACACTCGATTTGGATTTACGGATCAAAAGTTATGGCCAAAACGATTTCGACCGAAAGACACGAACAGAGGCTCCAGCGCTGAGTGCGGTCGTGACAGACAGAATGCAGAATTTTCTGCGTTTTTCATCCTTGGAGGCCTTTCTTACCTCCAATTTCGATTCCGTAAAAAGGCAAACGCTCCGAAAATTACAACCCATGCAATACTCTAATTATCTTAAGTTAATTTATAGTTTTAACACAATTAAATCACCTAATCACAATTTTAAGATTATGCCTAAAACCTTCGAAATTGCAACAATGGTGGATATATGTTAAATCATAAAAAAAAACATAGACGCACATAAGGGACATGAAATTCATCATATAATCATATGATATAACAACCATCATAGCATCCAATTTCAAAATTATGAATCAAAACACTCAACCCTAAGGAGGTTAAAGGTTCCTCCATTCTACCCTTCTATCATACCATTTACTATTATAAAAAGTTCTCACCCTTACCTGATCTCCAACAAAAGCCCTTGATCTTCTTCTTTAACCTCAAGTTTTTTCTCTCCCTCTTTGCCTCTTTTGCTCCAATCTCACGTACCAACAAAATCTCCCAAAAACCTAGTTTCTCTCCCAACTTTTGAAATATATAGTAATCTCCTTACTTTTGCTTAATTATCATTTTTGCCCAATTTAACTCTAGTTTCCCTCTTCTTACCACAAACTCTCTTAAAATTTCACAATTGACTCATACTCTTATTCTCTCCAATTTCTTATTTTATCAATAATAATAAATAAAATTCTAATTATTATAATCATTTTCTAACTTACTCTAACGTCTCATCGCACCCTACTATTTTTACCACACCCCAACAACGCATATTCAAATAATTTATTTTAAATCGCACCAACATCTAATAATTAAATTAAACACCAAAAATTCACCAATAATTTAAAATAAAACAATTTTAAAAAATTGGGTGTTACATTAAGGACCCAATATATATAATCGCCTCGACGAGCGACAGAGACTCATGTTTAAGAATCCAACATGTATAATCGTCTCAAGAAATGATAAGGACTCATAAATATCCATCATATGTGATCACCACATGGAGAGATCTAAATAAAATCGTTTTGCTCTTTAATTCCATTCAGATAAAACAATAATAACCCAAATTCATATAATAAAGAAGAACCTCCTTTATTCCATTCTTATAAAATTGACACAATTTTTATAAAAAAAAAACTGATTTAGTTTGGGACAAATTACTTTTATAAAGAAGTCACTCATTTGGAAACGGAAGTAATAAGTATTGATTCACAATAATTCAGTCTCCAAAATCTTTTATTTTAACTTGATTATAAAGGTTTAATATCAGCGGCGTGCTTACACAATAAGCAATGCCTACCTTCGAGAGTGGATGTGATATTTGAACATGTGCAAGGTAAGCAAACCTGAGCAAGGTGACATGAAATTATTATTGGAGCAACCAAATAGCCCCCATCAATCATACTCCATAATACCATAAGATTTAACATCCAACACAAAGAATACCAGAAAACATAAACCAGTAAAGGTGTATAGACCATCTTTACACATTTCCATTTATGATCAAACTTCACAGTTTTAGCATTGGAAATGGTTTAATGAGGACAACATTCACTGATTTAGTACATGCTTAGTTGCTTACATGGTTTCACAGTGTGATCTTTTATCCAAGAATCTTTTATTAAATTTACCAAGAATCTTTTGATCACCATCTAGAAATCTTTTTGTTTTCCTTAAAATACTAATCCAATACAATTTGCATTTGTCACTAACTTATCAGCCTTCTGCTTTTTACGGAATGGAAGCAGTTCACTTCTCGCTAGTCACAGCAGTCCCTTGAACTGGCGCTTTGTTCATTGAAATAAATGCAACCTGCATAAACAAACACAAATAAGTAGTTATAAGTTCAGCTACCTATATAAGCAACCAAGCTAAAGCTAAAGCTAAAAGATCAGTTTCTAAGTGTGTGTTTGGAAACAAAGTCATCCACTGCCACCTCACATTTAAGAGCTTCCCACCGTGATTTTTCTAAAGCTACATTTGTTAGCTTCTGCAGTGGTGTCGTGATTTTTGAGAATTCCAAACATAGACTAAAACCAGGCAAGCAATTTCAACTACCCACTATAAGACATCATTTTAGAAAAAGGTTGTGTATTGAATTGAAGATGTTTACGGTTACCTTAAGGAAACTGTTAAGAAATATGGTTGGACCTAACTCAACCCTACAAAACCGGTTGGTAGGGTGAGGGTTGTCCCCACTTATAAACTCATGTTCAGGTTATATATTGTCCGATGTAGGACTCTTAACACACCCCCTCACGCCCAGGACTGGACATCTGGAGCGTGGAAATAAATGGTGGGTGGCCCGATAGCGAAAACCATAGTAGGTGGCCCACTGGATCTTAAACGAGGCTCTGATACCATGTTAAGAATGTGTGGTTTGGGCCTAACTCAACCCTACAAAACCGGTTGGTAGCCAAAGGATACACTCAGATTTTTTGATTGGATTATAGTGATACCTTCTCGCCTATAGCCAAGATGGCATTTATTAGACTTCTTCTAGCCATTGCAGCCATTCGACATTGACCTCTTCATCAACTTGACGTCAAAAATGCTTTTTTACATGGTGATCTTAGAGGAAGTATATATGGAGCAACCACCTGGATTTGTTGCTCAATGGAAGTCATTGAATATGGTGTGTAGGTTACACAGGTCTCTTTATGGTCTTAAGCAATCTCCGAGAGTTTGGTTCGGCAGATTCAGCGCTGCAGTACAACAGTTTGGTATGGTCCGTAGTGAAGCTGATCATTCTATTTTTTATCGTCACTCAGTCCAAGGGTGTATTTATCTTATTGTGTACGTAGATGATATTGTCATAACTGGTAGTGATCAGCAGGGTATACTCCAGTTAAAACAACATCTCTCGAATCAATTTCAGACAAAAGACCTTGATAAACTCCGCTATTTTTTGGGTATTGAGGTAGCCCAATCTAAAGATGGTTTGGTGATTTCTCAGCGGAAATATGCTATGGATATTTTGGAAGAAACAGGTTTGTTGAATGTTAAACCAGCTGATACTCCTATGGATCCAAGTGTCAAACTACTATCCAATCAGGGGGAGCCTCTATCTGACTCAGGAAGGTATAGGAGATTGGTTGGAAAGTTGAATTATCTCACAGTCACACGTCCAGGCATTTCTTTTGCGGTTAGTGTGGTAAGTCAGTTCTTAAATTCCCCTTGTCAGGAACATATGGATGTTGTTATCCGGATTCTGAGATACATCAAATGTGCTCCAGGAAAAGGACATACTCAGATAATTGGATACTCTGATGCTGATTGGACAGGGTCACCCATTGATAGACGATCCACCTCTGGAGATTATGTACTTGTTGGAGGAAACCTTGTATCCTGGAAAAGTAAGAAACAAAACGTAGTTGCAAGATCAAGCGCCGAGGCAGAGTATAGGGCCATGGCAATGGCAACATGTGAACTTATTTGGTTAAAACAGTTGCTCAAGGAACTTCAAATTGAAGAAGCAAGACCAATGACACTTATTTGTGATAATCAAGCTGCATTGCACATTGCTTCAAATTCAGTCTTCCATGAGAGGACCAAACATATTGAGATAGACTGTCACTTTGTTATAGAGAAGATCGAGTCAGGTGACATCGTCACAAGCTTTGTCAACTCTAATGATCAATTGGCAGACGTGTTTACAAAATCTCTACGAAGTCCCAGAACTAGTTATATATGTAACAAGCTTGGTGCATTTGACTTATATGCTCAAGCTTGAGGGAGAGTGTTGATATTTGTAAATATATAGTGTTGAGAATATTTGTATATAGAATAGTCCCACATCGACTATATCATGTAATTAGTTGTAATCTTTTTATATATAATAAAGTCTCCGTAGTGCTTTTAAAGACACACGGTTTAACCTAAATGTCTCTTAGTCTCTCCTAATTCAATAGAAACCATTGTCTAGAATACATCAGTGTTATTCACGAATACAACTAAAATCTAAAACATTTCCAACTGTGGTTAATGACTAACTAATTCAAGAATATTGAAATGTCTTTCTAGTTTAATTCCTTTATTCATGCCTAATTCAGCAGAGTTGCAAGTTGCAACGACAAAGCAGCGACATCACGGGGGAACAACGTCAATGAGGCTGGAAAAGTGTAACTGTGTAAGGCTGTTGAGGAAAAGTGTAACATGTGTTGTGTTTATAAGTGGGGGCAATTCTCACCTTAAGCCGGTTTTGTAAGCATGAGTTAGGTCAAATTCTAATTCTATCACAACTTATTTTATTTAACTGTGAACAATAACTCCCAGAAACTGTTATTGCTTGACAGTAGAGACACATGCATTGAAAAAAAACTTATGAATCTTAAAATGCATGAACAAGATGAATGAATCAAGTTTAGTTCATTGCTACACTTGTAATTAACTAGACCATATTTCTAACATTTCATATGAACTGTAGTGACTGCCAAATAAATCATCACTGAGAATACATAGGGGTGTTCATGGTTCAAAACCATAACCAAATTGAACCAAATATATGGATCAGTTTGGTTTTTAAAACCACTTTGATAAAACCGGTTTATATTTTTAAAATCGGTTTATGTTTGGATCGGTTTGGTTAATAACCGGTTTGTAATAAAAAAATTAATTTTTGTTTGGATCAATTTTAAAACCAAATTTTCCTCAAATTTAATTTTCATTCCAACAACTTCTTAATTTTATCCAATCGCTCTTGAAATCAATCACTATTTATAAATTTCAATCTGAAAAATCAAAATTAAGTAATTACCTATAAGATAGAAAAAAAATCGGTATTTTTCAAACCAGTTTTTTATTTTCTTTAAAAAAGCAGTTTTATAAAAAAAACAATTTTATAAAAAAAACAATTTAAAAAAATTATAAAAATAAATCAGGTTTAAAAAAAATAATTTTATAGCAAAAATAATTTAATTTCTTTAACCTGCCGTTTTAGTTCAACTAGTTTTAAATTTAGTTTATGTTAAAAATAGTTATTTAAAAAAACTGTTTTAAATTTAACTCTTATAATCTCCACAAATAATATCTTGATTAAAAACAGAAATAATTTCATTGAATTTGTTACTAGACTAATTAACAACAATAAAATTCTTCAACCTACACTATGAATATAACAAAATATGAAATATGAAGAATCTTTATGTTTTTTCACTTCTAGTTCCATAAGCAATTAATCAGCTTCTTCTGCAATAAGCTTAATGCTGCATAAAATAAAATGAAATTACAAGAATGTTAGCATATTAAAAGTGAAAACAGTGAAATTGCAAGTCTATTTTACATTTTAAGACATGGACGACCCGATTTCTAAGACCATGTCTCGAACAAAATCTAACTCAAACTCATTATCTCAAAAAAGAATATATTCAAGTTAAGGAGCCTAGTTTCAAGTACAAAAATATGAGACCCGTGTAAGGGAAGATTCAGTAACACATTAAGTCAAAACAAATCACGCAACAACATAAACCCACAAGTGCAGAAAATGCACATATAATAAATTGAGTAGAATATGCAAAAACAAACTTTAGAATTCTTTACCGTTAAATCATCTTCGAGTGTAACAGAAGTTGAAGAGGTTGAACAGCTAGCACCATCTTCCGTATAAAGTAATTCTACAAAACATATAAAGAGATTTCATTATACCTCAAGTATAATAAATAATAATACATTAGCGAATATACTTAGTTATCATACCTTGCTCAAATCTCTCAAGAATATCAAAATCTTCATTTGTAATCAAGGAGGAAGATGTTCCTTTGAGCCAATCTTGGGTGCATATCAACGCTTCGACTGTTGTAGGTGTTAATGAGCTGCGATATGGATCAAGCACCCTTTCTCCTGTACTGAATGCAGATTCAGAAGCCACTGTGCTTATAGGTATAGCCAGCATGTCTCTTGCAATGTTTGAAAGGATGGGATATCGGCCAGAGTTCACTTTCCACCACTCTAGAACATTTATCTCCATGTTATGCTCTAACTTCTCTCCAAGATAAGTAGTTAACTCATTATCCGCATTGTCACACCCTTCTGAAATATAGAATTCAGCAGTTCCATAAGGATCACTAACACCACCAAAAACTTGCAACTCATCTGAATTACCTTGAGGAGACATAAATCCAACACGATATTCCTCATAAATATATTTCAAGCTAAACTCTAAATTTGCTTTCAAGGCGTCAACATCATCCTTATTATAATATCGCCTTACCATCCAATCGACCAATCTAATCTTGCGCCTAGGGTCGAATACTAGAGCAATCAACAACAACATGTTAAGCTTCTCATGATTTCCCCAATATTTATCATATTTCTTCTTCATTTTTTGAGCTACTGAACGTAGATGCTCATCTTCAGACGCACACATATCCACAATGCTCTTTCCAATACCCAGGATCTCAAACATATAAATATTGCTTGTCAAATAAGATGACCCCGATATGTGTAAGGTAGCATCATAAAATAACTTCAAGAATGGGATGATTAAGTTAATATGCTTCCAATCTTCTTCTGTCGGAACACCTTTCCCCTTCTTTGTCAACTCATTCACATACTTTTTATCTCGAAAACTTAATTCTTCGAAGGTCCTCTCATGTTTTGATGCGGATACTAACATCAAGTATGTTGAGTTCCAACGAGTCTCAACATCTAGCCAAACTAAACCTTTATAATCCATGATTTCCTCATCAATACATGCCTTGAATTTAGCAAGCCTCGCAGGAGAAGATCTAACATACCACACAGCATGACGGATTCTACCAATAGAGCCATCAATGTCAATCAAACCTTCTTTCACAACTAAATTCAATATATGCGCACAACACCGCATATGAAAATGGTTTCCACTCATAACTAAACTATTCCTAGACAAAAGCCTTCTCTTGAGACGCTCAACCCCAACATCATTAGATGAAGCATTATCAACTGTCAAACTAAGCACACGGTTTAACCCCCAACTGTTCAAGCACATCTCCATTGTTGCACAAATAGCATCCCCTGTATGACTTGTGACTTGACAAAAATTTAAAATCTTCTTCTGTAAGTGCCAATTATTGTCAATGAAATGGGTTGTCACACACATATAACTCAACTTTTGACAAGAAGAAGTCCACATATCAATAGTGAGACAAACTCTTCGATAATTCAGAGAGAGAAAATTTTTCAAAATCATTCTTTCACTATCCCATAGTTTCAAGACATCACGCGCTAGTGTTGTGCATGAACAAATCTGAAATCTTGGTGATGCGAGACTCATAAATTCATGAAAAGACTCATGTTCAACCTTCCGAAAAGGAATCTCCATGTTTATGAACATCTTAACCATTGCTCTTCTAATGGCTTCTTGGTCAAACTTGACAATTAAAGGAGAGCCAACATGTTCTTCAACACTTGTCGTAGAAGATAATGCCCTTTGCCTCTTGTAAACAAGGCATCTCGATACATGAGCATGCATGGAACTAGTTCCATTATTATACTTAATTTTCGTGTCACAGTATTTGCACGAAGCTTTTTGTTCTTCTTCCGACGATACAATGAAATGCTTCCAAACCTCTGAACGATTCTTTCGCTTCTTAGTGTGAGGAGGTGGCATTTCATTAGAGATTGTAGGTGGAGGGGTTGAAACTGTATTCTCGGATGTTGCATAAGTTGTACCAACATTAGTCATCTTGATTCTATTAAAAATAGGAAAACAAATTATGATTAAAAAAACACAAAAAAAAATCTGATATGAATATGACATTTCCTTATTCAATTGGTATGTATGATGCTGTTATAACAAACCTGCAGATCACACTTCAAGATATAAATATTAGTGAACAGGTCCAGGCTCTAATATCTCCAGCATTACTGATGAGCATTCATCAGTAGTAGTTCAAAACTCGGACCGCTTGATACAAACATGACATGCTACATGCCCTGCAAAAACACATACACAATTAGGATTCACACCAAGACAATGCATCCATTCAATTTAAATTTCTAGCTTAACTACAATAACACATAGCAATCAAACCACATTTCTTATTCCAAACTACTAGCAATGATTCCATTCTAATTTCAACCAAGTTCTAACCAAATTCAAATTCAACTCTTTCTAAACATTGTTCTAATATTTTCTACCACTGCAACTAACAGATTTCTACCACTGCAACTAACTGTTCAAGCAAAGTCAGTTAGCACACAGCAGCCCAACTTCCTGGGGATTGGGTTTCAATTGGTCACAACAGTCAATGGTTGTGGTATTCTGTCTATGCAAGGTATTGTTCACACTCACAAAAATTGTTTGAATTTTGAGACATTCTTATCATCAAGTTACTGATTCTCATTCAATCTTTTGAACAGCAAGCAAGTAAGCTGGCGTACGAGGGCGTTAGTAGTTACAGACTAGACACGACGTTTTATTTTTGGAAGGGACTCAAGTCGCATATGAGGCAGTTCCAACATTTTCTGGCCTCTTTATTGGCATCACAAAGAAGGCCATTAGTTTTGAATTTCTTTTGAAATAAGAAAAAGTTTGGTACATTAAGTAGGAAATTATATTTACTCAGCATGTTTATTGCATTTTTCTCACACTTTAATTTTAAATCGGTAAAACAAAAGAAATACTTATTCCAAGACATGCTCTCACGTTTCTTGTACTACAAAAGAATAAACTATTATGTAGAGAAAAAAATATGAAGAACATGAGAAAGTGCAATTGATGGAAGCTTATTCTCTTGTTATTATAAACAAGGGAGTAGCAATTTTGTAGCCACATTTTGCATAATTTGCGACAAAAAAGCCACAGATAACATACCTATAACCCACACATACGAAAATGGAAATATTGAGCAGCAATAGAGTAAGGACCCCTCAAATATAGTTAAAGCTGCAAGTCAATTATAACTTTGTAGTGAAAAAAGGGAGCTTTTAACAAGAAACAAATTAAAATTGGAAGTCGGAATCATCCCATTGAAGAACAGCAGAATCAATGTTCTGTTCCCTTTTGAGCCTGTCTTTTAGGAACCAATCACATACCTTTCCAGCATTGAGCTCCTCTATTGGACAACCTTCTTGTTCTGATATCACTTTTAGTAAATTCAATGAAGATATCTACCAACACAAACATGAAAATTCATTCATTAAAATTGACCAATGAAAAAACACAATCCTCAGAGATATCATATGACTAGAGAACAGAGTTAAGGTAACTACTAAGTATTAAGTACCGTTAAACGGCATAGAAAGCGTTCATGAGTTAATGGATTCTATAGCAAATCACATTTCAAATTTTGTTTTAATCAAGTCACATAGCTATCATTCAAACTCCATTAGCAGTTAACTAACTCAAGTTGATCTAGCATTTTTGACTAACCTAATTCCAACTATTTTTCAACCTACACTAACAGATTTCTACCACTGCAACTAACTGTTCAAGCAAAGTCAGTTAATTGACATTCAATTTAATAAACAATAGCTTCATCCAACCTCAATCTCCTAATAGTTTCTTTTCCACCAATTTCATCTCTTTAACTAATTGCAACCTAAGCAATCATTAGTAATACAACAGCAGTTCCAGTTCAATACCATACACTGACAGAGATGCTACAATCCAAACATGTTTATGTTTATAAAAAATCAAAATAATTGGTGGTTGTGTGGTAAAATAGCAACCATAGTCAGCAACAGCAACAACAACTCTTACCGGGGCGACGACGAATCATACATAGCTTGAAGTGAAAAATCCTTTAAAACCCAACCCAAAATTATGAGTGACAAAGTACTGATATAACAAATTCTGGGCTAAGCAAATAGAAGATAGAGATGAATACTTCAAAGCTTTGATTGAGATGATTCCATGAAATCCTAAAATCCTAATTCTGAGTTGCAAGTTGAAGGGTTTGAGAAGAAAGGGTTAGGGTAGGGATTTGGTAGAAGATACACCGGACAATCTTTGTTTCAGTTTATCAAAAATCATGCGATGCAGGTTTTGATGAGTTTGAAATTTGAAGAATGATGAAGAGAAAAAAAAGATGAAAAAAATTTGGATTTTTGAGAATTAGGGATTCTGAAATTTGGGTTTTGGGTTAATTTGAAATGATTATTGAAAAATGGTAACCGTTTACTTGAACCGGTTTGTAATAATGGTTATCGGTTTTTTTTTAATTTGCTAAATGGTTCACCAATTTCAAAATATAATTTTGGGTTGGTTTTTAAAGTTTGGATTAATTTGGATATGAATTTGGTTCATGGTTATTGGTTATTTTGCACACCCCTAAGAATACATACCTAAGCCAATGGCATCAGAACCCTTCATGATTTTCAGCCCTCATGCATGTATCAATGAACACCCTGCACATAGAAAAGATGGATTGCAATTTAGTGAAGGACATGCATACCAGATGAAAGAAAATCTCATTATGCCATTCCTTCAGTCTGTTTACTTGGTTCGAACAAGACCAGAATTTGCATCAACACTAAATGCCTAAATAAACTAGCCCATAAATTAGACTTGAAATCTAGTTAAGCAACAAAATCATGGCCATGATCAAATTCTTTTAGTCTGATACTATTGAACAGTCTATAGAATACATAAAATTTTAACACTTCAATCGGAAGTTGAATTTCTATAAAAGAAAAGGAAATTGACTCCTTATAGAACACGAAAATAACACTTTTAATCACTTTAAGATGGGAAAAAGAAAAAGGACATGAATAGATTAAAACAAAACAAAAAATAAGCACTGAAGATTCTTAGAGGAACATGCACATGCACCCTCCCTGCAAAGGCCCCTATCCTAACTCAATCATAATACCCCTACTCTTCCTCCTCGCATGGCCATTCTGTTATGAGGCAGATCATCATCTGCAATACTCACCATTCTGTCCTAACTCAAACTAATTAATCCATCCCAACATGATCCTTGCAGCAAACACCTCAGTACCAGATATATCATTACACTCAAGATAGAAAAATAACAACATTAAAAATATCCAAAATTCAAAATACACTTTAATAAATTCACAATTTTAAATATGTTGAATTTGCACGAAAGTTCTGAAGCTGGTTTGAAAAGAGAGTAAGAAACCTAAGTGTAGTGCATGTTGAACTGTCTAATTTCTGAATAACTTTGCTTTCTAAATCGGCAAAACTTTCTTGATACTTTCCACGCAAGTAGCCGGTTAATTACTTTATATTTCCATCTGTCAAAAAAGCATAATTTGCATTTCCAATATGTTATGTTATGCACCCATTAGTTGCTCTTTCATGATTGTACCATTAACCCCTCTTCAAATTGCACGTGAAAGATGCACGTAGCTGTAGTTTCATTAAAATTACAAGTGCAGCCATTTGCATTATTAAATCTTCCTATTTACTAACCCCCTCTCTCTTAATTAGATGAATAAAATATGTTACCTTTTATCATAATAATTTGAATAGAACCGAGTAAGATTGGTGCTTATCCTTGCCAATCAAATTTCAGGAATCATTATTAAAACAAGAACTCATGGACTTTCAGTAGTAATTGAAAAATAAAAATAGTATCAGTACCAATGATGTTTGGCATGAAAAAAAGCTATCATTAATCACAAGGTATAGTTGTTCAAGAAAGAAACACAAGCAATTAATTTGTTAAAGTACAAACATATTTTGGATCAAGAAGTAAACTTGAGAGACTCAAACCAACAATATACATAGAAATGCATATGATAGAGTTGCTTTGAATTTGCAAATTGATTTAGGTAGAAAATAACTCAAACCAGAAATATGGATCGATCTTGAGAATTAAGAAGCAGACTATCATATATCTTGAACCAGGACTCACTCTACATACATTACCATAATCCCCACGTGTCTAGGCTCTGGACTCAACAATGCGTAAAGCTATTGATCAATATAACCTACAACAATCTATTAATTTTGAAATTTACAGACTCCAGGCAAATGGAAACATATTCAGTGTTTTACACATTAATTATGATTGTTACTTTCTTTAGACTACACAGTTGCTAAACCAAATATAGTTACTATTACTTGACAAAGTATAATTAGAAGAAGAAAAAAATGCAAAAAACACATAGAATTTCAAAACAACTTACTCCCATGGTACATCCCTACAAGCATCCAGTCTCCACCTTTATATTCAAACGGGAGAACATATTCTGAACCATGCAAAAGGTCCCTCCGCTTGCACCCATCAACATTTCTCTTCCTAGAACTCCTCAGGAACCACACTGACCTGAAACTACACAATGACGAAAGATTTCATAATAAAAAATAATGCATCATCCAAGATACTTAAATAAAAAATCATTGGCAAAAACGTTTTTTGTTAAAGTAAATCAAAATCGAAATGGCTCACCTAGGGTAAAACACTTGAATATCTTCTCATGGTCAGAAGATAGTTCCTGATATGTTGTAAAAGTTCACAGATCTACCTTCCTAAAATAGGGAGGGAGAAAATGCACCTAAATACACTCAAATTTGTCATTTCTCAAATTTTGTACATTTTGTGTGCACCTGTGTTAATTTTCATTCTTCATGAGAACTTCATTAGTCAACATTGCTAAGCAAATACAACAAAAAGGTATTTATCCAGTAAAACCAAGCAAAAATCATAAAAGATATAGCAGTTGGCCTAGTTTATCAGTAAATTACCAAACACCTTGTTGCATAATGATAACATGCTCCCTTTGAATGATGGTTACCGCGATCAAATAACCGGATTAATGTATCAGAATCAGAGTGTCATTCTTTTGTAAGCCTAACATTGTTCCAACAATCAATGCAAACCTCCAAAGTTCAACACTGCAGCTGCCATATAATCAAATCAACGCATCAATCGAGCCGTCCGGATTTTCAACTTAACTTTCCTGGCTTCATTGACAAAACCAGCGGTACAGAGGCCATTAATAACAGCTCTTTGAGTAGCCCTTAAGATCTGAAAACCAGATTTCAAACAAGCAACCAAAAGCTTGGAAGCAAAAAGGAACTTCTTTGCCCTGCAAAGGTTATGCACCAAGATAGTATAAGTGAAAGAATCTTTAACCTCCATACTATCAAAAACTTTCACTGCTTGATCAATATGACCAGCTTTACCCAAACAATCAAGCATGCAGTTAAATGCCACCAAATTAAAACCAAAACCCAATGACTTCATGTAATCCAAATGCTTCTCGGCACCAACGAAATTGCCAATCTTACACAATCCATGGATTATAATCGTGTGCGTATACTGATCACATTTCAGTCCTTGTTTCTCTATCTCATCCACCAACTTCAACGCCTCATCGAACTTACCTTGCCTACAGAAAAGGTTTATCATCGTATTATATGAAGCAAGATCAGGCACCAAACCATTACTCGTCATCTTCCCAGCAATCTCATCCACTTCTTCAATCCTTCCGGTCTTCACCAACGCAACAACCACAGTACAATAAGCAAATCCATCAAACGTATAACCTTTCCTCCTCATCTCCGACAAAATCTCCAACCCTTGCTCCAACCTCCCGCACCGAAAACAACACTTCATAACCGTGGTATAAGTAATCGCATTCGGTTCATAACCATAATCACAAAACTCACGTAACACCCTCCTCGCATCCGCCAACCTCCTAGCCTTACATAACCCATTAATCATCGCACTATAAGTCAACACATAAGGAACAAACCCGTGACGCTGCAAGTTCCTAAACAACATAAGAGCATTATGAACATACCCGTGTTTGCACAGCCCGTTAATCATAACATTATATGTCGCCATCGTAGGATACATTTCAGCGCGCTCGACTATATCCTTGAAAACACGATACCCTTCGTCCGGTCTACCAAGCCTAAACAAACAATGAATTAAAATATTATAACTCCAGACATCCGGGTGTATTCCTGATTGAAGCATTTCGTCGAACAGTTGGAGGGATTTCGATAATAAACATTTTCTAACAGCACCTGACATCAATGAATTATAAGAAACAACATTAGGGTTAATCCCTGCTTCTTTCATTCTATTGAGAACAGTGTAACCTGCATCGATGCTGACAAAACGACAATAAGCATCGACTAACGTGTTATATGTAACAGTATCAGGGAGTACTCCTAGTTTAATGGCGTCTATTAAAACGACTTCGGCTTTTAGTAATTGCTTCGATTTGCACATTGAGGATATGCAAATGTTCATGAATTTTGTTGATAATCGAGTAACCATGATTTGTAATGATTGAGGGAAGAAAGAAGAGTCGAGAAGAAAAGGTGAGTAACACGAGATTGAAAATTGAGTAGGTTATTGTGATGACAGATAGAGGCATTTGGGTTTTACTGAAACGAGTTGTTGAAGGTTGAAGAGAACGGTTAGTCTGTAGCGGAGAGTGAAATTGAATACGGGTCAGACCGGCCGGTCCAACCGTTAGCGGAATTGTTATCAAACCGGAAATGGTGAGGAAATGTGGTCGTTGGAGACGGTGTGGGACGGAAAAGTGTGTGAATGTGAGACGGGAGATACTTTCAGAGGTTTATAAATGTACCGAAAACCCTCTCTTAATTTATATTTTATCTAAAATGTGATTTATTTATTTTTTGGATGGACCAATTGAGTAGCAATGTGTATAAAAGTGTTTGATTAGAATTTTGACATTCATAAATTTGTTCAAGGTATTAATTCAATACACAATTTAATCATCCATTCAGTCTATCGACACTTTTTTTCCAAATTGATGTTATTTTTCTTGATTTTCATATTAAACCAGTTAAAAATCCGTACGTTTGTACGGGTTTAAATTTTTTTATACCGCATAATTGTATTTAAATACTTAATTGAGAATAATATTTATATATGATTTTTTTATCTGAATCTAATTTGTTGTGTTGTGTTCACTTAATAAAATATTTTAATCACATTTTTAACATTAGAGACAAATACAAATGAATGATAGGTCAAAATTTATCAAATAACAATAAGTTATCTCTTGATAGTGAAAATGAATGTTATAATACATAATAATAAGATTTCAAACTTTTCATCATTGAGAGCAATATTCATATATGATTTTTTGTCTATATCTAATAGGTTGTGTCTCGTGCTATTTTAAAATTTATATTACTTAAATTACGTTCCATGTTATTTGTACTTAAATCATATACATGATTGGAAGGTTTATTGTGTGTTAGGTTCAATACATAATGTAAAATATATGACATATATAATATTCCAATAAATGTCCTTTGTATATAAATCAATTTATAGAACATATTAGCATAAAACTTGATTTTTTTTTACAAATCAAATAGTGAATAATAGTTGGCTATCGGAGAATCATTGATCCAAGTGTAAATATATAACAAATTAGTAACATCTTCAAACATGTAAACACAGTAAACAATCAGATTAGATTTGTCAAATCAACAACCAAGTAAACAAATAAATAAATAGATTAGATTTATCAACAAAGATAAAAACAATCAAATTTATGAACTTCATTAAAGTCAGATTTCAAGGCGTTGTCATCGGGTCCTTCAGATCCATGTGATAATGAGAGTCAGTTGAATTCATCTTCATTATTAAGGCTCCCCTTTCATCTTCATTATTTGTATGACAACATAATACATGAGTATGACAAACAAAGGGAAGACTTTAAAGTCAACAAATACCTGAAAAAGACTCACAGAGATAATAGCCATGAAAATTGAAAATCTCTCTGGAGAAAAAGAAACTAACAATGATTTAAGAACAACATGAAAGGATTTATATCATTCCATATTCAAGAAGAGTTCAAATTAGAAATTGTCTTTGTTTTTTTTCTCTCTTTCCCAATTTCTATCCACACCTGTTTTTTCCAAGCGTTGTAGAAGAATTTTTCATCCCATTTTTTTGATGTGCCTGATATAATATATAAAATATATCAACCACTAACCTAGAGTGTCAAAGCACTTGTATGTTTTGTCATCAAAAAGATTGTTAAGTTTGCGATCAGAGACATATACATGAGAAAATTCATCAAGCTCAACTTCTTCCTTTGGCCCGATTTCAATCCTTAGAGGAACACCTTTCATTTCTAACTAAGAATACTCATCCAAGAGAATAGTCATCTCTAGAATCTGACTCAGCATGAATTCCTACTTCTAACAACGCATTCATAGTTGCAGACATATATCAAGGATTCCTTGGGTATCAACATCTTTGTAAGGCACAAAATCACATTGACTTGAACTAATGGTGCATCAGGAGGCATCACTAATCCCTTGTCATCTCCATGAACCATCACCATCTTCCCAATTTATTAAAAAGTAGAAAGAAACACCAATGCAATCATATGTATACAAAATCAACTGCATGCCAGAAAAGTTACCATTTTTTCATCCAAATCTTAACTTTTATGGATGATTTATGGTTCTGTTATTTTTAAAATATGTACTTGTGAACTATTTCAGAAAAACCTTTTTTTCTACTTCAAGCAATATATGTTCTACATACCTTCCATTTCCATGAGGACCAAGATCCACATAGCTTTTCATTATTTAAAATAAAAGATAGATTAGTTCAAATTTACATCCAATAAATCTATAGAATCATCGATGAACAAAAAAATTTAAAGAATTGTGAGCAAGTGCTAGTAAAGGAATCATGTAAAAAGAAATAAATACAAGTTGAAATAAATTAGTTATAATTAATGTATGTCTAAAATTCCAATGAGAGAATAACATCAAACACATTAATTGGTGAAATTGATGATAGTTCAATGACAAGCCCGAAAATAACATATTCCTTCATAGGCAACTACTACAAAGAAACAAACATGAAATTCATACCAAACCGTTTACAACATTTCATGAGTTACCCTCTTGAAATCAACATTACATGTAAATCTATTAAACAAATGCCATGACTCACTATGTTTTTAAACCATTATAGTGTCTTTCCAAATAATTTCTTCGCAATTTCCTCACTACACTAGCATGACAAGAGACAAAATGAAAATGACATAAAGAAAACAAAAATAGAAACAACAATATTAAGAAAACTGCATCAACATGAAAACACATGAACACAAAAACAATAATAGTAAACAGGAACAATCAAATGAAGAAGACAAATCTAAACTCAAATTTTAATCAACAAACAACAAAAACTTTAAAAAAAATATAGTTAAACATTCAAAGCAACACAGCAAACCAGACAACAATCTTGATGTTTTTGAAATGATTTAAAGCAAATAAAAAGCAACAAAAAACAACAAAAGTAAGTGAAAGAACACGAAACTGAAACTAAACAACAAAGACAATGCTTCATTTTCAATGCTTCCATTTGACATTCGATAACAGAAAAATGGAGTGTGTAACACCCCGATTTACTTTCCGTATTTATTTATTATGTGTTTATTTTAATTAATCATTATTTGGTGTGATAATTAATTAAATATGTGTTCTGGTGATTATTTGAATTATTTGAATATATGTGTTATTTGAATAATTGAATTTTATGAGTAGAAATAGCAATTGTCTAGTAATGGGTCTAATTAATTAGAATGGATGGATAAGTGGGTTAAGCCCATTATGAGTTAAAAAGATAGTAAGGGTTTTAGAGATTAAAGTTAGTTTTGTAAAACAAGAGAAGAAGATAGAAGAGAAGAGAAGAGAAGAGAAGAGAAAGAGGAGAAGAGGAAACTAGAAGAAGAAGGACTTAGAGATTTCATCTATACTAAGGTAAGGCTGAGATTTTAAGCGGTCATGGGTAAACATAATGTATGTAATGTATGTGGGTTAGATATCATGAACTTAGGATTTTGGAATTTTGATTTTTGAGAAACTCTAGCATGTGTTTATGTTTTAATCCATGAAATTGATGTTTATGTTATGCTATGATATTTCTATATTAAATTTCATGAATGGGTATGTGTATAGAACATGATTTGGTGTATAATTGCATTTTTGAGTTTCACTTGAAAATGGTTGATTTGAGATTTTGGTGAAAATTAGTGGAGCTTAGAATTTTGTTTCTATTATCCTAATAGTTGTTATATATATATATATATATATATATATATATATATATATATATATATATATATATATATATATATATATATATATATATGTGTGTATATATATATATATATTGTATAACTATTTATTTCATGAAAAATGATGGATTAATGTGGTTTTATGATGAAAATTCATTCTGGACAGTAGCATTTTCGCAACAACAGTTTTCTGGTTTTTACGGCATTTTTGCAACAGTAAATTTTCTGGTTTTTGACAGCATTTTGAAAAATTTGTAAATTCAATAACTTTTGAACCGTAACTCCGTTTGAGGTGTCGTTTGGTCCGTTACGAAGCTAAGAATATTATCTATAATGTGATATTCATTTTGATAACAGTAGATTAATATTTTATCAAAAGAATCCTAATATGGATATATGTTGTATGTGTGGTGAATGTGAATGATATGTTTTCTATTGTTTGGCATGTATTGGATGGTTTTAGATGGATTCTGTGAAGAAACATGATACTTGAAATTATGTATGTGATGGTGTGAATTGGTGAATTTAATGAATAACATGAATTGACTTGTTTGCTTTATGTTATTGTGTTGTGATGAGATGATGAATGTTATTTGATGTATTGTTTAGAATTGAAGTCATGTTAGGTGTATGTTGTGCAAATGTTGGATGTGGTATGATTATGTATGAATAAGGGGTTGTGATCGTCTTAATTGCATGAGTCTTGTTATTGTTGCACACTTACACTAGCATGAGTCTATGAAAGAGGCAGTGTTGGGTAATCTCACGTAGATTATTTGCTTGTCCCAAATCTAACGTCGAATGGAGTTTGAAATCTTAAGGTCGAATCGAGCTTTAGAGGTGTTTATCTAGTCTATTTGAGAGACGCTCGGCAAGCCGGAAATGATAACGAATGGGATCCACATGCATATCACATTGAGTCGCACATGTCGGTGTGGATTGTTGTTTGTGTGATTATATGATATGATTGTGTGGATATGATTTTAGTAGATATGCATATGTGTGGATTTTAGGTGATCCATTTGATATGAATTATTGATGTGATATGTGTGCATATTTGTGATATATGTGATGAAATGGTGACTTGTATACATTATGAAATCATGTGAAAGTTGTATACATATTTGATGATGATTTGTAAATGATGGTGGATGATAATATGCACATGAAATCAATATGTTGTGAAATATGACTCTTGTACATAGTTTAGTATTTATCAATGAATACTTGTGGATTGTTTAGCCATGTCGTATGATAAACATGTGATTCTTTAATAAGATGATATGATACATGTTTGTATGAAGTGTGACGAATTCTAATAATATATGTATGTTTGTTATACATTTCATATTATTATGTTTTTCTATAATGATTTGACTTCTCACCCTTATGTTGGAATTATGTTCTATCGCGACATCGCTCAGGTATCAGAGATAGTGGTGCTTCGCACAAGGATTAGATTTGGAGGCTAGTTCTTGTTGTGTTTTGACTAGGTAGTTTATAGTGCTCTGGTCATGCAACACTTGGGTTTATGGGATTATTTGTATTTATTTTGATATTGAGAGATATTGGTGTGCTCTCTTTTATCTTGTTATTTGGATATGTTGGATTTGATGTTGAGTGGCCTTAGAGCCCAAAATGATATTTTGTGGTAGATGATTTATGGGAATCATCACTATTTACCATTTATGAAGAGAGATGTTATTTTGCTGTGTGAGTTTGTATGTTGGTTATTTGGTTTTGATTTATAATTCGTGTTACTTGTATGTGACCATGGCATGTGTTGTTTCTGGCAAAAGTAAATATGAAGCCCTCGTGTATGCATGCTTTAATTTACTCCGATTATGCAATTGTATGTTGTATTTGAGTAGGAGTAGTTTAAGGGGTGTTACATTAGTGATATCAGAGCACGGTTGGTCATTCGGCCAGGTTATGAATTTTTTTTATTCTGTTGTATCTGATTTGTGTGTATGACAACATCGATACGGTTTATTTAACAATCCTTGTTGTTGTGGTTGTTTGGTTGGTGTAGCGGGAAGATGGTTGCTGGAAGGAATGATGATGCGCTTGCGGAAGCATTGACCCTGTTGGCTGGTTCCATTCCACAAATGAATGTTGGTGATCGGGAGCGTGATGCTAATGAGTTTCGTGTTAGAAACAATCCATCAACTTTTGAAGGAGCTCATGAACTTTATAAAGCTCAAGAGTGGTTGAAGGCGATTGAGAAAATATTTCGAGTTATGAACTGTTCAGATGCACAGAAGGTGCGGTTTGGAACTCATATGCTTGAGAAAGAAGTTGAGTATTGGTGGCGCAACACTATTCAGAGATTTGATGAGGATGGCATTGAAGTGGCTTGGGCACTTTTCCGTGATGCTTTTCTGGAGAAGTCTTTTCCAGAAGATGTTCGTGGAAAGAAGGAAATTGAATTCCTTGAGTTGAAGCAAGGTAATGGTATCGTAGCTAAGTATGCTGCAAAGTTTGAGGAGTTGATCAAATTTTGTCCCCATTACAATATTGCTAATACTGAGAGATCCAAGTGTCTTAAGTTTGTGAATGGCTTGAGACCTGATATCAAGAAGGCACTGGGTTACCAACAGATTACGAGATTTTATGAGTTGGTTAACAAGAGTGGGATTTATGATGAGGATAGTCGTGAGAGTGTTGCTCATTACAAGTCCTTGCATGATAAGAAAGGAAAAGGGCAATTCCGAGGGAAGTTGTATGATTGTAAGAAGAAAGCGGGTAATGGCAAGAAGCCAAGTGGGGGAGGATCTCACACTCCTGTCAAGTGATTCAGATGTGGTGTTGAGGGACATCGTGATCCCGAGTGTCCTAAGGGAGATGTGACTTGTTTCAAGTGTGGCAAGCAAGGTCACAAATCTTTTGATTACAGAGTTGGTTCGAATGTGACTTGCTACAACTGTGGTGAGCAAGGGTGCATTAGTACCAAGTGTAACAAGCCGAAAAAGGAGCAAGCCAAAGGGAAATTGTTTGTATTATCCGATGTTGATACTTCTGCTGATGAGAGATTGATTCGAGGTACGTGTTTTATTAATAATATGCCTTTGATTGTTATTATTGATACCGGTGCAACGCATTCTTTTATTTCTTTGGATTGTGCTAAGAGATTAAATCTTGAATTATCTGTTATGCATGGAAGCATGGTTATTGATACTCCGGCTATGGGTTCAGTGACTACTTTATATGTTTGTTTGAAATGTCCGTTGAATATTTGTGATAAAGATTTTGAAGTTGATTTAGTGTGTCTTCCATTGAGTCAACTTGATGTTATTTTGGGAATGGACTAGTTGAGGGCCAACCATGTCTATATCAATTGTTTTGCGAAAGTTGTTCTTTTTCTTGAGCCAGAGAAGGAAGGTGATTTATTCTTGTCTACTCAACAAGTGAATGAATCTGTGTGAGATGGCACTGAAGTGTTTATGTTGGTGGCAAGTTTGAAGCTTAGTGAAAATGGAACAATGGGTCAATTTCCAGTTGTTCGTGATTTTCCTGAAGTGTTTCCTAATGAGGTTAGCGATTTGCTGCCTGAACATGAAGTTGAGTTCACGATTGATTTGATTCCTGGTACTAGTCTGATATCAATGGCTCCGTATCGGATGTCACCATCTGAGTTGAAAGAGTTGAAGAGTCAAATAGAGGATTTGCTTGATAAGAGGTTTATTTGTCAGAGTGTGTCACCGTGGGGTGCACATGTCTTGTTAGTTAAGAAGAAAGAAGGTATTATGAGGTTATGTGTAGATTACAAACAACTGAATAAGGTTACTATCAAGAATAAGTATCTGCTTCCAAGGATTGATGATTTAATGGATCAGTTGGTTGGTTCTTGTGTGGTTAGCAAGATTGATTCGAGGTATGGGTATCACCAGATCCGTGTGAAAGCTGAAGATATTCAGAAGACTGCTTTTAGAACAAGGTATGGACACTATGAGTATTCGGTGATGCCTTTCGGTGTGTTTATGGAGTACATGAATCAAATTTTTCATAAATATCTCGATAAGTTTGTTGTTGTGTTTATCGATGATATTTTGATCTATTCAAAGAGTGAAAAGGATCATGTTGAGCATTTGAGGATTGTTTTATCTGTATTGAAAGAGAAGCAGTTGTTTTCTAAACTTTCAAAGTGTGAGTTTTGGTTGAAGGAAGTGAGTTTCCTTGGCCATGTGATCTCTAGTGGTGGTATTTTGGTTGATCCTTCTAAGATTGAGGCTATATCTCAATGGGAAGCGCCGAAATCTATGTCTGAGATTCGTAGTTTTCTTGGTTTGGCAAGTTATTATCTAAAGTTTATTGAAGGCATTTCTAAGTTATCTTTGTCGTTAACGCAATTGACTAGGAAAGTGCATGAGAGGAATTATCCGACTCATGATTTGGAATTAGTTGTTGTTGTGTTTCTTTTGAAGATTTGGAGACATTATTTGTTTGGGTCGAGATTCGATGTGTTTATTGATCACAAGAGTTTGAAGTATTTGTTCGATCAGAAAGAGTTGAATATGAGGCAAAGAAGATGGTTGGAATTCTTGAAGGATTATGATTTTGGTTTGAATTACCAACCTAGCAAAGCGAATGTTGTAGTCGACGCTTTGAGTAGGAAATCTTTGCATATGTCGGTGTTGATGGTGCGAGAATTGGATTTGCTTGAACAATTTCGAGATATAAGTTTGGTTTGTGAATAAACTTTTTTTAGAGTGAAGCTTGGTATGTTTAAGCTTACTAGTGAAATTTTGGATGAGATTCGAGAAGGTCAAAAATCTGATTTGGTTTTGGTAGATCGATTAACGTTGATCAATCAAGGTAAAGAATGTGATTTTTAGATTGATGAGAATGGTATCATGAGGTGTCATGATAGAGTTTATGTTCCCGATGTTTCGGATTTAAGAAAAAGGGTTCTTGATGAAGGACATCATAGTGGTTTGAGTATTCATCCTGGTGCTACTAAGATGTATCAAGATTTGAGGAAATTGTTTTGGTGGCCTGGTATGAAGAAAGAGATTGTGGAATTTGTGTATTCATGTTTTATTTGTCAGAAATCGAAGATTGAGCATCAGAAGTCATCTGGTTTGTTACAACTGTTATCTATTCCTGAATGGAAATGGGATAGTATTTCTATGGATTTTGTTTCTGGTTTACCTAGGACTCTGAGTAATTGTGAAGCTATTTGGGTTATTGTGGACAGATTGACAAAATCTGCTCACTTTATTCCTATTAGAATGGATTATCCTATGGAGAGGCTTGCAAAGCAGTATATTGAGAAAATTGTCAGTTTGCATGGTATTTCGTCTAGCATTGTGTCAGATAGGGATGTGAGGTTTACTTCGAGATTTTGGGAAGGTTTGTAACGTGCTTTAGGTAAAAAGTTGTGTTTGAGTTCTGCTTATCATCCGCAGACAGATGTTCAGACCAAGAGGATGATTCAATCGCTTGAGGATCTTTTGAGAGCTTATGTTTTGGAACAGGGAGGTGCTTGGGATAGTTATTTGCCTTTGATTGAGTTTACCTACAACAATAGTTTTCATTCGAGTATTGATATGGCTCTGTTTGAAGCTTTGTATGGTAGAAGGTATAGGACGCCTTTGTGTTGGTATAAATATGGAGAGAGTGTTGTGGTTGGACCTGAAATAGTTCAATAGACTACTGATAAGATTAAAATGATCAGAGAGAAGATGAGGGTTTCTCAGAGTCGTCAGAAGAGTTACCATGACAAGAGAAGGAAAGCGCTTGAGTTTGAGGTAGATGATCATGTGTTTTAAAGAGTTACTCCGATAACGAGTATTGGTAGAGCATTGAAGTCACGTAAGTTGACGCCGTATTTTATTGGTCCGTATCAGATTTCCGAGAAAGTAGGTGATGTGGCTTATCGGATTACGTTGTCGCCGTCACTTGCTAATCTCCATGATGTGTTTCACGTGCCTCAATTGAGGAGATACATTGCGGATCCTTCGCATATTGTCCAATTAGATGATGTTGAGGTTAGAGATAATTTGACCGTGGAGACATTACCTATGCGGATATAAGATAGAGAGGTGAAACAACTTTGTGGTAAAGAGATCGCTTTGGTGAAAGTCGTTTGGGGATGACCGGCTGGTGGAAATGTGACGTGGGAGCTTGCGAGTCAGATGAGGGATTCATATCCCGAGTTGTTTGCTTGAGGTAATTTTTGAGGGTGAAAATATTTCAAGTGGGGGAGAGTTGTAACACACCGATTTAATTTCCGTATTTATTTATTATGTATTTATTTTAATTAATAATTATTTGGTGTGATGATTAATTAAATATGTGTTCTGGTGATTATTTGAATTATTTGAATATATGTGTTATTTGAATAATTGAATTTTATGAGTAGAAATAGCAATTGTCTAGTAATGGGCCTAATTAATTAGAAGGGTGGATAAGTGGGTTAAGCCCATTATGAGTTAAAAAGATAGTAAGGGTTTTAGAGATTAGAGTTAGTTTTGTAAAACAAGAGAAGAAGAGAGAAGAGAAGAGAAGAGAAGAGAAAGAGGAGAAGAAGAAACTAGAAGAAGAAAGACCTAGAGATTTCATATATACTAAGGTAAGGGTGAAATTTCAAGTGGTAATGGATAAACATAATGTATGTTTTAATCCATTCATGAAATTCAATATATGTGGGTTAGATATCATGAACTTAGGATTTGAGGATTTTGATTTTTGAGAAACCCTAACATGTGTTTATGTTTTAATCCATGAAATTGATGTTTATGTTATGTTATGATGTTTCTATATTGAATTTCATGAATGGGTATTTGTATAGAACATGATTTGGTGTATAATTGCATGTTTGAGTTTTACTTGAAAATGGTTGATTTGGGATTTTGGTGAAAATAAGTGGAGCTTAGGATCTTGTTTCTATGATCTTAATAGTTGCTATATGATATATATATATATATATATATATATATATATATATATATATATATATATATATATATATATATATATATATATATATATATATATATATATATATATATATATATATATATATATGTTGTATAACTATTTATTTCATGAAAAATGATGGATTAATGTGGTTTTATGATGAAAATTCGTGCTAGACAGTAGTATTTTCGCAACAACAGTTTTTCTGGTTTTTGACAGCATTTTCGCAACAGCAAATTTTTTGGTTTTTGACAGCATTTTGAAAAACTTGTAAATTCATTAACTTTTGAACCATAACTCCTTTTGAGGTGCCGTTTGGACCGTTATGAAGCTAAGAGTATTACCTATAATGTAACATTCATTTTGATAACAGTAGATTCATATTTTATCAAAAGAATCCTAATGTGGATGTATGTTGTATGTGTGGTGAATGTGAATGCCATGTCTTATATTGTTTGGCATGTATTGGATGGTTTTAGATGGATTATATGAAGAAACATAAAGAGAGAAACGGTCTCACAACCAAGAGCGGATCCGGAAGTCGTTTATGCAAGGGGAAGATATTAGCACCCCTCACATCCATGGTACTTCATAGGAACCACTTGCTCGTATCAAATGCGTATGGATGTTTATTTATCTGTAAGTTACTTGCCATCGGGAATGAGATGAGAGAATAAGATGGGGGAGAAAATAAGTTTTAATTTAGTGTGCTCGCCAAGTATTTGAGCCTGTGTGCCTACGTACCCTCATACGTGCAATGAGGAAGTGAGAGCTTCGTAGTTCGGCTCAAAAGTGGCGTATTTGTTTGGTTGTTTTTACTGAATAGTATTGATGTTCGCACGCTACTGTTCACTCGCTTGTATACTCTATCATGGGAATGGAAAATATTTGCTTGTTTGCGGTAAAGTGGATACGTTTGGTTCACACTCTAGCAGTTAAACATGACTTGCTCGCACATGGAGGCTTAAGCTTCGTTCACATCTAGAACGGAAGTAACACATTCTTATTGAAAGGTTTTGAAGAGGAAGCCCTAAGTCAAAAGATGATTTGATTTGTTGGGTTCGATTTTATGCATGGAGACAAGCATCATACCTTTGGCTAAATACAGTCAACGGTCCAATAACTCGGGAGTCGAGAGGACAATGTTGTCCTAACCACTCTTTTTCATCCAAAAAATAGATTTGAATTGTGAAAAGAATTTGGCAAGTCTAATCATTAGAACTTAGAGGGAGATAAGTATCTGACCCTTGACTAAGTATGGCCAACGATCAAAGTACTTGGGAATCGAGAGGACAATGAAGTCCTGACTATTCTTTTTCTTCCTCATAGCACCTAGATCTAACTTGTTTGAATCATTAAATGTTTTAAGAGGGAAAGTCTAGCGTCGGGTCCTCAGGCTAGGTACGACCGACAACTCAATTACTTGAATGTTGTGTACAAACACGTACACCCCATGTGGTATTTCAATTTGTTATAAAAATGTTTTGAAAAAGGGACTTGATGTTGGATCAAGCATTTGAATTTATGAAAAGCGTAAGTGAAGAATGGAGGCGAGAGATAGAATAAGGTCGAAAAGAGAATGGGGAAGAGATGATAGAATGCATTTTAGAAAGGAATGAAGGAGAGATGATATAATGGATCATGGAGTGAATGGAGAATGCTTGATGTTGGATCAAACATTCACGTTGCAATGGTGTGAGTTTTATTCGGAAAACAACTTGACGTTGAATCAAGTACCTTTTGTTTCTTTTGAAATGCTTTATTTATCGTTTTGTATTTTATCTTTGTTATTAACATGCATGATGAACTAACTAGAAAACAATAAATCTAAGTTATTGCATGGCTATGGGATGGGGGACATTTGACCCACAATGGGGGGAAGGATCCATACAATACAATGCAAGGGAATGAAAGGAAAATACAAGTTACATACTATTAACTATGTACCATACCTAAGGCATACAAGTGGCATGGTAGTACAAACAATACAAGGTTATGGGATATGTTAGTAGCATGACTAGCTAAGGGTGAGCCTGCATCTCAAAGTCAACATGTGTATACAAAACAACAAACGAGTTAGCATGGGATAAAGTCAAATGAATAAGAATGATGCAACAATATGTAAGTACATACAATGGTTAGAATCGATTCGAAAGGTAATGGATTAATCAATGAAAATCAATCAAAGATCTATCATATGATCATGGCAAATGAGATTAGACATACAAAGTATTCATCACCTAAATTGAAATGGGATTTTCAATTTAATCAAAATGATCATAAACCAACGAATTGATTAAATGGACAATTAAAATGAATATTAGTTATAAGGATTAAAATCTACCTAAACATGAATTAGGATCCAAATTAATCAAATGGAAAATTACCAATCCAAATTCAAGAATTGAACCTAATGGACATGATCATACAAATCACCACAAAAATCAAATTGAATGCAAATTAGCCTAATGGGAAAATCATGGTAAAATCAATATCTAACTATCATAATCTCAAAACAAAATCCACAAAAAAGGAGTATCAAGTCCTAATGACTAAATTCTACTCATGGCATGGTTAATCAAATCAAGTAAATTTTGGAAAATTAAGAAGAATTAAATTTAATCTAACATTTTGATTAAACCTAATTACTCTAATCAATCTATCTAAATCTAATCTTTATATCTAATTAAAATGAATTAATGTCTAACAATCTAAAATCAAGAAATTTATAAATCTAACATGGATTAACAATTTTAATCAACATCAAGATGAATCGGTGAAATTAAAACAAAATTAAAAATAACTTAAAACTCTAATCATGGATTAGAAATAATTAAGAAAAAAAGGTTAAGCAAACAATGGATTAGGCTAAGGGTAATAAAATGGAAAGAGGTGCGTGGCCCAAATTTGCTTGGATCATCCCTGTTTGGACAAACCGGCCCGATTTTGGCATGCCCATGACCCAGGTTTCCAATGTGTTCAACCATGGCCTCGTAGCTACAACTGATCTCAAACACTCCAGAGACGACGGGAAGATCCAAGGAAACAAAACCAGCGGCAACGAAGCTCAAAACGAACCGATCTCTGCTTCCCACAATTCCTCGTTAATTGTCCAAATTGAGGCCAAATGAAGCTTGAACCCTAGGCTACGGAATGACGAATTTAGACGGAAGCGAAAACAAAAACGACGTCCCTCACGTTAGGCCCCCGATCAATCGCACCAACGACTACATGATCGTGATGAAAACAAGGCGAAATAGTGAGGAATTCCTACCCGCAGAATGGAGAAATATTCCAGAATTTGTTGGAATAAAAAACGGCAATGTTGATCAAGAATATCGAAGCTTGTGCCCTTCTTTCAATATGGATCATCTTCTTCTTCTTTCTTCTTAGAGTTGTTTGTGTGTATGAACATTTGAGGGTGAGGTCGCGGTTGAAGAATTGTTGCAGGTTTTGTTCTTGTTAGCAGGAGTGTATTGAAGGTAGTGAGGGTTATCGGTTTGATGTCGGTCCTTGAAAAATGGTTGGGGGGAAGATGATGCAGGGTACATTGGGTTGGTTGAAAAAAGAGAGATTGGAGGGTGAAGTTGTTGAGAAGTTTGGAAAGTTTTCTGGATTGGTTCGAGAGGTTCTTGTTGAGGTTCTCAGGCGATTGAAAAATAGAAGTTAGAGGAAGTGAATCCTGTTGAATGTTGAAGGGTGATTCAAGAAGTTCTTGGTTTTGGGGTGATTCAAGAAGTTCTTGGTTTTGGGGTGAGGGTTAGAAGCGATTCAAGAAGGATGATGAAGTGTAGTGGATTCGAATTGAGAAAAAAACCGTTTTTCTTTTGAGAGCAGTTGAGGGAGTTAGGAAAAATTCTCTCTGTTACTGGGTCTGATCACCGTTCTGTTACCGGTTGGTGTCGGTTAGAAAAGGTGGTTAGGATTTGGTTACGGCGTTGTGTTATGTGAAGTTTTCTTGAGTTGGTTATCGTCTTTTTTCTGCAGGTCGCAAGTTATGTGAGGTTTTGTTGACGGTTAGGAGTTTCGATTATTCGGTTAGCGGGTGGTTGAAAAAAGTTCTTGGTTCTGTTTGTTAGTTAGAAGAATGGTTCAGAATTGGTGGAGGGTGGTTTTTGTTTTGTGTGGAGGTTTGGGGTGAAGGTGATGGAGTTCGATGAGGATTGTTCTCAGTTGTGGATTGTAGGTTGTAGGGTGAGGTTAAGAGTTTGAGGAAAATTGTGGAAAAAGGTCTGAGTTAGTTATGTGGAGCCTTTTTCTTCTGTTGAGAGTTGGTTATTTGTAGGTTGGAGAGAGTCATGAGGGATTCTGTTATGAAGTGGTTGTTAACCGTGTACAGTTATGGCAGTTGGAAATTCAGTTCAGATTCTTTTGTGAGTTATTTGGTTAAGTTCAATAAGTATATGAATTTCTGCTTATGAGAGAGTTGGAAGCATGTTCCGGTTCAACATTGAGGTGGGAAGTTGTTATGGATTACGATGTTGGTTAGTAGTTGTTAAAATGAAATGCTTAGGTTTGTTGTTCTGTTATGATTTTCATTTTTGATGTGTGATGTTAAATAAATGTTGCAGCTTTGATGTAAGGACTACTGGCTTTCTTCTACATGCAATGTGATGTTGGATATGCTATGGGTTGCTTCTGATGATGGTTAGCTTTACCATTACTTGACTAATTATTGTGGCTTGGTTGGCTTATTCAGTTCTAGTTTTTTGGAGGGTTTGAAAGTAAGTCGTGAAGGAGGTTAGAAAATCCTTAGTTTTAAAGGTGTTGTATTGTTATGTCGGATCGTTCTGCTGGGCCTTTCGCGAAAGTTATTGAAGAATTTCTGTTAAAGAATCTGAAAATTCCAGGTCTGAGTTGAAAACGGTTACCGTTCTTTTTCGTTGATCTGAGGGTTGGAAGGGTTGCTGGTTCTGTTAAGGGATTCGGTATTGTAGGTTGGGTCCAGTTCTGTTAAAGCGGTTGGAATTTTGTTTTTGCTCAGCTCATTGACAGTTGGATTCTATTGAGGTTGGTTAAAGAGTTCTGGTTACGGTTTGACCAATGTGATTGTAATTTTGTAGTTATTGAATGTAAGTGTATGTAATTTTGAATACAAATATTAGTTAGTTAGGTAGGTGATGTACAACATTTGCAAAAAGGGCTCCCTTAGAGTATTAAGGATGTTTTGGGTGCTTCAAACCTTCCCATTGCATAACCAACTGAAATTCTGGTGTAGTCAGAATTCAGATGTTCTACTCCAAGTCATGACATCTGATCTAACATTGTAACTAATACAGCAAGATAGTTATTAATCACTGTACTGATATGCACACGTTCACAGATGTCACGACATCTCATTCTATGTCACCCTAGAATGTATGAACACCTGGTGTTGTGCATCAGAAATCAATCCTAACACTCACTTCTGTTGTTTTCTTCCACAGTTATCAGCCTGATGTCTTACTGTTGATCAGCTGTTACATTGTTCCAGTGTGTTTGTATTTTACTTGTATTTCCTGAATTAAAGGTTGAACACGTTAATCTAATTTCCACTTATTAGATTGCTAACAACTAGGCTACTTGTTAGGTTCATTAATTGTAGGTTAGTAGTTGGTTTCCTGGTTTTTCTCTAAGCTGTTGAATCCCTGAAGAATAGCCTGAGAAAAATACTGACCCAGAAAAACCAATCATCCTACACTTTAGCTCCTGCTGTTGGGAACGAATGTCACAACATTCAGTTCGACATCCAGAACATATGCTAATTCTGCTATGTTCCTGGAACTGTACTGTGCTAAGTTTGCAGTACTGTAAAAGACTAACTAGTCTCTACTTTAGTATCAACCTTCAGTATCAACTGTCAAAACATCCAGTTTGACAGCTTCACTATAATCCTTCAGCCAGGTCTGTTATCCTTGAAAAGAACAAACTTAAATAAATACTGAACTAAAGTTAACCTACTTATCATTC
Organism: Lathyrus oleraceus; assembly: GCF_024323335.1. Classification (NCBI taxonomy): domain Eukaryota; kingdom Viridiplantae; phylum Streptophyta; class Magnoliopsida; order Fabales; family Fabaceae; genus Lathyrus; species Lathyrus oleraceus. The sequence continues at coordinate 429,383,646 of NC_066583.1, read as the reverse complement.
AGTATGCACTGTCCCTGATGAATGTTACAACTTTCTGATTGACATTCAAACAGAAGGCTATATGCCAGGTCAGTTATCATCTTGATAAGCTGACTGGAATACCTGCTGAGTTAAGACAGTAATAAACACATGCAGAAGGAAAACAAACACAGGAAATTGTTAACCCAGTTCAGTCCAACATGACCTACATCTGGGGGCTACCAAGCCAGGAAGAAGATCCACTATTAGCAGTATTAATTCAGAGTTAAACTCACCCGTTTACAACTCTTCACTTAATCCCTACCCAATGCAATCTATACCTAGGAACTCCTAGATAGAAACCTCCAGTTTCCATTCCTATCACTACAAATACAATGTAATGTTCACACACCTTGAACTTGCTTCACAGCTTCATTCAAGAACATAATCACTCTTGCCTATAGGCTTTGAGTTACAAAAACTCTCAGGATTTACCACTGAGATACACATGGTAACCTTCCCACAGATTGGGAGGTTTACCTTACACACACCCCTAAAAATTCATTCTAAGAGGCTTACAAAAACTAGGTTACAATCAGCTATTTATAACCTAATCACCCAACTGGATTTGGGCCTTCAGAAATCGCAGCAGACTTGTTCTTTGCTGTTACAACTTCAGCAGAAAAATTCTGCTACAAACAAGGTCTTCAATCCTAGAATCTCTCCATATATATCTCCATATTTTGAGCCTATATATCTTCTGATTGAGTCTTCAAGACCTCCACATGGGGGTTAGGATATTCACCAGATATCCTTGCTGATCCCAGAATATATACTGAATTAATTAATTCAGTTTTCTACACATGTGCGATGTCACAGACCTGATGTCGTGACATCGTACATGACATGTTGGTCCAGATGTTGAATTTCTTCAACCCAACATATTAAAACAACAAAGATGATTACATTATTTGTTTTCTAAAATTAATGCCAATCCTAAGGAATCAACAATCTCCCCCTTTGGCAAATTTTAGCTAAAACAAATAAACATTACACTGGACAAAACATCCCAATTTGGGAATGCTCTTCATCTCCGTCATTGGCTCCACCACCACAAACACCAAAGTTGGTGTACATGGGGAAGAAGAGGGACACGACTCAGTTGTACCAGAACCCTTCCCCTCAACCGGAGAGCTTCCAGAAGAATATGTAATGCTGAGTACATAGGCAATGTAACTCAGATCACAAGGCACAACTGTCTTCTTAACTCAGATCACAAGACACAAGTGGTAACCCCAGTTGGTGGATTTTGTGCCTGATGCCAACTTCTGTTTGCTGTTGGCTTGCTTCTGGTACATTCTCAACCCCAGGACTATATTTCTCTCCCCCTTTTTAGCTAAACATTTGCCAAGGTACCCTTCACAAAACCAGATCCAGGCGCAGCTTGCCCAAACCTTAACATACCCCATGATTATGAGAATGGAGTGTTTTTCTTGTGAGAGGAAGAGGGCTAGTGCATTCTTTAAATAGTCCAGCCCGGGCCTTTTATAGCTCTTGACTGTTTCTTTTCCAAAACAGCCGTTCCAGTGCATGGAGACTATTCCATATATGCAGTCAGACACGTTGCACGCGATGCCTTAACATTTCACGTGGCTTTTTCCTGCATTCTGCTAGTATTCAACATTTTCCAAGGTTCCTGTCATACCTCCAGTAGAGACTTAACATCTGGCACTGATACAGTCAAATTCCCACACTTCAGCAGATGGTTACTCCCCCTGTACCATACAGCTGTAGCCATCTGGCTTATTCTGATTTACCAGAATTTGACACATCACCTTCATAATTCCTACTGACTTTAAGTTTTAGAAGGAATTAGCAGCATTGTCCAGGGCAATGTCATGACATTCGGTCAGACATTCTTCAGCTCACTCAGCCTTGACACAACATCCTGATAGCTGACAAGGTGCCATACCTGGTTATCTGAGTACACATAGACCACAAGCTTGATGATTACTTGCAGCTTCAAGGCCAGACCTCCCCCTGTCATGGACACCCCACTCTCCTCTTGAAGATTGGAGATCACCCATGGGCATATCCAACATCCCAAAGTTGGACCTTCACATACTTCCTGATTCATAGAGAATCCATACCACTTGATGAATGGAAAACACAAGACGCATCTTCATGTCTTCAAGAGCACACCCTCTGTTCAACCCTCTTAGCTGAACACATTCACACTCTGTGTCAATCTCTCTTCTAACCAGAACAGAAGACCACATCACTGGATGTTCTAACATCAGTTGGGACATTCTTCACACCAGGACAAGGCACACCCTCTGTTAGTCTTCAGATATCACTGAGTCATCGGGTTGATCAAGAAGGACCCAGCCATTCATTGGGAAATATACATTTTCATCCCATTACACGAGATAATCTTCCATAGATAGCTCAGAACTCCTACCACAAGCTCCAAGGGATGAATAGAAAGCACCTCCTTTAGTCTTCAACTTACTACTTTTCTACTCAAGAGTAATTTGTCTCAGACTTTCCTCAAGCATAATCAGCTGCCATATGTTGATTATCTTGATTCTTCGAACTCACTTATGAGGTAGACCAATTGCCACTGGTTGATTACCTCCTTCATGAATCCTCATATGAAAAGGTCAAATGCTGCTTTTTGACCTCCCCAAGTTTATCAGACTTCTCCCAAAGATATTCTGACCTTCCAAGTGAGATTAGAACTTCAAGCTTTTTGAAGTATCCAATCTACAACCCTGTAGACCTTTCTATCTCAAGTTGATGTGCCACCTCACCAACTAAGAATCTGATGTTGAACCAAATGTCACAACATTGTGTTTTGACATCTAGCTGTTGAATTCAGCTCCTTCTTCTGCCACTTGAAGGAACTTCCTCCCTTCACAGAACTGAGTTCAATGTTCTCATAGACTTGATTGTGGAACCAAGTTTGAGTAAACAACCTCCATCATGCAGGTTTGCAGTTAAGTCATCCAAGCTCACACCTTGATGAATCCCTGCTTCTTCTCCAAAGACATCAGACACTCTGATGTATGAGTCTTCAGAAGGACCAGTTAGAAACCAACCCTTCAGCTCTACCAAGGATTCCATATCCTAAGGCAAGGCTGTTTCCATGATGTCAAGACTGCTGCCACTAGTTCTTGACTCCACAGTGTGCATAAGCTAATGCACTTCCTTACCTAGATCAGAAATAAACTGATCCAAGCAACCACCATCAAGACTATGATGTCTTCTTCTTCTTGTACATACCAAGGCTGAGTCATGTTTCTTGCCAGGAAACCTTTTTAGAGATCATATGCTTTTGCTGCCACCAAAGATATAGATCATAAGCCAATGTACTATCCTTCCTATGATTCTGCACAGGGTCTTGAAGAAGTGATGTTCCAACATCTTTAAGAACATCCGTTATCTTGAGCTCCAAGGATAATCAATTAAACACTTGTACTTGACACAAGTAGACATTGATCTTAAATCCTTTCCCAATTTTCCTTTCAGATACTTCCACCATAAGAATACTTTGAAAGTACTCTTCTTGTGTCAACATCTTCTGCTTGCAAGCACCTAGACAATTTTGAAAGTCTTCCCAGATTAAATTCACCCTTAGGAATGAGAGAGATGAATTCTTCCTTGCAAATTGTGTCACACAACTACCAGAACCCATGTGACACAGGTCAACAGCCAACCAGATCCTAGGCTGACCAAATGTGAGGAGGTTAACCAAAACTCCCCCTCAAATTAACAATCATGGAAACTTCACACCAATATCCATGCATTGTACAGACATACTCCATCCCTACCAGTGGTAACTAACTCTATGAGTTATACCTACGCATACTCCTACCACACCAATCAGACTTTAGCTGACCATAAGTACTAGAGGAACACCAGTCAATAGCAGATATGCATTGCCAGAGCATACTTCATCAACCAACCTATGAATCTTCATATTCTCACTCCTTGAAAGAACTGCCACTTCTGATTGTGGTGCTTGAATAACAAGATTCATGGTCCCAATCCTCTGAGTTGAAGCAGCAGTCAGGTTACCCCATTGTTGACTGCTAACATCCAGAGGACTTGTCTTCCAACACTCCATAGTACTCCAGAGAACAGCCAGCCATCCCTGATCAATCTACAGGAGTAGGACAAGCAGCAGGAAATTGCTCAATGTCACATCTCACCCAGCTCCACTTCTAGAGACCAGACCTCTACATGTGACCTTCTTGAGCATACACACAGTTGACCCTACCCTTGTCAACTTAGCCCACACAGGTGTCTCCTCTTCCCGGTAAGGAGTAGGTTCCAAACAAGCGTATCCCTTTGTTTGACACCTAAAAACATCTGTTCTTCAACCAGCAGCTGCATACTTGTTGAACAACATGTTCTAACATCACATAGAACATTGGTTCCACCTCCTTGGAACACACCCTCCTTGATAGACTTCAAGGTCTTCATATACACTACCCAAGAGTGTATAAGAATCAGTGATCAGGTGATTCTTACCATCCTGACGTGAGTACATCGTGATGAGTGGACTTGAGGGGACTCAAGTAGCTTTGACATCTTCAGAGGTTCTGATGAAATCTTGAACACAGCAGCCTTTCATCCACATGAGGGGAAACTACATCAGAGTTTGAGTTTTGCCAGGTATTATGCAGCGGAAATCATAATACAACTCAACCTAAGAGCACACTTTTCACCAGATCAGCCTCAAGGACCATACCAAGTTTGAATGTGATTCAATACTGGCACAACTGTCCCACACACAGGCCAATTGCCAACCTCCAGATACAGGTACACATTATTCCTGTCATGAACAGTCCATCCACCTACTTCAAGGGACCATTCAGGGAAATTACAGAACCTTCCACAGGTTCCAACATAACTTCTTGCAAGATACCAGAAAGTATTACCCATGGATCTCATCCAGAAGCAGAACAGGATGCCTGCTCTGATACCAATTGAAATTCTGGTGTAGTCAGAATTCAGATGTTCTACTCCAAGTCATGACATCTGATCTAACATTGTAACTAATACAGCAAGATAGTTATTAATCACTGTACTGATATGCACACGTTCACAGATGTCACGACATCTCATTCTATGTCACCCTAGAATGTATGAACACCTGGTGCTGTGCATCAGAAATCAATCCTAACACTCACTTCTGTTGTTTTCTTCCACAGTTATCAGCCTGATGTATTACTGTTGATCAGCTGTTACATTGTTCCAGTGTGTTTGTATTTTACTTGTATTTCCTGAATTAAAGGTTGAACACGTTAATCTAATTTCCACTTATTAGATTGCTAACAACTAGGCTACTTGTTAGGTTCATTAATTGTAGGTTAGTAGTTGGTTTCCTGGTTTTTCTCTAAGCTGTTGAATCCCTGAAGAATAGCCTGAGAAAAATACTGACCCAGAAAAACCAATCATCCTACACTTTAGCTCCTGCTGTTGGGAACGAATGTCACAACATTCAGTTCGACATCCAGAACATATGCTGATTCTGCTATGTTCCTGGAACTGTACTGTGCTAAGTTTGCAGTACTGTAAAAGACTAACTAGTCTCTACTTTAGTATCAACCTTCAGTATCAACTGTCAAAACATCCAGTTTGACAGCTTCACTATAATCCTTCAGCCAGGTCTGTTATCCTTGAAAAGAACAAACTTAAATAAATACTGAACTAAAGTTAACCTACTTATCATTCAGTATGCACTGTCCCTGATGAATGTTACAACTTTCTGATTGACATTCAAACAGAAGGCTATATGCCAGGTCAGTTATCATCTTGATAAGCTGACTGGAATACCTGCTGAGTTAAGACAGTAATAAACACATGCAGAAGGAAAACAAACACAGGAAATTGTTAACCCAGTTCAGTCCAACATGACCTACATCTGGGGGCTACCAAGCCAGGAAGAAGATCCACTATTAGCAGTATTAATTCAGAGTTAAACTCACCCGTTTACAACTCTTCACTTAATCCCTACCCAATGCAATCTATACCTAGGAACTCCTAGATAGAAACCTCCAGTTTCCATTCCTATCACTACAAATACAATGTAATGTTCACACACCTTGAACTTGCTTCACAGCTTCATTCAAGAACAAAATCACTCTTGCCTACAGGCTTTGAGTTACAAAAACTCTCAGGATTTACCACTGAGATACACATGGTAACCTTCCCGCAGATTGGGAGGTTTACCTTACACACACCCCTAAAAATTCATTCTAAGAGGCTTACAAAAACTAGGTTACAATCAGCTATTTATAACCTAATCACCCAACTGGATTTGGGCCTTCAGAAATCGCAGCAGACTTGTTCTTTGCTGTTACAACTTCAGCAGAAAAATTCTGCTACAAACAAGGTCTTCAATCCTAGAATCTCTCCATATATATCTCCATATTTTGAGCCTATATATCTTCTGATTGGGTCTTCAAGACCTCCACATGGGGGTTAGGATATTCACCAGATATCCTTGCTGATCCCAGAATATATACTGAATTAATTAATTCAGTTTTCTACACATGTGCGATGTCACAGACCTGATGTCGTGACATCGTACATGACATGTTGGTCCAGATGTTGAATTTCTTCAACCCAACATATTAAAACAACAGAGATGATTACATTATTTGTTTTCTAAAATTAATGCCAATCCTAAGGAATCAACACCAACCCTCTTACCCAGATCTCTGACATTTTTATTAGTTTTTGATTTGATAAAATTTCTCGGTTTTTGTTCGCTTTTGAACCTTTCCTTTGGATAAATAGAAGTGCGGTGACGACTCGAATTGTATGATTTACTTTTGATTTAGTCAATAAATCTAAAGGTAACGAATACCCCGCTACAGAAAAGTGGCGACTCTACTAGGGACATGTTGCTTTCTAGTGGGTTTAGCCTACTTTTTGCTTTTGTTGTATTGTATGTTTATATTTACTTGTGATATATTTTTGTGCAAATTTGGGACGACTATATTGTTTGTAATGTATGAATTGCTTGATATATTCAATTGCTTGTGTTCTTGGTGGTCTCTTGTGAGATGAGTTCTATACCCGAACTCGAGTGCACTTATGATAGGAGAATGGCATAGTCTTGTTGACTTGGGTGGAGTTATTCCTTAGCAAGTTGACTTGCAAGCCCATTCACTTGGTGGAAGTTATGTTGGGATCAATAATGTCACACGAGTAGTCTTGGTTAGGCATTACTCTTTCCAATATAAACCTTAGAAGCCAAGGACCTTAGATTACCTAGCCCATCTTGGCCTATTTTAGGACGTAGTGCGAAGGTCGTTCAAGTGTAAGATTTGATACGATTGTTACGCGATACTACACTCATAAGAGTCTCTCTTGAGAATATTTTTGGAATACGAGTAGTCGTTTATCCGATAATATCCGAAAGATGGGATGATGATTATGGGAACCTCTTGTAGAACATGATTGTCAGGTTTAACCATAATACACTCCTTTTGGGTGGTTCCTAACCAAGACTCCATGCTCGTGACTTGCAACAAACCCTTGATTCGCGGTTGATCCGTTCTCGTATATCCTTAATATCAGTGGAACTTGGGTGTTAATAAGGTGTAAACCATAATCCACCAAAATGGATGATTGATATTTAGGATGACTTGATCCATCCCGTGACCTTTGTGTGGTGTGATTTTCTTGATCCTTTAGTGTGATTGTTGCATCCTTGCATTCATGCATTCATACACATCCATATCATCAACAATGAGAAAATTTCAAGGAACTTAAGAGGTCTATTTGCAAATTTTCAGACATGGATAAGTAAAGAAGGAATACGAAGAAGTACAGTTTCAGACAACCCAATTTGAAAGAGTTAAGGAGTTTGACATCCTATGTATTAGACCCCTTGGAGTTCAAAGCTCGCCATGGGAAGCTTCTGTCTATTCTTGCTACTCAGGTGGATGAGGGTCTGATGAGGGTGTTGGTACAGTTCTATGATCCCTTGTACCGTTGCTTCACTTTCCCAGATTTCCAGCTTTTGCCTACGCTTGAGGAGTATGCCTATCTTGTGGGTATACCTATCCTAGATCAGTTGCCGTTTAGTGGCTTGGAAAGAGTTCCTTCTTCTCAAGAGATTGCTGATCTGTTGCATATAGATGAATCTGTTGTTGGTGCTCATATGACTACTAAAGGTGGAATTCAAGGTCTCCCATCTGATTTTCTCATTGCTTACAAGCTACTTATTTTGGAAAGGCCATGAGTGAGGACGCCTTTGAGGCCATATTTGTACTTCTCATCTATGGGCTAGTGTTATTCCCCAACATCGACAATTTTGTGGATGTGAACGCTATTAGGATTTTCTCTACTCTTAATCCTGTTCCGACTCTGTTAGGTGACACTTATTTCTCTTTGCATATGAGGAATGCAAAGGGTGGTGGTACCATTGTGTGTTGTTTGCCTCTGTTGTACAAGTGGTTTATTTCGCACTTGCCACAGACGCTCGCCTTCAAAGAGAACAAAGGATGTCTACGGTGGTCCATGAGGCTTATGTCTCTCACTAATGACGATATCTTTTGGTACAACCGTGTATATGATGGTGTGCAGATTATTGACTCTTGTGGTGAATTCTCCAATGTGCCTCTTCTTGGTACATGTGGTGGAATTAACTACAACCCTATTTTGGCACGTCGTCATCTTGGGTTCCCCTTAAAGGATAAACCTAATAACATTTTGTTAGAAGGTGTGTTCTTTCAAGAGGGTAAAGATCCCCAAAACTTGAAGGGCAGGATGGTCCGCGCTTGACGCAAGATTCATAGGAAGGGAAGGAAAGAGTTTGGTCCGAAGAATTGTATTGCTTTGGAACCCTACACCTCGTGGGTGAGGAGGAGAGCTTCTGAATACCGCATGCCCTATGATTACCCGAGACCTACACATATGGTTATGGTTGGGCCTTCAACCCTCCCTAACCAAGGAGTAGAGGAGTTGAGAAATGAAGACCGTTCACGTGCTTGGGTCCGGGAGCGAGAGGAGCTACTTCAGCAACTCAGAGATAAGGATGCTTTGGTAGAATTTTTGGAGCATCAGGTTATCGACGAGTCTGATGATGTGGTTACTTCTCTTCTTCCTCAGTCATCCAGGTTTTGGAAGAGGAAGTATGATCAACTCGCCAAGGAAAATGCAGATATGGAAGCAGCCTATAAGAGAGAGGTGAAGAGGCTTCGTGCAGCTTATCTTCCGGTCTCGAGAGATTTGGATGATTGTTTCTAGGGTTCCATAGGATGTTCATTTTCCTTCTCTCATGTATTGTATTTTGGTTACCAAGACTGTACTTCTTTGGTGTAAAATTTTTCCAGATATTATTGATATGATTATTCCATTATATGTCTAAAAGATTAATATTTCCAAATATTTGCAAATAGATCTCAAAAGTTCCTCTGAATAAAAACAAAATCATATGCACAAGCATTGCATGCATCATATGCATAAGCAAGTTTTGTTCCAGGCTTCTTGATCAGTGGTCTAACTCTGTATTCTTCATTTATTTTGAAGACAAGTTGACGCTCCGGTACAACACCAGAGCCAACTCTTCAAAGCTAATGGATCACCTCGAACAAGAAAATAGGGAACTCAAGGAGGAAGTGGCAAGATTGATTGCCCTGATGGAGTCATTCTTGGCCGCCCAAAGCCAATCTTCTCCAACGCCTTCAACTCCTCCCTAGAGGACGGTCATCTCAGAGATTGCTTCCTCTACTGTGCCTACTGCCAGTGCTCATTTTGCTCCGTCTGCTATGCCATCCGGGTTTCCCTGGGGGATACCCGCTAATTTTGTTCCAGAGGGTCTCGCCCCTACTTTTGCTTCTCTACCGGCATCTAGCCCGGTCCTTGCTGTGGCACCTCCAGTTGGGCATACTTTGCCGAGAGTTGATGACACCATTTATCACTCTGAGCCATCTGAGGGCCCAGATGTGTACGAGAAAATGGATGCTATGAATGATCAATTCCTTGAGCTGCGCAAGGAACTTAAAACTCTAAGAGGGAAGGACCACTTCGGTAAATCTGCTGCTGAGCTATGTCTCGTACCAAATGCCAAGATTCCTATCAAATTCAAAGTGCTTGACTTTGAAAAGTACAAAGGAAACACTTGCCCGCTCAGCCATCTTGTGATGTACGCACGCAAGTGTCACAACCTGAAAAATACAGTGTGCGAAAAAACAACCGGCGAAAGAAAATGACAGAAGAGTCGCCACCGTGCGTTATTTATCCCAAAGGAGGGAAAGGAAACGCTCGAAGTAAACCTGAAAAGAGGAAAGGAAAAGACAGGGTCTCGCAACCAAATCTTGGGTTCGGGAGTCGGTTATGCGAAAGGAAGGTATTAGCACCCCTACGCATCCGTAGTACTCTACGGGATCCACTTTTGTAGTTCTTGTCTAAAGGGTGTGAGTTTATCTTGTGTTGTTTACTAAAAAAAAAGGTTAAATGAAAATGACTCGCGCGGATGTTGCATCCACTGCATATGTATCTCATCTGAATATGAGAATCAGAGTCTTCGTAGCTCGGCTGACCTATGGGTTGGGGGGATATGTGCTCGCTAAGACATCGCGTCTTATGCCTACGTATCTCATCTGGAATGAGAATCAGAGCAAGGTGTAGTTCGGCTAACTACGGGGTTATGGATTGGGTTTTGGACGAACAACGTTACTACGCAATCTACCGGATGCTCGACCTTTGGAGACTTACTCGCCTGTAGTAGAAGGAGTAAACGTGTGTTTAGGAGAAGAAAAATCAATGAAGGGTTAGGGTTTGGGATGCTCATGCAAAAAGAGTCCTGGACGAAGGAACCTGTAAAACAAAAATAAACACACAAAAACATTGCCTCCTATCGAGGTCTTCCAGCTAGGAAAGCAGTAAAATGCGGGAAAAATGTAAAAGTACCACGCAGATGAAGATCCGAGGTAACAACAATTAAAGGAACGATAAACCCTGAGATCCCTCCAAGCTAAACACCATCAAAGAAAGTGAGTCAGTATAGGTAATCAGAATGAACCTCCAGGGGGTATCCCACAAATAAAGTGGAAAACCACGCAAGTTATCCCTGCAAAAGTCATGTGAGCCCTCAGAAAAACTCAACAAACAGGTTAGAGACAAAAAAAGGGTAATCAAGGGTTGCCCCCAAATCAAAATGTAACCACATGAATCATGCCATTAAAATTCACAAAAAAGACATGCATCAAAAGGGTATCAAATTCACCCATAATACCACAAACATTCAGAGTATTCAAATTCAAAGCTCAAAGGTAATGGGAATAAGGGCAAACCTGATTGGAGAGCTTGATTGAAATTGAGTTGCACCCGTGAGGTTTACAAAACAATCTTTAGGGTTTATGTGAGGCAGAGGTGATTCTGTGCAGTTGAGTTCCCTTCAGGGTTTGGAGGCTGCTCTAAACTCCGTTAGCTCTTCTCTCACTATCTTTTTCCAGCCAGGGTAATAGGAATAGAATTACCTTTTGTTTCACTGAAACTCTGAATTTATAACCTGATTTTTGTGGAACTGTGGGCTCAACTGAGAGAGGTCCAATTCCAAGATTTTTTCTTTTATTTATTTATTTATTTATTTATTTATTTCGTTTTCCGTTTTTTTTTCTTCGTTTTTCTTTCCGTTTTTTTTTCAAAACACGTGGGCTTCGCCTAACGAGCATGACAACTCATGAACAAACCTTTGCTCCTTCAAGATTAATGTTTTGACTGACGAATAGACCCCTGTTGGAAGTAACTCAAGTCTTTCCCTTGTGTTGACTGATCATCTAAATAGAGCCCACAAAGTGTCCTGGATGATGTTCAAGCTACTTGGATCCGATTCCGATTGCCATGATGAAATGCAAATGCTAAATGACCTAAAAATGAATGCATGCATGAGGTGTAAAGCGTATGCTTCCAGGAAAAATGAAGGGTAAATTTTGGGGTATTATAACTGCATCTATTCAATCAACTGGAGACCTGGAAAGAAGATAGCAGCGACTTTCGTGCTTTCGAGGTATCAAGGGATTGAATACAATAAAAGCCCGAAAATTTGCACTGAAGTGAAGTGAAGTAACAATGCCTGTCAGAATCGGCAAAGAGGTGGTCTTGAAAGAAGAATCCGTCTGGTACGGTCAAAGTCAGTCTGAATACCGAAAAAGAATGTTAACCTGGATACCAAAATAAATGGTAACACCGAAATAACCATGGCCTGAATGCCGCTCATCAGTCTGAATACTGGAAATGACTTCGATCTGAACATCGGGAGATATGAGATTATTAATATCGGTCTGAACACCGAGAGGCTGGCCCGAATGCCACAAGTTGCGTCGACCTGAACGTCGGAAACTTCTGCGATCTGAACATCGAAAAATTGGCCTGAATGCCACAAGTTGCATTGACCTGAACGTCGGAAACTTCTTCGATCTGAACATCGGAAAACTGGCCTAAATGCCACAAGTTGCATCGACCTAAACGTCGGAAACTTCTTCGATCTGAACATCGGAAAACTGGCCTGAATGCCACAAGTTGCATCGACCTGAACGTCGGAAACTTCTTCGATCTGAACATCGGAAAACTGGCCTGAACGCCACAAGTTGCATCGATCTGAACGTCAGAAACTTCTTCGATTTGAACATCGGAAAACTGGCCTGAACGCCACAAGTTGCATCGACCTGAACGTCGGAAACTTCTTCGATCTGAACATCGGAAAATTGGCCTGAACGCCACTTCGGTTTGAATACCGGAAACTTCATGCCTGTCAGCATCGGCAGAAATAGGGAACGATAATAGAGGCGGCGCATGGGCCAATGACACTTGCTGGGGATAACAAAGGTAAGTCATGAACAATCTTCAGTCTGAGTACTGGAAACAACTTCTGGCTTATCACTTGGGATATCGAGAATGTTTTATGCTTACATGCGTATGTTTGAATTTTCCAATGGCGTAATGCTCCATGAAAATGGAAATGCTACGCGATTTGGAAGGATGCAATGCAATATGATTCTACATGCAGGGATGCGAAATGCTGGGTAGAATGTCAAGCTGAGGCAAGGGGATCTGCTGGGGAAATGATCACCATCTTCTGGACCCTGGCAAGGCTGCTGGAGATGCACAGCGCAAAGAATTCTGTGGGGAAATGACCCGCCACACGGTGTTCTAGCAATGACGAAATACCGAGATTCTGACTGTGGAGAGAACGACACTGAAAACCTGCTGTTGGGGAAAGCGATAGTGGTTCTGGCGACCACGATCTGCGAGAGATGACTCAACAGGGGAAGCAAACACCGATGCGGTACCGAGGTTCTGCTTCAAGGAAAGAAACCATGGATCTGGCATTGGGATTATCGATCTGGCCTCGAACTCTGAGGAGCAGCCGCTTCTGCTGGGAAGATACAGTCTGGAACTGTCAACTCCGCTGGGGGTATATAGTCAGACACTGTCAACTCTACTGGGGAGTGTATAATCTGAAACCACCGCTTGGGGGGAGGTACAGTGGTGAGAACCTGCTGAGGATTGAAGAATCCAACGCTCTGATCAGCTCTGCAGGGATAAGATACCGCATTCGTCTGTTGGCAACTTCACTGGGGAAAACATTCACGATCATCTGCAGGGAATTTTAAGGAAATGCCCCGAGGGTACCTGTTCTGAATAGACGATCCAAAGCACTTAAAATTTACAGCAATTTTAAATGTTTATTGAGCATGTACCTGTAAAGCTTTTATGTGTCATGATGCAATGTTTATCAAAAAATTCGGACGTCATTTTTGCAAACAAAACAGAAAAATGAAAATGAAAACAGAGATATACTGAATAACATGATTTTATTGATTGAACGACCTCTGAATAGGCATTTACATCAGGAAGCAATCCCTGGAAAGAGGTAATCGCACAACAGATAAAAACATACATTAATCTAATGGCAATGTGAAGTGGATTTCTATTGGGTTCCAATTCTGCTATGACTTGCTCGTCTTCAAGATCCTCCAGATGATCAGCTTTCTGAAAGAGTGATTGGACTATTTCCTATCCTTCAAAAGTTTCCAGTCATTGACACGAGATGAGATTCAGAACTACTCAGAACGCAGTCATTTGCTTAATCCCTAACTTTTGCCTAGATCACCCTTTTCGGGTTTTCAATCCACCGGGATACCCATTTTTGCCTAAGTTGCCTTTTCAGGTTTTCAACTTACCGGGTGTACAATCTTTTCACTTTTAATCCCTAATTTTTGCCCGAACCTTTTTCATTTTCTTGGTTCGCCGGGATGCCCATTTTTTCCTGGACTACTCTTTTTATTGTCCAGCGGGTCTATTTTATGCGAAGTATTTTTTAACTGCGTCTGAGTTCATAGGGGAAGTGAAGTTTTCACCATCCATAGTTGCAAGCATTAAGGCCCCACCATCAAAAACCTTGGTGACAATATACGGTCCATCATAGTTAGGAGTCCACTTGCCCCTGTGATCTGTCTGAGGAGGAAGGATCCTTTTCAACACCAAATCTCTGACCTGGAAGCATCGAGGACACACTTTCTGGTCAAAGACTCTCTTCATCTGACTTTGATACAACTGCCCATGACAAATGGCTGCCATTCGCTTCTCTTCGATAAGACTCAACTCATTGAACCTTGTCCGAATCCATTCAGCTTCGTCTAACTTGACATCCAACATGACTCTTAGAGAAGGAATCTCCACTTCAACAGGTAGGACTGCTTCTATACCATACACAAGGGAGTAAGGGGTTGCCCCGGTCGATGTACGTACTGAAGTACGGTACCCATGCAAGGCGAAGGGTAGCATCTCATGCCAATATCTGTACGTAACGACCATCTTCTGCACAATCTTCTTTATGTTCTTATTTGCTGCATCAACAACACCGTTCATCTTAGGGCGGTAAGGGGAAGAATTGTGATGCTGAATGTTGAAGTTCTGGCACAACTCCTTCATCATTTTGTTGTTGAGATTAGAACCATTATCAGTAATGATTCTTTCGGGAATCCCATAGCGACAAATGATTTCTTTCTTGATGAATCGGGCAACCACATGTCTGGTGACCTTCGCAAATGACGCTGCTTCGACCCACTTGGTGAAATAGTCGATGGCAACAAGGATGAAGCGATGCCCATTGGAAGCGGTTGGCTCAATCTTTCCAATCATATCGATGCCCCACATTGCGAAAGGCCACGGCGAAGACATCACATTCAAAGGATTCGGCGGCACATGCACCTTATCAGCATAAATCTGGCATTTATGGCACTTCCAAGCATATTTGAAACAATCAGATTCCATGGTCATCCAGTAATAACCTGCTCTCAACAATTTCTTAGCCATTGCATGTCCGCCGGCATGAGTACCTAAGGAGCCTTCATGAACTTCCTGCATTAACATGTCTGCTTCGTGTCTATCCACGCATCTAAGCAGAACCATGTCGAAGTTCCTCTTATACAGAACATCGTCTTTGTTCAAGAAGAAACTGCCTGCCAATCTTCTCAAAGTCTTTCTATCATTGTTGGATGCCCCTGCAGGGTACTCTTGATTCTTCAGAAAGCACTTGATGTCGTGATACCAGGGCTTGTCATCAACTACCAGTTCAACAGCAAACACATACGCGGCCCTGTTGAGGCACATCACATCGATCCTGGGAGCGTGGTTCCACCGAATCACGTTGATTATGGAGGATAGAGTAGCAAAATCATCTGCCATCTGGTTCTCATCACGAGGTATATGGTACAACTTTACTGTTGTGAAGGAAGTCAACAGTCTTCTCGTGTAATCTCTGTAGGGGACCAGAGTAGGCTGAAGAGTGTTCCAATCACCATTCACTTGATTGATTACCAGAGCTGAATCTCCGAAGATGTCCAAAGTCTTGATTCTCAAATCAATGGCTTGCTCAATACCCAAGATACAGGCTTCATACTCAGCTTCATTATTGGTGCACTCGAAAGTCAGACGAGCGGTGAAAGGCATGTGGGCACCTTTCGGAGTTGTAATGACAGCACCAATTCCACTTCCTCTGGCGTTGACGGCCCCATCAAACATTAAAGTCCACTTTTCGTCTGGATCAGGTCCCTCTTCAACAACTGGCTCTTCACAGTCTTTCATCTTGAGGAACATGATGTCTTCATCTGGAAAATCAAACTTCATCGGCTCATAATCTTCAACCGGCTGTTGAGCAAGATAGTCTGACAAAATACTCCCCTTGATGGCTTTCTGGGAAGTATACTGGATGTCGTACTTTGTCAGTACCATTTACCAACGAGCAACTCTTCCAGTGAGAGCTGGTTTCTCAAATATATACTTGACTGGATCCATTTTGGAGATCAGTAAGGTTGTGTGAGACAACATGTATTGTCTCAATCGCTTCGCAGCCCATGCAAGTGAACAACATGTTTTTTCAAGCATTGAGTATCTCGACTCGCAATCTGTGAATTTCTTACTCAGGTAGTAGATGGCATGCTCTTTCCTACCTGTCTCGTCGTGTTGACCGAGAACACAACCCATGGAATTGTCCAGTACTGTCAAATACATAATCAGCGGTCTCCCTGGGACCGGAGGCACAAGGATAGGAGGATTCTGCAAATACTCTTTTATCTTCTCGAACGCCCTTTGACAATCATCATTCCACCTGATAGCTTGATCTTTTCTCAACAATTTGAATATTGGCTCATACATGGCTGTTAGGTGAGAGATGAACCTTGCAATGTAGTTCAACCTCCCTAAGAAACCACGGACTTGTTTCTCTGTTCTTGGCTCAAGCATTTCCTGTATCGCTTTCACTTTGGCCGGATCCACCTCAATCCCTTTTCCGCTAACAACAAAACCCAGTAGTTTTCCAGATCTCACCCCAAAAGTACACTTGTTCGGATTAAGCCTCAGCTTGAATTTCCTCAAACGCTCAAACAGTTTCTGCAAATTCACCAAATATTCTTCTTCTGTCTGAGATTTGGCAATCATATCATCAACATAAACCTCGATTTCATGATGAATCATATCATGGAACAGAGTCACCATCGCTCGCTGGTATGTTACTCCGGCATTTTTCAGACCAAACGACATCACCTTGTAGCAGAAGGTGCCCCATGGGGTTATGAATGTTGTCTTCTCCATGTCTTCTGGTGCCATCTTAATTTGATTATAGCCAGAAAAGCCATCCATGAAGGAGAATACCGAGAACTGATCCGTGTTATCCACCAAAACGTCAATGTGAGGTAAGGGGAAATCATCTTTAGGACTAGCCCTATTCAGATCCCGGTAGTCAACACACATCCGTACCTTTCCATCCTTCTTAGGTACCGGAACGATATTTGCAACCCATGGCGGATAATTTATGACTGCTAGAAACCCTGCATCCAACTGCTTTTGCACTTCTTCCTTTATCTTGACAGCCATCTCTGGTCTTGTTCTTCTGAGCTTCTGCTTGACCTGAGGGCAACCTTCTTTGAGCGGCAAGCGATGTACCACGATGTCTGTGTCAAGCCCTGGCATGTTCTGATAAGACCAAGCGAAGATGTCAACATACTCTTGCAGCAATTCAATCAACCCCTTCTTCACATTGTCTTCCAAAGCAGCCCCTATCTTGATTTCTCTCTTGGCGTCCTCGGTGCCGAGATTAATCACTTCAACAGACTCTTGATGCGGTTGAATGACCCTTTCCTCTTGTTCTAATAACCTGGTAAGTTATTCAGGGAGTTCACAGTCTTCATCACCCTCTTCTTCAGCTTGAAAGATTGGATTTTCAAAGTCGAAGCGAGCCATAGCAGAACCATTATCAATAGGATCCGGTGATGTGCATCTGCATGAGTGATGGTATGTGCTTATGAGTGTGAAAAA